>NW_006781519.1:141907-205113 GCF_000442215.2 Lipotes vexillifer | reverse complement strand
AGGGAAAGCTCTTCTTTGTGGTAAAATGGCAACTAGTAAACATAAAAGGAATCATAGAATTGTAAAATTTGTATTTGTCATCATAGGAAGTAATAATTCAGGCAAGAATCATCAATGAATGCTAAATCTAGTGGGTGCAAATTTGGTGAAAATGGCATATTAAATCATCTCAAAGTATCTCTCTAAAATATACTTATTAATTACAAAAGAAAACATATTAACTTTTGAATTGGGAGACATAACTGATACCATCTTAACCAAATGACCAAAGTTAACACCACATTTAATGGTATCTTCTGATAGCCTGCTTTGAAAGACACAGTATCACTTCTGTGGTGTTCCTGTCAAAGATGCTAAACTGAATATAATCATAAGGAAACAACAGCCAAATCTAAACAGAGGGACAAAATAACCAGCCAACCTTCTTTAAAAATATCAAGGTCATAAAAACCTAAGACAAAAGGTCTTCAACAGGACTGAAGAACAGTTTTAGATTAAAGAGGACTAAAGAGACATAACTAAGTGCAATGTGTGATGCTGAATTTGTCTTAGGCAGAGATTTCTTTCCTTCTGCTATAAGTCATTACTGGGAAAATGACAAAATTTGAATCAAGTCTATAGATTTGACACTAGGATTATATCAGCACTAATTTATTGATTTTACCAAATCTACTGTGGTTATGTAAGTGGATACCCTTGTTTTTAAGAAATAAGCACTTAAGTATTTAGAAGTTGAGGGGGCACATGTTAATAATTTATAATCAAACAATTTAGAAAAGATAATATGTATCTAAAGAAAGAAGCAAATTTGATAATATGTTAACAACTGGAAAATTTGAGTGAAGGGTATTCAGGCGTTCTTTGTACTAGTCTTGCAACTTTTCTATAAATTTGAAAATATTTCAAAATTAAAAGTTAAAAAGGAAAATGTATGTTATTTAAAATGGGGGAACAGACAAAATAACAGTGGCCAAATATTGACATTAGTTCACAATGGGTGATGGCTTCATGGCAGATCACTAGACTGCTCTTTCTACTTTTGTATTTGAAAAGTTTTTTTATATATATATTTATGGAGTATAACTGCTTCAGAATGCTGTGTTAGTTTCTGTTGTACTACAAAGTGAATCAGCCATATGCATACATATATCCCCATACCTCCTCCCTCTTAAGCCTCCCTCCACCCTCCCTATCCCACCTCTCTAGGTCATCACAAGGCACCAAGCTGATCTCCCTGTGCTACGTGGCTGCTTCCCACTAGCTATCTCTTTTACATTTGGTAGTGTACATATGTCCATGCCACTCTCTCATTTTGTCCCAGCTTACCCTTCCCCCTCCCCATGTCCTCAAGTCCATTCTCTACACCTGCATCTTTATTCCTGTCCTGTCCCTAGGCTCTTCAGAACCATTTTTTTTTTTTTAGATTCCATATATATGTGTTAGCATATGGTATTTGTTTCTCTCTTTCTGACTTACTTCACTCTGTATGACAGACTCTAGGTCCATCCACCTCACTACAAATAACTCAATTTCATTTCTTTTTATAGCTGAGTAGTATTCCACTGTATATATGTGCCACATCTTCTTTATCCAATCATCTGTCAATGGACACTTAGGCTGCTTCCATGTCCTGGCTACTGTAAATAGTGCTACAATGAACATTGTGGTACATGACTCTTTTTGAATTATGGTTTTCTCAGGGTATATGCCAAGTAGTGGGATTGCTGAGTCATAGTTCTATTTTTAGTTTTTTAAGGAACCTCCATACTGTTCTCCATAGTGATTGTATCAATTTACATTCCCACCAATAGTGCGGGAGGGTTCCCTTTTCACCACACCCTCTCCAGCATTTATTGTTTCTAGATATTTTGATAATAGCCATTCTGACTGGTGTGAGGTGATACCTCATTGTGGTTTTGATTTGCATTTCTCTAATAATTAGTGGTGTTGAGCATCTTTTCATATGCCTCTTGGCCATCTGCATGTCTTCTTTGGTGAAATGTTTATTTAGGTCTTCCACCCATTTTTTCATTGGGTTGTTTGTTTTTTTGATATTGAGCTCCATGAGCTATTTGTATATTTTGGAGATTAATCCCTTGTTCATTGTTTCATTTGCAAATATTTTCTCCCATTCTGAAGGTTGTCTTTTCCTCTTGTTTATAGTTTCCTTTGCTGTGCAAAAGCTTTTAAGTTTCATTAGGTCCCATTTGTTTATATTTGTTTTTATTTTCATTACTCTTCGAGGTGGGTCAAAAAAGATCTTGCTGTGGTTTATGTCAAAGAGTGTTTTTTCCTATGTTTTCCTCTAAGAGTTTTACAGTGTCCAGTCTTATATTTAGGTCTTTAATCCATTTTGAGTTTATTTTTGTGTATGGTGTTAGAAAGAGTTCTAATTTCATTCTTTTACATATAGCTGTCCAGTTTTCCCAGCACCACTTTTTGAAGAGGCTGTCTTTCCTCCATTGTATGTTCTTGCCTCCTTTGGTGTAAATTAGGTGACCATATGTGCGTGGGTTTATCTCTGAGCTTTCTATCATGTATCATTGATCTATATTTCTGTTTTTGTTCCAATACCATACTGTCTTGATTACTGTAGCTTTGTAGTATAGTTTGAAGTAGGGGAGCCCGATTCCTCCAGCTCTGTTTTTCTTTCTCAAGATTGCTTGAGTGCTTGGGTGATAGCTTCATGACAGATCATTAGACTGCTCTCTCTACTTTTGTAGTATTTGAAATTTTAAATAATAAAAAACTATAAAAGCCTATAACTAATTTGATTCAGAAGTTTCAACTCACCAAAGTATGGAGGAACATATAGAAGTTTTTAGCAACTACTACCAACTTATCTCCATGGCACCTACTTCCTCTTGGGTAATGGGGAATAACTTAGTCAAATTTCATAAACTATCAGTCACTTTTGACTATTAGATGATTCCACTTTCAGGTAAATTTTTTTATAACATTAGATATTTTCATTTATCACAACCTGGTTCAACTTCTTCTTCCTTCTAGATGCTTAGAGCTCTCTACAACTGAGTTACTCTGATTTTGGGGTCCAAATGTTGAGGGCATGTGGTCTATTCTTTTTCATCTCTCTCTTCCTCCTCATCCCTCCCCTATCCTTTGTCCACTATGGAAGCAGTGGCTATGGGAAAGGGATATATTTGCTTAGAAAACTATCTGTATCTAGGGATCATCAAAACTATTTCAAAGTTACAACTAAGACTTCTTTGAATTTTAGACCCAGAACAGAATGTAAATGGTGAAACCTTAACAATGTAAAAATAACAGTCATTTAAATAACAAATTACTAGTTAGGACGAAGCAAAATTAGAAGTAGTCAATAGCAATGGCCTAAGAATGAAACTGATCAAATTAACAACAACAACAACAACAGAAACCCTCAAACTTAAATTCTTTCAAAATCATTTTTCTTCTTTAGAAGATGTTTTAGGTATTAATCTCTCTCGTGATGAAGAAATGTTTATCTGAAGTAAATCAATTCCTTCAGTTTTATTTCTGTTCCTCTTTGTTAAACTCAAGTAAAAGAATCATAAAACTTTTAAAATTATATACATAAGGTGTGATGTGAGCAAAGTGGCAAAATAAGATATCATTTGCTCATTTTCCCCTCTTCAACAATAATCTGGCATCCATCCAGGACAAAAGTGTTTTGTTAACAGCTTTGGGACCCAGGTAGGGATTGTGAAACCTCAGTGCAGTCCAAGACTGAGGACAACCATTTTGAGAAGGCAGGCTTGCACCCAGGTGGCTGGTTCACTGACTGTGGTCCTGTTTATAGACCCTGAAACAGGTCCATATCCTTGAGAACTCAGCTACAGCCCTGTCTGACTTTGGGTCTATCACTAGCACCATATGCCAAGGAACCTGAGAGGAGTCACATTCAACCATGCATCAGTTAAGAGGCATACAGACTTCAGACCCAGCTGTGGACCCTGAAGTGGCCCATGAACCATCTCCAGACCCCCTGAGCCACAGTCCAGGAAACTCTGGATATAAGAACACCAAACTCAGTCAGACTATAGATTCTGAAAGGGCCCTGTATCTGGGCTCAAGCTGGATGCAGCCTCAGTCCATAAACAGTCTAGATGGCACAGGGACCCAGAAGAAGATACTTCCAGCTATACCCCTGGATATCCTGAAGAGCCCTATACTCAACTCCAGTCCCTCCCAACCACAGTCCATGAGAAGTACTCCTGGCCCAGGGAACCAGGGGGAGATACTCATGTCTGCACATCAGAAGATTATGAAATGGTTCAATACTTGGCTCTAGCCCTGCCAGCCACAGTCTGGAAGCAGCCCAGCTCACTCAGAGACCTGATGGGAGTCATGCCCATCTGTGCCTCCAGGGCCAGGTTTGTAGACTCAATCTTCACTATGGAAATGGAAACAAGCTTAGGTTTCAGCCTGTGGTTCCATCGCCTTTTGGATGGAACACATTCCAGGGCCAGTCCTGCTTACTCAAAGACCTATCAAGTGACCAGGCAGCAACTCTCCCAGGACCTGGCAGGTGACACACCTGCCCACACACTTGGTAATAGGCCTGCTATCTGAGGGCTCAAATGAGCACCCTAAAGTAGACCCTTGTTCCAGTGCCACCTTACTGAACAATGTACTGGATGCCATCCCATCCACACAGGGACCAAAGAAGATCCATGTCCATCAAGCCCCTCATAACAAGCCTGCCAACCAGGGACTCTGCTGCAGACTTAGCAACAGCCTTGTAACTGGCTCCAGCCAAGCATAACAGTAATTCAGGAGGTAATACCATCAGCCCAGGTAGCATACAGGAAAAGATCTTTACCTGCTATAATCAGACTATAACAACTAGAAAAAGTGTTTGCTTCTTCAAATGCACAGACACTGATGCAAGGCTACATGGATCATGAAGAATCAGGCAACTATGATACCACCAAAGAAAACTAACAAATCTCTAATAACTGACCCTGAAGAAATGGAGATCTATGATTTCCCTGATACAAAAAATTAAAAATAATCACCTGAAAGAAACTCAATGAAATGCAAAAGAACACAGGCAACTGAACAAAATCAGGAAAATAATGGAGGCACAAAATGAGAATTTTAAGAAAGAATAGAAACCATAACAAAAAAACCCCCCAGAAATCCTGCAGTTGAAGAATATAATCACAGAAGTAAAAATTCAATAGAGAGCTTCCACAACAGATTTTATCATACAGAAGAAAGAATCAGCAAATTTGAAGAGACATCATTTGAAGTTAGCCAGGTAGAGGAAAAAAAAAGTAAATGAAGCCTACATAAAGTATGGGACACCATCAGGGAAACTAACATTTGTATCACGGGACTTCCAGAAAAGAAGAGAGAGAATGAGACAGAAAGCATAGTTAAAGACACAATAGCTGAAAAATTCCCAAATCCAGGGAGAGAGATGGACATCCAGGTACAAGAAGTTCAAAGGACATCAAGTAAGATCAACCCAGAGAAGATTACTCCAAGATACATTATAATCAAAATATTAAAAGTCAAAGACAAAGAGAGAATTTTGAAAGCAGCAAAGAAAAATAACTCATCATATAGAAGAGAACCCCCATAAGGATAATGGTGGTTTTCTCTGCAGAAATCTTGCAGGCCAGGAGGGATTGGGAAGATATATTCACACTGCTGAAATTTCTAAAATGCCAATTAAGAACACTATACTTAGCAAGAGTGTCCTTCAGAAATGAAGGAGAAATAAGGACATTCCCAGACAAACAAAAGTTATGGGAGTTCATCACCACTAGACCTACCTTACAAAAAATGCTAAAGGGAGTTCTTCACATTGAAATGAAAGGACACTAAGTAATGACATAAAAACATGTAAGTATAAAACTCACTGGTAAAGGTAAGTATATAGTTAAATTCATAATATGCTAATACTATGATGATGCTGTATAAATCACTTTTATTTCTAAATAAAAGTTAAAAAACAGTAATATTAAAATAACAAGAGCTACAATAATTTGTTAATAGGTGCACAATATTAAAAGATGTAAATTGTGAAATCAATAACATAAAATGTGGGGGGAGAAGAAGTAAAAGTGTAGAGTTTACATATATAATTAAAGCTAAATTGTTATCTGATTAAAATAAATTGTTATATCTGTAACATGTTTTCTGTAAGTCTCATGTTAACCACAAAGCAAAAATCTATAGTAGATACACAAAAGATAAAGAGATAGGAATTAAAGCATATCACTGCAAAAAATATATCACAAAGGAAGATAGCAAGAAAGAAAAGGAAAAAGGAACTAAAGAAACAGTCAGAAACAATGAACAAAACAGCAAAAGTAAGTCCTAAATTATCAATAATTACTTGAAATGTAAATGGACCAAGTTCTCCAATCAAGAGACATAGAGTACCTGAAGATATATATATAAACCCACAACACCCAACTATATTCTACCTAAAAGAAACACACTTTAGCTTTAAGGAAACAGATAAGTTGAAAGTGAAGGATGGAAAAAGATATTTCCTGTAAATGTTAACCAAAATAGAGTAGGAGTGGCTATAGTTATATCAGATAAAATAGACTTTCAGACAAAATCATTCATAAAAGACAAAGAAAGTCACTATATAGTGATAAAGAAATCAATTCATCAAGAGGATATAACAATTATAAATATATATGCGCCCAGTTTTGGAGAACCTAAATATTTAAAGAAAATATTAACAGAACTGAAGGGAGAAATAGCATAAAATCATATATGGGGGCTGCACACCACTTTCAACATTGGATAGATCATGCAGCCAGAAAATTAATAAGGAAACAGAGGACCTGAATACAGCTATAGAACAAATGGAACTCAGATATACAGAGCATTTCAACAAACAACATGAGAATATACTTTCTTCTCAAGCACACATGGAACATTCTCCATGACAGATTATATGTTTGGCCACCAAGGAAGCCTTAACAAATCCAAAAAGATCAAAATCACATCTAGTTATCTTTTCCAACCACAATGGTATGAAATTATAAATGAATACAGGTTGAAAATTGGAAAATTCACAAACATGGAAAAATTAAACAGCACACTCCTGAACAACCCATGGGTGAAATAAATCAAAAGAGAAGTCAGAAAGTATCTTGAATAAAATGAAAGAGAAAATACAACACACCAAAACTTATGGGAAGAAGCAAAAACAGTTCTAAGAGGGAAATTTATAATGATGTAAAGGCTTACATTATAGAAAAAAAAGATCTCAAATAAAGAACCTAGCTTTACACCTCAAGAAATAAGAAAAACAGGGGCTCTGGTGGTGTAGTGGTTGAGAGTCCACCTGCCAATGCAGGGAACACAGGTTCGAGCCCCGGTCTGGGAAGATCCCACATGCCGTGGAGCGGCTGGGCCCGTGAGCCATGGCCGCTGAGCCTGTGCATCCGGAGCCTGTGCTCCGCGACGGGAGAAGCCACAACAGTGAGAGGTCTGCATACTGCCAAAAAAAAAAAAAAAAGAAAGAAGAAAAACAAAGTCCAAAGTTAGCAAAGGGAAGCAAAAAATAAATATCAGAGCAGAAATAAATGAAATAGAGACTAAAAAGACAATAGAAAAATAAATGAAACTGAGTTTCTATTTTAAAAAGAGAAATTGGACAAATCTTTAGCCAAACTAACCCAGAAAAAAAGAGAAGACTCAAATAAAATTTTACATGAAAAGGCAGACAATACAACTGATACCAGAGAAATACAAAAGATCCTAAGAGGCTATTATGAACAATTATACACCAACAAGCTGGATGACCTAGAATAAATGGATAATTTGCTATAAACATAGACTAGGCTGAATTATGAAGAAACAGAAAATCTGAATAGAGCAGTAACAACAGGTAGTAATTTTGAAACACTCCAAAAAAGAAAAATCCAGGACCAGATGGTTTTACTAGTGAATTCCAGCAAACATTTAGAGAAGAATTAATGCTAATCCTCCTCAAACTCTTCCAAAACATTAAAGATGAGGGAACACTCCCAAACTCATTTTAGAAGGACAGAATTACCCTGATACCAAAGCCAGATAAGGACAGTACAAGAATAGAAAACCACAGGCCAATATCCCTGATGAACATACGTACAAAAATGCTCAACAATATTCTAGCAAACCAAATTCAACAGTATATTAAAAGGATCATAAACCATGATGAAATGGGATTAATTTCTGGAATTCAAGAATGTTACCACATATGAAAATCAATATACGTGATACACAACATTAATAGAATGAAGGATTAACATTACATGATCCTCTCAATAGATGCAGAAAAAGTGTTTGACAAAAGTTAACACTCTTTAATGATAAAAGCTCTCAATAAATTGGTTATAGAAGGAATGTACCCCAACATATTAAAGGCCATACATGACAAACCAACAGATAACATCATGTGAAGGTGAAAAGCTGAAAGCTATTCCTCTAAAATCAAGAGAAAGACAAAGGTGCCCACTCTAATCATTCCTATTCAACAAAGTACTAGAAGTCCTTGCCGGAGCATTAGGCAAGTAAAAGAAATAAAAGGCACACAAATTGGGGGAAAAATGAAGTAAAATTATCTCTGCAGATTACATGATCTCATACATAGAAAACCCTAGAGACTCTACCAAAAATCAGTTAGAACGAATCCATGAAGTCAATAAAGTTGCACGTACAAAATTAGCATACACAAATGAGTTGCATTTCTATATGCAAACAATAAAGTATCTGAAAAAGAAATTTTAGAAAAAATCCCATTCACAACAGCATCAAATACAATCAAATACTTTGAAAGAAATTTAATCAAGAAGGTGACATATCTGTACACTGAAAACTATAGGACACTGATGAAAGAAACTGAAAAAGACATATATAAATAGAAAGATATCCTATGTTTTTGGATTAGAACAATTGAAGTTGTTAAAATGTCCTTAATACTCAAAGCCATCTATATGCAATCTCTAACAAGATTCTAATGGCATTTCTTACAGAAATAGAAAAACAATCCTAAAATTCCTATGGAACCACAGAAGACCCCAAATAGACAAAGCAATCTTCAAAGAATGGAACAAAATTGGAGCTATCACACTTGCTGATTTTAAACTATATACTACAAAGCTAGAGTAATCAAAACAGTATGATGCTGACATAAAAAAAGATGCATAGTCCTATGGAACAGAACTAAGAGTCCAGAAATAAACCTATGCATATATGGTCAACTAATATTTGACAAGGGAGCCAACAATACTCAGTGGGGAAAAGAAAGCCTTTTCAATCAGTGGTCTGGGAAAACCAGATATTCACATGCAAAAGAATGAAATTGGACCTCTATCTTACATCACTCACAAAAATTAACTCAAAATGAATAAAAGACTTAAATGTAAGATGTGAAACAGTAAAACACTGAGAAGGAAACGTAGGAAAAAGTCTCCTTAAAATTGCTCTTGGCAACGATATTTTGGATATGATACCAAAAGCACAAGAAACACACAAAAACAAACAAGTGGGATTACATCAAACAAAATCTTATGAACAGCAAAAAAGTCAACAAAATGAAGAGGCAACCTACAGAATGAGAGAAAATATCTGCAAACTATTTATCAGATAAGGAGTTAATATCTAAAATATATAAGAAACTCATAAAACTCAATGACAAAAATAATAATAATAATAATACAATTTAAAAATGGGCAGAGGACCTGGATAGACACTTTTCCAAAGACACACAAACATCCAACAGGTACAAGAAATGATGCTCAAAAGCACCAATCATCAGGGAAATGTAAGTCAAAACCACGATGAGATATCACCTCATGCCTGTTCAAATGGCTAGTATAAAAAAAAAAAAACAGGAGATAACAATTGTTGGCAAGGATGTGGAGAAATGGGGACATTTATGCACTGTTGGTAGGAATGTAAATTGGTGTAGCCATTATGGGGGACAATACAGAAGTTCCTCAAAAAATTTAAAAATAGAACTACTATATGACCAAGTAATCCCACTTTTGGATATATATACTAGGAAACAAAATCACTATTTCTAAAAGACATCTGCATCCCCATATCCATCACATTATTCACAATAGCCAAGACATGGAAACAATCTAAGAGTCCATCAATACATAGATAAAGAAAATGTGGTGTATACATACAATGGAATATTATTCAGCCATAAAAAAGAAGGAAACCCTGCCATTTGCTACCACATGGATGGACCTGAGGGCATTATATTAAGTGAAATAAGTCAGACAGAAAAAGACAAATACTGTATGATCTTATATGTGTAATTTTTAAAAGCTAAACTCATAGAACAGAGATAAGAATGGTGGTTGCCAGGGGCAGAGGAGAAGGGGAAATGGGAAGATGTTGGTCAAAAGGTATAAACTTTTGGCTTTAAGCTGAATAAGTTCTGAGGATCTTACATTCGGCTGTGATTATAGTTAACAGCAGTATATTATATCCTTGAAATTTTCTAAGAAAGTAAATTATAAATGTTCTCATCACAAAAAACTTGTAATTTTATGTGATAAATGTGTTAATTAGCCCTATTGTGGTAATCATTTAGCAATATATGGTGTATGAAATCATTGTGTCGTACATCTTAAATTTACACAATATTATATATCAATTATATCTCAATAAATCTGGAAAAAATAAGTAAAATTATAAATTTATCATTATATATATATATTCATTCTTATATCCTTCCATATTTACCCCTCTATGTAGATTTCTATCTTTTTACTTTTCAATCTGTATATTGCATAGATGAGATGTATATCTGAAATATTTTTATCAACTTAATAATTGTTATTAAATGATGGAGTTTTGCAAAAGAAGTTTACATTTTCTTCATATTCTTCCATATTTCTTGAATTTTAAGATAATTGTCATACATCATTTTTTTAAAATGAAGTCATTATTACTTTTCAAAACAATCAATTTACACTATAGTGTCATAGCACTTTTCAGGTAGTTTGAAACCCACTTTAAATCACAGTTCTAATTCCATGGTGGCTTCCACCCAAACTCATAGAATAAAGGCACAGGCTCTTTGGAACAAAGCAATATACCATTATAATAGCTTTAATTTAAAGCACCTAAAATGTTGAGTGTAATATATTTAACTATATAATTGTAAAGGAGTTTAAGTAGAATTTCTGAATTTGCTACTCATGGATTATGCCAAATTATTAGCTGAGAGAACTAAAGCCCTTCACTATCATAAGCAATTCCCTTCCAAGAGAGTTAAGTGTAAGGAGGACAGGAGTGGAGGAATCTTTTAACTAGCAAGAAGAGCTCCGGTAAAGTCTACTTTGCTGCAAATTCAATAATACAGGAAGCTAGGACTAGTATCACTAATGAGAAAGTGTGTACCAAAATACTGTAAACAGACAGCACCAGTAGCTGAGAGGAAATCATCTCAAACATAGCAGATAGGAAAGCAAAAATCAAGTCCCTGAGGATACCTGTAAAAAGCACATGCATATTACTAACAAGCTCTCTATTAGGGCATAGACTCAAAATTTAACTTATGCAGAATTCAAAAAGTATTCTAATATTCTAGGGTTTAAAAAAAAGTGATTAATAGTGATGACATTAAGTCTATTGTTTGAAATATTACTAATAAATGTGGGAATTTATTATCTCCGAATTGCATTATTTATGGATCTTTAGACTTCTTACATATTTGGCAACTCAGACACCATCATAATGGCCTAAAATACACCTAATGAGGGACTTCCCTGGTGGTTCAGTGGTAAGGAATCTGCCTTCCAATGCAGGGGACGTGGGTTCAATCCCTGGTCAGGGAATAAGATCCCACATGCTGCAGGGCAAAAAAGCCCACGCGCCACAACTACTGAGCTCATGTGCCTCAACTAGAGAGAGCCTGTGTGATGTAAACTACAGAGCCCACGCACCCTGGAGCCCACACACCACAACTAGAGAGAAACCCTTGCGCCATAATGAAGAGCCCGTGCCGCAATGAAAAGATCCCGCATGCCTCAATGAAGACCCCACATGCTGCAACTAAGACCCCACGCAGTCAAAAAAAATAAAGAAAATAAATAAAAATAATTTAAAAAACAGAATACATCTAATGAAATATGGTAAAATCACCATAGGCCATCATGTAATGTCATTAAAATTATATTAAAGAAAACCAAAAAGGCATGAAAATTACAGCATTTGCTAAATGTGTCTTGAGTAAAGAAATGAATATGCTATTGAAATAAATGTGCCAGTTTCCAGCAAACATTAGATACCAATTTTCAAGATGATTGCACATAAGCTCAAAGGCTTAACAAAAATTATATAAACTGCTTGTAAAGAATAAAAATCAATGTTAGTATAAACATACCTATCAACTTAAAATGTGTTTCTTTTATTGTTTCTGATCCTCTTATCATATCTGTCCACTCTCCCATTTTATTTTTCTTCTTCTAGTAGTTACCTGTTTCTTTCATTGCATCTCATATGTACCATATCGTGTATCTTTTCAAATCTAATAGATCTTACATACACACTTGTTATTATTATTTTCTTTTTGGTACACGGGCCTCTCACTATTGTGGCCTCTCCTGTTGCGGAGCACAGGCTCCAGATGCACAGCCTCAGCAGCCATGGCTCACGGGCCCAGCCACTCCTCAGCATGTGGGATCTTCCTGGACCAGGGCACGAACCCGTGTCCCCTGCATCGGCAGGCAGATTCTCAACCACTGCGCCACCAGGGAAGCCCCACACTTGCTACTTTTAACCTCAAATTATTATTGAACCTGCATTTCTCTCTTCTACTATAAGAAGAAAAACTTACATGCCCATTTAATTCCCTTAACCCTCCTATCAACCAAAACCCATTTATGTTAGAAAATTGATATCATTAACACTTCAATTTACAAATTATGTTTTTATTTTCATGAAATGATATTCATAAAATTAGGTTGTGTTTTATTATGTTTATCTATTTTCAGTGCTCACCACTCATTCCATATACCATGACTTTCCTTTTCTGGAGATATTTATGTTTATTCATCTTTTTATTTCTCGCCATGGCCTCTAAGTAATAGAGACCATAGTTAGGGTATTTTTTGCCTTTTCTACTACATATTTTTTAATCCTAGCTCTGAATAAGATAATATTCCAATCATCTCTTTCTTCTTCTTAGACCCTATTTGGGGCTTTTGTTAACAGTAGAAGTTTATAGTTTATGATATAGTTCTCTCTTTCAGTTGAATCAATGGTTTCTTTAAACCACAACTAGGTCATGCCTAAATTTTTGGTAGTAAATTGACTATATGCACTTGAAATATACTTCTGACACAATTTTATCCATTAAAAAATAAGTTCCCATCAAATTCACTTTATATTTTAGCACAGTTTTGCTACTTTATTTGACTATTTCATTACCTTCCTCCCACCTACCATCTGCACTTTGCCTCATAAAGGGTGGAGCTTAAAGTGGTAAGTCTCACTGACAGTTTACCTCTTCCACATGCAGAACTGAAATATACCTGGTGAAAATACTTGAAGACATTCATAAGCTAAGTCATTAAACTGACTTTTTTTAAAATAATGAGAGATATCCATTCCCAGTGCTCTTATCAACAACATTTTTCAGGGAACAAGTCAATAACAATTTAATGTAATTTTTTGATCAATTTTATGTAAGTCTTCTATTATAAGAAGAGGAAATTAGATGTAATTCTTTAAGTTCACATAATATTTGATATTATAATTTTGCCTGGAATATTAATTGCCTTTCTTTGGGACTTTCAGGGATTGTATTTGGTAATCCAAGGGTCCTAACTGATTTCAAAAGTTAAATTTGGAAACTAAATAATTAGTAGATTCTGATTTAAATAATCAATTAAAAGACATTGTCTTTTAATATATACAGCTCGAGATCAAAAATTAAAGAAAATATTTCTGAAAAGTACTATATTGAGAAACATTAAGTATGACACGACAGAATGTGATCAACTGTAAATGTATCAAATATGGTATTAAAATAACAAAGTATGCAAGGCTATATTTCTGCAATAAAATGTCCAGTGAGTGTGAATCATAAATATCAGAAAAGAAAAAATAATGACCAATACCAAAATATAAGAAAGAAACTCTTATCTCTACAAGGCCCTCCACAGGCATTCATCACACACATATTTCCATTTACTATATTTATCAACACACCAGAAAAAAAAATACAGCATCACCATGATTGCTTTGATTCCTAAATAGTAGTTTTATGATAAAAAATAAAAATCAGTTTGTTGATGAGTTTTTAGTTTGAGCTTATTTTAAAAATGGATAATAACACAAAGAGATTGAAAGATATACCATGTTCTTGAATCAGAAAGAGGAATCAACATTGTTAAAATGACCATACTACCCAAGGCAATCTACAGATTCAATGCAACCCCTATCAAATTAGCAGTGGCATTTTTCACAGAACTAGAACAAAAAATTTTAAAATTTGTATGGAAACACAAAACACCCCAAATGGCCAAAACAATCTTGAGAAAAAAGAATGGAGCTAGAGGAATCACACTCCCTGACTTTAGACTATACTACAAAGCTACAGACATCAAAACAGTATGGTACTGGCATAAAAACAGACATATAGATCAATGAAAGTGGAGAGAAAGCCCAGAAATAAACCCATGCACTTATGGTCAATTAATCTATGACAAAGGAGGCAAGAATATACAATGGAGAAAAGACAGCTCCTTCAATAGGTGGTGCTGGGATAACTGAACAACTACATGTAAAAGAAGGAAATTAGAACATTTTCTAATGCAATATACAAAAAAAAAAAAAATCAAAATGTATTAAAGACCTAAATGGAAGACCAGATACTATAAAACTCCTAAAGGAAAGCATAAGAAGGACACTCTTTGACATAATAACAGTAATATTTTTTTGGATCCATCTCCTAGAGTTATGAAAATAAAAACAAAAATAAACAAATGGGACCTAATTAAACACAAAAGCTTTGCACCACAAAGGAAACCATAAACAAAACGAAAAGACAACCTACAGACTGGAAGAAAACATTTGCAAACAATGAAACCAAGAAGGGATTAATTTTGAAAATATACAAATAGCTTATATAGCTTAATATCATAGAAACAAACAACGCAATCAGAAAATGGGCAGAAGACCTATATAGAAATTTCAACAAAGAAGACATACAGATAGCCAACAGGCACATGAAAAGATGCTCAATATTGCTAATTACTAGAGAAATGCAAATCAAAGCTATAGGGAGGTATCCCCTCATACCACTCAGAATGGCCATCATTAAAAAGTCTACAAATAATAAATGCTAGAAAGAGTGGGGATAAAAAGGAACCCTCCTATGCTACTGGTGGAAATGTAAATTAGTGCAGCCACCATGGAGAACAGTATGGAGGTTTCTTAAAAATCTAAAAATAGAGTTACCATATGATCCTGCAATCACACTCCTGTGCATATACCCAGAGAAGATACATGAACCCCAATATTCACAGTAGTGCTATTTACAATAGCTAAGACATGGAAGCAACCTAAATGTCCACTGACAGGTGAATGAAGATATGGTGTATATGTATATATGTATATATTGAGATATATATATATATAATGGAATATTACTCAACCATAAAAAAGAATGGAGAGGCTTCTGGGAAGATGGCATAAGAGTAAGACGCAGAGATCACCTTCCTCCCCACAGATACACCAGAAATACATATACAGGTGGAACAACTCCTACAGAACACCTATTGGACACTGGCAGAAGACCTCAGACCTCCCAAAAGGCAAGAAACCCCCCACGTACCTGGGTACGTCAAAAGAAAAAAGAGTAAACAGAGACAAAAGGATAGGGACGGGACCTGCACCAGTGGGGGGAGCTGTGAAGGAGGAAAGGTTTCCACACACTAGGAAGCCCCTTCACGGGCGAAGACTGCAGGTGGTGGAGGGGGAAGTTTTGGAGCTGCGGAGGACAGCACAGCCACAGGGGTGCAGAGGGCAAAGCGGAGAGATTCCCACACAGAGCATTGGTGCCGACTGGCACTCACCAGCCGGAGAGGCTTGTCTGCTCACCCACCCGGGCAGCCCGGCTGGGAGTTGAGGCTCAGGCTTCAGTCGGAGCGCAGGGAGAGGACTGGGGTTTGTGGCATGAACACAGCCTGCAGAGGGTTAGCGCACCACGGCTAGCCAGGAGGGAGTGCGGGGAAAAGTCTGGACCTGCCGAAGAGGCAAGAGACTTTTTCTTCCCTCTTTGTTTTCTGGTGCGCGAGGAGAGGGGATTAAGAGCACTGCTTAAAGGAGCTCCAGAGACTGGGGCGAGCCGCGGCTAAAAGCGCGGACCTCAGAGACGGGCATGAGATGCTAAGGCTACTGATGCTGCCACCAAGAAGCCTGTGTGCGAGCACAGGTCACTATCCACACCCCCCACCCGGGGAGCCTGTGCAGCTCGCCACTGCCAGGGTCCCGGGATCCAGGGTCAACTCCTCTGGAAGAACGCACGGCGCACCTCAGGCTGATGCAACATCACGCTGGCCTCTGCCGCCGCACGCTTGCCCCACACTCCATGCCCCTCCCTCCCCCAGGCCTGAGTGAGCCAGAGCCTCCGAATCAGCAGCTCCTTTAACCCCGTCCTGTCTGAGCAAAGAACAGACACCCTCTGGTGACCTACACGCAGATGAGGGGCCAAATCCAAAGCTGAGCCCCTGGGAGCTGTGAGAACAAAGAAGAGAAAGGGATATCTCTCCCAGCAGCCTCAGAAGCAGCGGATTAAAGCTCCACAATCAACTTGACGTACCCTGCATCTGTGGAATACATGAATAGACAACAAATCATCCCAAATTAAGGAGGTGGACTTTGAGACCAAGATTTATGATTTTTTCCCCTTTCCTCTTTTTGTGAGTGTGTATGTGTATGCTTCTGTGTGGGATTTTGTCTGTATAGCTTTGCTGCCACCATTTGTCCTAGGGTTCTTTCCGTCCATTTTTTAAAAAATTTTTTTTCTTAAAAAGTATTTTTTATTTTAATAACTTTATTTTACTTTACCTTCTTTCTTTCTTTCTTTCCTTCCTTCCCTCTGTAGACAAGGAATGATCCCAAATTCAGGAGGTGGACTTTGAGAGCAAGATTTATGATTTTTTCCCCTTTTCCTCTTTTTGTGAGTGTGTATGTGTATGCTTCTGTGTGAGATTTTGTCTGTATAGCTTTGCTTCCACAATTTGTCCGAGGGTTCTATCCATCAGTTTTACTTTTTGTTTTTTATAATTTTCTTTCTTTGTTTTCTCTTAATAATTATTTTTTTTGTTTTAATAACTTCTATATTTTATCTTACTTTATTTTATTTTACTTTACCTCCTTTTTTTCCCTTCCTTCCTTCCTCCCTCCCTCCCTCCCTCCTTTCTTTCTTTCTTTCTCTCTTTCTGCTTCTAATAATTCTTTCTTTCTACTTTTTCTCCCTTTTATTCTGAGCCATGTGGATGAAAGGCTCTTGGTGCAGCCTCCAGGAGTCAGTGCTGTGCCTCTGAGGAGGGAGAGCCAACTTCAGGACACTGGCCCACAAGAGACCTCCCAGCTCCACATAATATCAAATGGTGAAAATGTCCCAGAGATCTCCATCTCAACATCAGCACCCAGCTTCACTCAACGACCAGCAAGCTACAGTGCTGGACATCCTAGGCCGAACAACTAGCAAGAGAGGAACACAACCCCACCCATTAGCAGAGAGGCTACCTAAAATCATAATAAGTCCAAAGACACCCCAAAACACAACACCAGACGTGGACCTGCCAGCCAGAAAGACAAGATCCAGCCTCATCCACAAGAACACAGGCACTAGTCCCCTCCACCAGGAAACCTACACAACCAACTGAACCAACGTTAGCCACTGGGGACACACACAAAGGACAAGGGGAACTACGAACCTGCAGCCTGCAAAAAAAAGACCCGAAACACAGTAAGATAAGCAAAATGAGAAGACAGAAAAATACACAGCAGATGGAGCAAGATAAAAACCCACCAGACCTAACAAATGAAGAGGAAATAGGCAGTCTAGCTGAAAAAGAATTCAGAATAATGAGAGTGAAGATGATCCAAAATCTTGGAAATAGAATAGACAAAATGCAAGAAACATTTAACAAGGACCTAGAAGAGCTAAAGATGAAACAAACAATGATGAACAACACAATAAATGAAATGAAAAATGCTCTAATGCAGAATAACTGAGGCAGAAGAACGGATAAGTGACCTGGAAGATAAAGTACTGGAAATAACTGCTGCAGAGCAGAATAAAGAAAAAATAATGAAAAGAACTGAGGACAGTCTCAGAGACCTCTGGAACAATATCCAAAGCACCAACATTCGAATTATAGGGATTCCAGAGGAAGAAGAGAAATAGAAAGGGACTGAGAAAATATTTGAAGAGATTATAGTTGAAAACTTCCCTAATATGAGAAAGGAAATAGTTAATCAAGTCCAGGAACAACAGAGAGTCCCATACAGGATAAATCCAAGGAGAAATATGCCAAGACTCATATTAATCAAACTGTCAAAAATTAAATACAAAGAAAACATATTAAAAGCAGCAAGGGAAAAACACACAAGGGAATCCCCATAAGTTTAACAGCTGATCTTTCAGCAAAAACTCTGCAAGCCAGAAGGGACTGGCAGGACATATTTAAAGTGATGAAGGAGAAAAACTTGCAACCAAGATTACTCTACCCAGCAAGGATCTCATTCAGATTTGATGGAGAAGATAAAACCTTTACAAATAATAAATAAATAAAACCTTTACCTTCTATCAAACATTTAGAGAAGAGCAAACACCTATCCTTGTCAAACTCTTCCAAAATATAGCAGACGGAGGAACACTCCCAAATTCATTCTACAAGGCCACCATCACCCTGATACTAGAACCAGACAAGGATGTCACAAAGAAAGAAAACTACAGGCCAATATCACTGATAAACATAGATGCAAAAATCCTCAACAAAATACTAGGAAACAGAATCCAACAGCACATTAAACGGATCATACACCATGATCAAGTGGGGATTATTCCAGGAATGCAAGGATTCTTCAATATACGCAAATTAGTCAACGTTATACACTGTATTAACAAACTGAAGGAGAAAAACCATATGATCATCTCAATAGATGCAGAGAAACCTTTCAACAAAATTCAACACCCATTTATGATAAAAACCCTGCATAGGCATAAAGGGAACTTTCCTCAACATAATAAAGGCCATATATGTCAAACACACAGCCAACATTGTCCTCAATGGTGAAAAACTGAAAGCATTTCCACTAAGATCAGGAACAAGAAAAGGTTGCCCACTCTCACCACTCTTATTCAACATAGTTTTGGAAGTTTTAGCCACAGCAATCAGAGAAGAAAAGGAAATAAAAGGAATCCAAATCGGAAAAGAAGAAGTAAAGCTGTCACTGTTTGCAGATGACACGATACTATACATAGAGAATCCTAAAGATGCTACCAGAAAACTACTAGAGCTAATCAATGAATTTGGTAAAGTAGCAGGATACAAAATTAATGCACAGAAATCTCTGGCATTCCTATACACTAATGATGAAAAATCTGAAAGTGAAATCAAGAAAACACTCCCATTTACCATTGCAACAAAAAGAATAAAATATCTAGGAAAAAACCTACCTAAGGAGACAAAAGACTTGTATGCAGAAACTTATAAGACACTGATGATAGTAATTAAAGATGATACAAATAGATGGAGAGATATACCATGTTCTTGGATGGGAAGAATCAACATTGTGAAAATGAATATACTACCGAAAGCAATCTACAGATTCAAAGCAATCCCTATCAAACTACCACTGGCATTTTTCACAGAACTAGAACAAAAAATTTCACAATTTGCATGGAAACACAAAAGCCCCCGAATAGCCAAAGCAACCTTGAGAATGAAAAACGGAGCTGGAGGAATCAGGCTCCCTGACGTCAGACTATACTACAAAGCTACAGTAATCAAGACAGTATGATACTGGCACAGAAACAGAAAGATAGATCAATGGAAGAGGATAGAAAGCCCAGAGATAAACCCACGCACATATGGTCACCTTATCTTTGATAAAGGAGGCAGGAATGTACAGTGGAGAAAGGACAGCCTCTTCAATAAGTGGTGCTGGGAAAACTGGACAGGTACATGTAAAAGTATGAGATTCGATCACTCCCTAACACCATACACAAAAATAAGGTCAAAATGGATGAAAGACCTAAATGTAAGGCCAGACACTATCAAACTCTTAGAGGAAAACATAGGCAGAACACTCTATGACATAAATCACAGCAAGATCCTTTGTGACCCACCTCCTAGAGAAATGGAAATAAAAACAAAAATAAACAAATGGGACCTAATGAAACTTCAAAGCTTTTGCACAGCAAAGGAATCCATAAACAAGACCAAAAGACAACCCTCAGAATGGTAGAAAATATTTTCAAATGAAGCAACTGAGAAAGGATTAATTTCCAAAATTTACAAGCAGCTCATGCAGCTCAATAACAAAAGAACAAACAACCCAATCCAAAAATGGGCAGAAGACCTAAATAGACATTTCTCCAAAGAAAATATAAAGATTGCCAACAAACCATGAAAGAATGCTCAACATCATTAATCATTAGAGAAATGCAAATCAAAACTACAACGGGATATCATCTCACACCAGTCAGAATGGCCATCATAAAAAAATCTAGAAACAATAAATGCTGGAGAGGGTGTGGAGAAAAGGGAACACTCTTGCACTGCTGGTGGGAATGTGAATTGGTTCAGCCACTATGGAGAACAGTATGGAGGTTCCTTAAAAAACTTCAAATAGAACTACCATATGACCCAGCAATTCCACTACTGGACATATACCCTGAGAAAACCATAATTCAAAAAGTCCTGTACAACAATGCTCATTGCAGCTCTATTTACACTTGTCCGGAGATGGAAACAATCTAAGTGTCCATCATCAGATGAATGGATAAAGAAGATGTGGCACATATATACAATGGAATATTACTCAGTCATAAAAAGTAATGAAATTGAGCTATTTGTAATGAGGTGAATAGACCTAGAGTCCGTCATACAGAGTGAAGTAAGTCCGAAAGAGAAAGACAAATACCATATGCTAACACATATATATGGAATTTAAAAAAATGTCATAAAGGACCTAGGGGTAAGACAGGAATAAAGACACAATCCTACTAGAGAATGTACTTGAGGGTATGGGGAGGGTGAAGGGTAAGCTGTGACAAAGCGAGAGATAGGCATGGACATATATACACTACCAGTCGTAAGGTAGATCGCTAGTGGGAAGCAGCCGCATAGCACAGGGAGATCAGCTCGGTGCTTTGTGACCGTCTGGAGGGGTAGGATAGGGAGGGTGGGAGGGAGGGAGACAAAGAGGGAAGAGATATGGGACCATATGTATATGTATAACTGATTCACTTTGTTGTAAAGCAGAAACTAACACACCATTGTAAAGCAATTATACTCCAATAAAGAAGTAAAAAAAAGAAAAAAGAAAAAGAATCGAATAATGCCATTTGCAGCAACATAGATTACCTAGCGATTATCATATTAAGTGAAGTAAGTCAGACAAAAACAAATATCATATGATATCACTTACATGTGGAACCTAAAAAAAATTTTATAAATGAACTTACTTACAAAACAGAAATAGACTTACATACATAGAAAACAAACATGGTTACCAAAGGCGATAGCAGAGGCTGGTGAGGGAGAGGTAAACTAGGAGTTTGGGATTAACATATACACATTACTATATATGAAATAGATAAACCACAAGGACATACTGTATGACACAGGGACCTATATTCTATATCTTGTAATAACTATAATGGAAAAGAATATGAAAAAGAATATATATATACATATGTATATATACAAAATGGAATCACTTTTCTATACACCAGAAACTAACACAAGATTGTAAAGTAACTATAGTTCAACAAAAAATATTGTTAAATGACAAAAAAAAAAAGTGTGATGGCAACTCTTAAAAAAGATGGATAATAATAGTCAACCTCCACTGAGTATTGGCTTTGTGTCAGGGACTCTTTTTAAGTACCTTGTGTGGATTATATTATTGAATTATCACAACAACCTTAAAAGGTATATAGTCAAAATATTGTGTTAATAACAGAGAATGATTATTACCATACTACAGATGTAAAAATGAAGGTCCAATTACATAACTTACACAAGGAAAAATAACTAAGAAGTAATGCAGTTGGGAATACAACACAGGTAGACAGGTTTAACTTTATGTTCTTAAGCATACAAAATACTGCTTTACATTCTTTGTATGTTTGTTAAAATGCCTTTCAAAACTCATTCTAAATTCTAGAAAAAGGTGACAAGTCTTTCTTAACTTCATTTGCTTCCCAGGAAGACATTCAACTCTCAATTTTTTCTTACTCTGTAAGAAAATGAGAAATACCATAGGCCACATATATATATCTGAAAATATCTTCTTTCTCCCTATCTAATTGCTATTTTATCTAGGTATAGAATTCCAAGTTCAAAATTGTTTTCCTTCAAAACTTCAATGCATTGCTTCATCCTCTTCTACTTTCTAGTATGACTAATGAGAACTCTGATGCCAAAATAATTTATATTCCTTTGTAAATGATATATTGCTTATCTTGGCATACATTTAAGATATTCTCTTCATTCTTGATGTTTGACTTTAATCCTTGCTTTGTTGTTGATTCCAACCTGCAAACTTAGGTCTTGCTTTAATTCTAAGATCAGTTCTTCCAGAAATTGTTCTTTTATTATTTATTTGATTGTTACCCCCTCTTTGCTTTAGCTGTTTTCTCTTTGTTTTAGCTGAATTCCAAATAAATGTTGGAACACTTGCACTGATTTTCTAACTTTTTCTCTCATAGTTTCCATCTCTGACATTTTGTTCCATTTTATCTGTGCCTCAACTTGTTTTCTTCTAACTCTTTTAAAGATTTTTTTTAGTTTGTAATTATAAATTTAAATTTATAACACATTTTTTTATTTTGTATTTGCTCTTTTCTATAGCTGCTTGCTCTTGTTTTACGGACTGTATTATTTCTCAAATATTTCTTTTTTATGAGGACAGAAATATCTGTTCTTTAGATTTTATGTGATTCCACCAAGATCAATTATTCCATTTGTTTCTTTTTTTTTTAAGATCTTTTGATGTGGAAAAAAGTCTTTACTGAATTTGTTACAATATTGCTTTTGTTTTATGTTTTGGCTTTTTGGCCCCGAGGCATGTGGGATCTTACCTTCCTGACCAGGGATTGAACCTGGACCCCCTGCATTGGAAGGTGAAATCTTAATCACTGGACTGCTAGGGAAGTCCCTATTCCATTTGTTTCTACTGGTCCCACCGAAAAGGGAAAAATGGCCTTCCTCAAATATGTACTGATCCTTAGTTGTTTATTTATATATGTGAATGGTTGACTAGGTAGCATAGATTTCCTCTGTGTTTACATATGTCTGTTTCCCCAACAGTTTTCTCCTCTGAGCGATAGAGGTCACTAGCGGCTCTATGTGTGCAGGGAGAGTATATAATGGGCAGACTGTCTTTGCTTTACAGTTTGCGGGTGTAAAGTGAGCAAGAACTCTAACTCCTTTTTACAAAATTAGCAAAGATTCCAATGAGATTCCAGTGAGATCCTGTGAGATTCCAGTATCCATGTCAAGAGAACTAGATATTTTCAGGCAGATTGGTGTATTTTTTTTTTATAATTTAGATCTCTGATTTTAACCCAAGATTAAATTTCACAGCTTCACATATGGAGGGCCTGACTGGTTTGAGTGTACCAAAATAATCATTTTAACAGTCACCCAACTTGCCAGTCCTTGTACCTACTTTTCCTGAATTTGCAGCCTTTTTATTACGCTACCATCTGTTCTGTGTAGCATGTTTATACTGGGAAGTAGCTCTTGATGTAGTTTATCTATCAATAAGATTTATCTGTCTTCCACAATCCCAAACTTCACATACTCCAAATGTGTTCATGCCTACTGCTCTCATCCTTGGTGCTGTTATGAATTTATTCTATTTTGTACTCCTTTACTGACATTTCCAATGAGGCATCAGGAAGAAGGGAAGAAAACCACATATGCTCAGTAAAAATCAATAAACTTTATTTTTCAAAAAAATCAATTCCTAGTTATCTACCTATTTTTTTAGAAGACCTGTATTACTGTAGCATCTGCCAAGTACTGATTATGAATGCTAGTAAGTTCATTAAAAGCTGACACATCTCAAGGATAAAGACAAAGGCAACCAAGTTGATAACTGTTTTGTTATGCTACCTTGTGCATGTATATGTAATTATATACTCCTGTAAAGAAGCCAAGAGAAATATCTCTATATTTGGACTACACATTTTATTAAATATGAGCCAAATGTAACTGTTTATCCATATTTACAAGCTAGCTACATTGCTACCACTGACAATCCTGCTTTGGAAACCATCTTGTCTCTTTTGCTCATTGTAGCTGATATCCATGCACTCATTCATTCAGCAAATGCTTATTCAGTGCCTGTAATGTGCCATCATTATATTAGGTGCTAAGGATACAACAGTGACAAGAGAGATCTCTGATCTTATGGAATTTGCAGACCATGATAGAGATACACAATAAACATGTAAGCAAACAAATAAATAATGATACATTGTATGAAGGTACATGAACAAAACAAGTTATATATGAAGAAAGCAAATAGTTCCTGAGATAGAAAATACAGATTGTTATAAGAATAAAAATGACCCAATTTCCTACCACCCATGGTAGTATAAAGTGAGGAATTGGAAAATATTACTAAAATGACCTTTCCCAGTCTAGAAGTTGTTCACCACGTTTTATGTACCAAGCTTTGTGTACCAGGTTGCAACTCAACATATGCCTAGATGCTAATATTATATACAGTTATTTATCTTGAAGCCAATGTTAAATCTATATATCTCTCATCAAAATAAATATATGATCAGTAGTGAATAAAACAATTTTCACTTACCAAAAATGGGCCAGAGCAAATGACAGAGAGAGAAATATTCTGCAAATATATATTAATACAGAGACACAAATGAGCTTTAAAATGATGCATTGTGAGCTTACCCTGAGAAACTGGGCATCTTCCAGTCATAGTAATAATACCCCGCATACCAAATGGAATATCTAAGGGTCAGAGAAAAGTTTCCATTAAAGCAGTCAATATTTGATTATTACTTTTGCTTTTATCCCTTAATTTTTCAAAGGTTTTCTTAAGCATGCTCTCATCAATCAGACTTAAGGTGTCTTGCTAGAATGTGTAAAGATATCAGGCTGATCATAAATTACAATTTTATAACACTGACTCGTTTTAAAAAATTCTCAGCTTAAATGCAAATTCAGCACAAATTCATTTTTCCTTCCCCCTTTTCCCCTCTCCCCTCCCCCCTCCCCATCCAAACACACATACACTCATTGGCCTTAACTCTTTAGCTCTAAAACCATGGCCGTTTTATAAGAGCACACCAGGAATTTTATGTATTCTACAACTATGAAGTAAAGAGATTTTGATCCTTTCCTTACCTATATTTTCTTTCATAATTTCTACATAAATCTTGTCTGTGATAAAAGGGTCAATTTGTTTCTTCATAACAAGATCTACTCGGAAGAAAAATCTCTGGGAATGTAAAGCTTTTAAGTAACTTTGTGATCAGCATTTTAAAATACATTTTTTTACCATGAAAGAAGCAAGGAGAGAGGGGAAGGTGACATAAAACTGAACTTTTCAATTTTTAAATTTAATCTGGAGACAAATTCTTGAACTGTTCTAGAGTTCTGATGTTTGTGTACCTGGTTATCTTTTGAATTTCACATTATTATTAAAATGCCTTAAATGGTTGCATTAAAATTTGACTCTTGTACATGAATTTTGTTAATGTAAACAAGCTACTTGATTTAGATCTCTTATTTTCCAGTTGGCATGACATACTAATTTGTTAAAGTGCAATATATATTTATCGTATATATGTGCTAAATATTATCCATTGAGGGCATACTAAAAATCCTGTGATATTTATATTTTGTCTATACACATACAATTTATGTTGTTTAAATAGAAAAGATGTGTATATTCATTACAGCATCATGCCTAATGGTGAAAATTTCTACTTGCTGTAGTTTCATTTAAACAAGCTTTAAAAAAACTTTTAATTTTTGTAATAATCACCATAAAAACTAAAATAAAAATAAAAATTGTGTCATATAACATAAAAAATGTTCATACTTAAAACTATGTTCGAAGACTTAAAATCTCTGAGCTATTCTGCTTAGTAAATCTGCATCTGGGAATCTTTCCTTTACATAAAATTCTCATAATGCTTAGCAAATACTAAATCAATTTACATCTGAAAGAAATTTTAAGTACCAAAACTATATGTAATGTCAACATGACAGTTGAAGAAAATTGTGTTCTAGCGTATCTTAAAAATTAGAGACTATGATACCTAGGGATTACCAATGCAATTGTAGCTTAGTTCATTTTTGCTGTGGAGAACTTGTAAGAAATACTTATTTATAAACTGAAACCTGGTTTTCAAGCCATTGTTATGAATTAAGATTACTTGACTTACTATCCTTGGTTAAATGTAATTAATTCTAGTAATACTTCTGGTGAGATGATTTCTATGAGTGACCCTATTTGTTTTACCAAGACTGGACTTGAGGGTTTTCACAGAGCTGTTCCTACAATAATTATATCATAACACAAGCTGCAGGAATCTGACATGCCTAGACTTCCTAGAAATTGGGATCTACTAATGGTAATATTGATAGCTTTTCTTTCTGCCCCAGTCTTCCTCAGATACTGGTTTATTTATATTTTTAATTCCCATAAGAAAGTTTCATAGTATACATTATGCACCATTAGAAATTGCAGAAAGTCAATCAAAATACTAGAACATGAGGAAATGAATAAAACTGCTTAAAAACACTAGCTTTAGAATAAGACTGATCCAGTTTTTCATCCTATTCAAGAATTCCTTAACTCTGAGAACTTAGGCAAATTGCTTAACCTCTCTGTTTTTTCACTTGCTTCATCTCTAAAAATGGCTATTATAATTGTCATATGTTAGTTGGACAATTAGATAAAATAACAAATGTAAAATGCTTAAAATAATCTCTGCTGCATAGTAAATCCTTCATGAATAATAGATAGTACTGTTATGAATTGAATATTATTAGTTAACTCATAAAAACATATCAGTCTGTAGTATGGCAATAGTTAAAAATGTGGATTATTGAATCAGAGACTTCTCTGCCAGTTACTAGCACTATAAACTTGGGCAACTCACTGAAATTTTCTGTGCCTCAGTTTCTCTGTATACAAAATGGAAATAATAATACTAATTATCTCGTAGGGTTGGTGTGAGAATTTGAATGAGGTAATTCATATAAACTGTTAACATAGAAGCTAGGACATAGTAAACACTCAATAATTTGTTCTTGTGTTTTGTGTTTTTTTTAATTCTTACTAACTTTCAGACTCTACATAGCCAAGTAACATGGAAAAACTCTTATTGTGATGAATCAAACTGTTAACATTTTTAAGAAAAATAAGTGTGTGTACCTTATAGAGATTATTTTCTATGAAAAGTCTTCCATATAAAGTATAATGAGTGGGAAAAGAATGAACAAAGAACAAGATCAAAGAGCACCAATATTTGCTCTCTTTTAACATCTTTGTTAGTAAAGTCCTTGGGATAAATTTTAATAGTTCAATTTTACCTATAAGCCTAAATGATTTTAATATTACTTCCTTAAAAATGTACAAATGCATATATCCAGTTGTATCACTAAACTTTGCAACATATGCACAAAATACCATAGCATCATAGGGTCTGATAGGGTCTGACAGTTTTTCCACCAGACATGCCCTTTTTTATTTCTGGTTCAATTTTATTCTTTTTAACATCTTTATTAGAGTATAATTGCTTTACAATGTTGTGTTAGTTTTTGCTGTAAAACAAAGTGAATCAGTTAAATGTTTACATATATCCCCATATCCCCTCCCTCTTGCACCCTTTTATTTACACCTATCTAACAAAAGTTCATCCATTCTTCAAGACTCAGATCAAAAGCCAGTTACTCACTGTAGCATTCCCAGATTCCTTCACAAAAATGTCATTTCTATAAATTGTCATAGCTCTTTCATTATTCATATTTTAATCACTCATAATACTCTACCTCTTACCATATGTGTGCATGTATGTGTGTGTTACTCTTCTTTCCCATATAAATTATAAAAATCTCAGGCAAGGCATAGACTGTACATTTTTACTTCTGCTCCACAAATCATCTAAGCCAGTCTTGGACATAATGGGCACTTAAAAATACCTCATATAATTATAAAATGTTAGACCTAGAAAATATCATAAGTAATATATAATTCAAGGAAATAAAAATCCAATTATGACACTACAGAAAATAAAGAACAAAACCAGCTCCTTTTTTAATGCTCATGAACACAGATACTCTATTCAACTTGAAGTCCTCCTTTTGTATCATAGAATCCATTTTCACTCTCTGTGAAAAATGGTATTTTGGTTTGAAAAATGCCTATATACTTTGTTTTCTCCATTTTTAAATTCAGTCTTCAAAAATGCTTCCTTTTTCACTATCATTGTGGACTAAAATTATAAAAATTAATATTTCCTACAGACATTTTTCATTTCTAGATGCTCTCATCAAGAATTATAGAAAGAAATCTTCATAAACAGGCTTGAGCTTCAGCTTCAAAAGCTGGTGTTTTTCTCCATAACAAGGTGATCCAACACAAGCCAAAAGTTTATGAAAAATATCTGGTTCTAGACATGATGGAATATCTAGAACCACATTTGCCCTACTAATACAAACAACTAGAAAACTAGAATATATATACATATATGTATATATACACACATATATGTATATGAAACCACCATTTTTAGAAATCAGTCAAAGGGCAGCACAGGACTAGGATCCTAGAGACAAGGGAAAGAAAACAAATGATACCTCAGTTCTACACTGAGACGCATTTTCCAAACAAGGGCATATAGAAAGAAAACTTAAGCAGTGTGTGGCAGAGGTTCACTGAATTGAGGAGACAGAAATCAGAGTTTGACAGATTGCTGAGGCTGGAATTTGCAGGGCCCTGTATTGGAAAGGTGGCAGATTCACAGAAAAGAGCTCCAGAAATCTGCATAGGGGTCCACTTGTGTCTATTGCTGAATATTCAGCCACACATGCATAGAGTAAAACCATGTGAGGTGAGGCAAATAATAACTGAGAAGCTGTAAACTGAGAAGCTTATACAGATTGAGGAGATTTTCAAATTTTGACCAGCAAGATTGGATAGTCCTAATTGAATAGCCAGGGCATTCAGTAGGGACCAAAGGAATGTCATGCTCTAGTAGGAGGAATAAACTAGCAGTAAATGCTATGTTAGAAGCACTCTAAAAAAAAGCTTAAAAGAGAAAAACTCAAAAGGATCAAGCTGTTGAACAACTAACTTAATTGCCTGCCACAAAAAGTCAAACGTTTTTTAAGAGAAGATAACAAAAGCTAGCAATCAAAAAAGTGAAATTATAATGCCCAGCATCCCATCCAAATTAATAGACATGTGAAGAAGATGAAGAATATGATCCATAGCAGGAGAAAGACCAGTTAATAACAACAGAACCTGAAATTGCACACATGATAGGATAACAAATAGGAATTTTTCAATAACTATTATAAATATCATCAAGGATCAAAGAAAAACATAAACACAATTAGAGAAATGGAAAGCAGGAAAATAACCAAATGAGACTTTTAGGGATGAAAAATATAATATCTGAAATAAAGATATGATTTTAAATGCTTTTAAAGATACACTTTTAAATTTAAACCCATTTTTTAATGGGTTTAAATCAGTTAAGACACTATAGAAGAAAAGTTCAGTAAATCTGAAGACATAGCAATAAAAGTTGTTCAAATTGAAGCATAGAAAGAGAAAAAAAACTTAAAACACTGAACTGAGCCTTAGTGACACACAGAAAAATATACAACAACCCAACTTACATGTATTTGCTTTGACATTTTGTAGTGAATATCTATCCTGAGGGACAAAGGTCCAAATAATGCTAGCCTATTGATTGAAATCTGCAATCCAGAAGATAGTGAATATCATCAAAGCACTGAATGATAGACAACTGTCAAACAAGAATTCTATATCCAGTGAAAATAGCCTTCAAATATGAAGGCAAAATACCTTTTTAGACAAAAATTCGCTGAGAGAATTTTTAGTCATCAAATGTTTACTATTGAAATATTAAAACAAGTTCTTTAAGCAGAAGGAAATGATACCCAACAGAAACTTGTTTTCTACAGTAAGAAATGAAGAAGGGCCATAAAAATTGTAGATACATAGGTAAATGTAAAAGACTTTTTCTCATTTTTTGATTTCTTTAGAAGATAATTGATTGTTTAAAGGTAATATCCAAATATTGTGCTGTTTGTAATAAATGCTGAGGTGAGAAGCATACTTTTATAAAGATCTCATATTATACATTAAGTGATGTAATAGTATTTGAAGGTAAATTGTGAAAATGTAAAAGTACATATCATAAACCAGGGAGGAAAATATATGGGACAGGTAGAAAAAAAGATGATGGTAGTTTTAAGCCCAACTATATTAGTAATTGCATTAAAGATGAATAGTCTAAATATTTCAATTAAAAGATGGATGTAGTAAGAATGGATTAAAAAAAGATCCAACAGGGGCTTCCCTGGTGGTGCAGTGGTTGAGAGTCCGCCTGTGGATGCAGGGGACACGGGTTCGTGCCCCGGTCCGGGAGGATCCCACGTGCCGCAGAGTGGCTGGGCCCGTGAGCCATGGCCGCTGAGCTTGCGAGTCCGGAGCCTGTGCTCCGCAGTGGGAGAGGCCACAACAGTGAGAGGCCCGCGTACCGCGGAAAAAAAAAAAAAAAGACCCAACAATATGACCTAAGACATGCACTTTAAAGATAAAAATCACAGATAGCTTCAATGTAAAAGAATAAAGAAAGATAACACCATGTAAACACTATTCATAACATATACAGAGTGGTTTTATTAATATCAGACAAACTAGACTTTGGGACAAAAAATATTGCCAGGAGAAAGAAGGATATTTCCTAAAAATAATAAGTCAATTCCCACAGAAGATATGATAATCCTAAATGTGCATGCACCTAATTATAGAACTTTAAATATATGATAGAACAGAATGGAGAAATAGAAAAAGCCCAAATTGTGGTTGGAAATTTCAGAATTCTTTTCTTTGTAATCAATAGAACAAGTACATAGAAAATCAGGATGGATATAGAAGGCTTGAACAACACAATAAACCCACGTAACCAAATGGAAATTTTATAGAATACTTACCCAATTAAGAGAAGAACACAGATTTGTTTTAAGTTCACATGAAATAGCCATAAATGGAGCCATAAAAAAAACTCAATTACAAAGTAGTGAAATCATAAAGACAATGTTCTCTGACCACAACAGAATTAAATTCTAAATCAATAACATAAAGATATCCTTAGTCATACATAGCTCCAGTGGCAGAAAACTAAAGCCTCATGGGCTTCAGGTGTCAGAGGACAGAGTTAGATGCCAGCAGAGTAGTTGGAAATTGGAAGTCAATCCCTAAAAGCAAGGAAGTCAGGGAGAGGAAGCTAAAACTCTGCCCAAATCATTAACTGACTGCAAAATTATTCATGTACAGTGGAGAACTTGGAAGAGCGAGGCTAAAAAATGCAATCCTAGGGGGTCTTAAGAATGGAGCAGAAATATCAGCTGCTGTATACTGTAAGTGAGACAAAGTTTGCAGTTTGAGAGCAGGCAAAACCCAAACAAAGCAAAACAAATGCAATCATAAAACAACTCAATATCCATTCATGATAAAAAAAATTCTCAAGAAAATAGGAAGAGAAGGGAACTTCCTCAACCTGATGAAGGACAGCTCTGAAAAACTCTATGGCTAATACCTGAATTCTTTCCCTCTAAATAAGAAATAGGGTAAGGCTATCCACTCCCAAAACAAAATATGCACAAAACATCATTGAAAGGAATTAAAGAAAACCTAAGTAGAAAGATATGCGATGTATATGTGTTGAAAGAGTCAATATTGATAAGATGTCAATTATCTAAGATTAGACATAAAGATCAGTGAAACAGCTCTGAGAATCCAGAAATTGATCCGTACTTAAAAGGTCAGTTGACCTTTTTTGCCAAAGGTGCCAAGGTAATTCACTGAGGAAATCCTAGTCTTTTCAACTACAGATGCCAATACAATTCAGATATACATTTAGGGAAAAAAAATGAACATCAACTTTTACCTCATACCATATATGAAAATTAACTTGAAATGGATCATAGGCCTAAACATAAAAGCCACAGTTATAAATCTATAAGTCTTTGAGTACAGAAGTAGGCAAAACTACAGTGCATGGACCGTATTTGATCTATACTCTTTTTTAAGCATGGCACTTGAGCTAAGGATATTTTTTACATTTTTATATGAGAGGAAGAGAGGAGAAGGAAAATATGCAGCAGTGACCATATGTAATCTCAAAGCCTAAGATATTTGTTATCTGATCCTTTAAGGAAAAAGTTTTCTGGACACATTATAGAAGGCAACAAAGGAGGAATTCTTTGCAACTTAGAGACAGGCAAAGTGCTCTTGTATAGTATACAAAAAGTACAAATTATAAAAGAAAACATCAATAAATTGTAATTCATAAAAATTAAAAACTTCAATTCTGAAATACTGTCTAGAAAATGAAAAAGCATGCCATAGATTGGGAAAAAAGATTTACAATTCACTTATCTGTCATGGGATTTATATCTAGAATATATAAATATTTCTAATAACTTAATAATAAAAAGAGAGAACACAATAAATTGGGAAGTTTTCAGAAGACTTCACAGTAGAAGATAGTATGTACATGAACAATAAACCCATTAGAAGGAAACTCTGTACATTGTTGTTGGGAATGTAAAATGGTATAACTTTGGATAACAGTTTAACAGGATTATATGAAGTTAAACACACACTTAACATAAGACGCAGCTAAGTTAAAGGAAAGCTCATGTCAACACAAAGACTTGTAAGTGAATGTTCATAGCAGCTTCATTCCTAATAGCTAAAACCTGGAAACAATCCAAATATCCATTGACAGGTAAATGGATAAAGAAATTGTCATAGAACTACAAATCAGAATACAAGCCATTATAAAGAAGACCAAACTACTAATGTAAATGTGTATGAATCTAAAATTATGCTTAGTGAAATGAGTTAGATACAAAATAGTAAATACTGTATGATTTCATTTTTATGAAATTCTAGATAAAACAACACTAACCTAAAGTTACAGAAAGAAGGTCACTGGATGCCTATGGCCAGGTTTGGAGGGACATGAGTAGAAAGGGAATTTTTGAGTTATGAAAACGTTTTATATTTTGATTATTATGATGGCTACACAGGCATACACATATGTCAAACCTCATCAAACTGGCACTTAAAACGTACATTATTGTACATAAATTGTACCTCAATAAAGTTATTTTATTAGATGCATATGAGCAATACAAGTGAGGTAATATGGGTGACATAAAGACAAAATTTCAGGGCCTTGTTTTAGGCCTACTTTCAAAAGCAATATAGGAAATTCTCAAAGGAAATTCCATTAGCAAAGAGTAAGTGAACAGGCTGCCAGGAATATCCTCATGGAAGTTTCTCAGGAAGAAGCCTAGGGGAGGTTGCCAGTTCCTAGAGATAGCAGACACTGTTGATCACCTACCTAATAGCTAGCATTCCCTTCTTACTTGCTGCTAGAACCATAATTTAATACCCCTCCACCATGTGATTCAGGGATAAGTCTTAAGTATTTTAATCTAATTACAATGATCTCTTAACTCTGGCCAATGTTTGATTTATAGGTGAGCATGTGATCCCCTTTTGGCTGATCAGACATAAACAGAGATCTGCTGGATGCTTTTGGTAAAGAAATCTTTCTTCTTAAAAAGAGACCCAAGGAAGAAAATTATTCCATTGGACATTATCCTTTCTGGGGCAGCCATGTTGTGACAATGAGGGAAAATAGCTTGAAGACAAAGCTAGCACATTGAAGATATCAGAACCGAAAAATGGAAAGGACCAATGTCCTTGATGCTGTCACTGAGCCAATGTAATGACCTACACAGGCTACATCTACTACGAATTTCTTTTACTGAAGGAAGTAAATTTATTGTTAGTTCACTTTTGTCTAGTTTTTCTGTTACTTAAAGCTGAAGGCACTCTGATAATTGCACTGCTATTGCAGCCTTGGGAAGGAACTCGCTAAAGAATAACTAGGTAGCTCAGTGGCTGGACATTTTCCATACAGTAAATAGCAACTCAAAACAAAATTATTGATTCACATCAATTAAGAATGGAAGGTAAACTACTATAAAGCCCCAGAGTAGATTGAACATAAATTGGCTCCATTTGACAAAAACAGCTTAAAGGAAAAGAAAAATAATTCTTCAAATTTATGTGCACTCATGCAATCTGAAATGGAAAATGGAGATAATTATCCAAACAATTCACTTTTGCTTGAATTACCTGGTCCTATTATGAAAAACCTGTGTTGTATATATGTTGTGAAAGCAAGAACATGAGTACATATGAAATGCATAAATTAATGAAATAATTTTATTATATAATACATGCAAATATGATTTTTAACTATAAAATTCTACCTTTAACTTTATGAGTTATTTAGTTGGGCTTTATTATTCACTTGATTTTGCACGTGTAGACACATGTAAAGTTTCAACTTTATAAGTAATATAAACAATATGGGCTGCTTCTAGCACTTATGAAAATTTAGCTATGCTAAATAATAGCGATCCTCACTATTTTTTATATACCCCTTAGGTACATATACAGTAACATTATTCTACCTACTTTGCAAATGGAGAAATAGAGAAGGTTACCAAAAAAAGATCAACTCACCCACTCTGAAGTATTTGATAGAAATGACCAGATGGAATTCAAAACAGAATTAGAATTCAGGCACAGACTGATCTTTTGTCCTTTTAACAAGTATACCGAATCTCGTTTCTTTTCAGAAAAGAAATAAAATGACACCATGCAATGTATTGAAAAGCAGGGTTAGTTAATCTGCAACTGTGAAAAAATACAGCAGGTTGTTTTCTAACACGTATCTCCTAAGAAAAGAAATGAGGCCAGATAAGCAAAAGGGCATTGTGCTTCTTCAGTGGTAGGAAATGAACTGGCTGAGTATCAGTCTTTGAAAACTGAAGTGTCCCCTGAACAATACCTTTAAAAAGAATAAGAAGAAAGAAAAAAAAAGGTATTCCAAAGCAGTGGGCTACATAAGCAGCTGAGAGAAGGAAGAGTCACAATTCATAATTAAACAATTGTGTGTGACTTATTTATGTGGGACCTGAGGCAAACTAATTTCATTTGCAGAAATGGATAAAGAAGATGTTACAAAGCCACATTACACGGTTATTTGGAAGAAGATATAAAGGAAATGCAATGAAAAGTAATGCTTTACTAAAAGAAAATCAAAAGTGAAGAATTCAAAGGCCTAAACTCTTTGTGGTAAGGATAAGACAGACAGAGAATTTAGAGCTCTACCTGAGAAGACAGCACATGTAAATTGTATAACCCCTCTAAGGTTCTAAATATAATTCCCCAAACAAAACACAATCCAAGATCCACACGCACAGTCACAGAGTACATCTTTCTAGCATGTTTATACAGAGCATAGCTGGGGTTCATCTAAATGACTGGAACAAAACAAAATAAAATAAATAAAATGTCTATTTCTAATTAAAAGTTATTTTGTGTGCTAGTAAAATATCCTAGGAATACTGACTAATATTTAATAAGCATATATTTCCTTAATGTTTATACTCTGAGTTAGAATTGTGTTTTTATTTGACTCTGTTCCTCAAGCTCTCTCTCCTTCCTCTCACATAAAAACTTCCATAAGTCAGGGCGCAGCTCTGTCCTGGATGACAGCTAGTGAAAGTAATTCACTCTATAGATTTCTGGTACTAACGGGATACTATGTTACTTCTCCCCTCCTCTCTGTCCCTATATAGGAGTCCCATTTGAATAGATGCTTCTAGATGCATTCAACTTTTAAAGAGGCTTGAATACCATAGAAAGTGCACTTAAAATTAAACCATCAATGTTCGAGCTTCAGCTTTTTCGTGACTTACGTGCCTGCCCTCAAGTGAGTAAATTAACCTCACTAAGTATTAGTTTTCTCTAGCTACAAAAATTGTATAACAGTACCTCTAAGCTAAAGTTGTTGTGAGAATTCAATGAGATAATGTATGTAAAAACACTTCAAAAATGGTATTATACTATATAGATGTAGGACACTATTGCCCCCCACCCCACAAGCCCGAAAGAGTAACTCCAATTAGAGGTAACAATTCAAAGCTCTGAAAGTAGCCAGCAAGACAAAGGTTTGAGACACTTCTTATATTATACTATGTATGGGACAACCACATATTTCATCAGGCCTAACAACCTCTGTCCTGTATCACAGATTTTTGAAGAACATGATTATATGAATTAAAAAATGACTTTTAACTCTCTATCCTATTTGCATTGAAAATAACCTAACCTAAATATATCTTACAGAGAAGTTATTCAAGTGAGTTTCAGATACCCACCCTCATGCATGAAAAATGCATAGGTCTGTGTGAGTGTGTGTCTGTGTATGTATTAGCACTGGAATATTGGTGCTGCTATACTATTTCCATGATGCCTAAAGCAGGTATTAAACATATTAGAAATGTGCAAGAAACGGCATAGGACTATCTTCTATTCTTAGTTAAAATACATTTTTCCAGGAATTAACACAACATTGTAAATTAACTATACTTCAACGAAACAAATAAAAATATTTTTCCAGATTTTATTAGTTTTATATTTTTTAGTGATTAAATGTGGTTTTGTCTCTATTAGCTTTCAATTAGAATCCCATAGTCACAAATTGGCTCCATTACTGATAAACAGCCCTTGAAATCATCACAGTCTGGTTTTTACAAAGCTTTGTTAAGATGTAATTCACATACTTTTGAACTACAATTCAGTGAGTTTTAGTATATTCACAGAGTTGTGCAATCATCACTACAATGTAATTTTAGAACATTTTCATCACCCTCCCAAAAGAAGCCCCATACCTATTAGCAGACATTCTCCATTCCCTCACAGCACCCCATCCCTAAGCAGCCAACAACCTAATATTGGTTTCTATAACTCTGCCTACTCTGGACATTTCATATAAATGGAATCCTTCAATATGTGTTCCATTGTGATTGGCTTCTGTCACTTAGCATAATGTTTTCAGGGGTCTTCGGTGTTGTTTCATATATCACTACTTCATTCCTTTTTATTGCCCAATAACATTCCATAAAAAGGATACACCATATTTTGTTTATCCATTTATCAGTTGAAGGTTATTTGAGTAGTTTCTACTTTGGGGCTATTATGAGTAATGCTGCAATGAACATTTGTGTGCACATTTTTGTGTGGACATATGTTTTCATTTCTCTTGGGTATATACCTAGAAAGGGAATCGCTGGATCATATGATAATTTTATGCAAATTTTTTGAGGAACTGCCAAACTGTTTCCCACAGTGACTGCACCATTTCACATTCCCACCAGCAATGTGTATGAGGGTTCCTATTTTTCCATATCCTCATGGACATTTGTTGTTGTCTTCCTTTTTTATTATAAGCATCCTAGTGGGTGTGAAGTAGTATCTTATTGTGATTTGGATTTGCGATTGACTGCATTTCCCTGATCTTTTCTTGTGCTTATTAGCCACTTGTATATCTTCAGAGAAATATCTATTCAGATCCTTTGCCCATTTTTTCAGTTGGGTTATTTGTCTTTTTTACCTTTTAGTTGTAAGATTTCTTTATATATTCTTGATACTAGACTTTTTTCAGATATATGAGTTACAAATATTTTCTCCCATTTTGTGGGTTTTCTTTTCATTTTCTTGATGGTGTCTTTTGCATAAAAGTATTTCATTTTGATGAAGTTCAATTTATCTATTTTTTTATTCTGTTGCTTGTGCTTAATTATCACATCTAAGAAATCAATGATTGGTGGGGGCTGGGAGCTGAGGGCCGGGCTTTCCGATCGCAGGGAGAGGACTGGGTTTAGCGGCGTGAACATAGCCTGAAGGGGTTAGTGCACCACTGCTGGCCGGGAGGGACTCCGGGAAAAAGTCTGCACCTGCTGAAGAGGCAAGAGACTTTTTCTTCCCTCTTTGTTTCCTGGTGCTCAAGGAGAGGGGATTAAGAGCACTGCTTAAAGGAGCTCCAGAGATGGGCGCGAGTGGTGGCTAACAGTGCAGATCCCAGAGATGGGCATGAGATGCAGGCTGCTGCAGTGCAGATCCCAGAGATGGGCATGAGATGCTAAGGCTGCTGCTGCAGCCACCAAGAAGCCTGTGTGCGAGCACAGGTCACTCTCCACACTTCCCTTCTGGGGAGCCTGTGCAGCCCGCCACTGCCAGGGCCCCGTGATCCAGGGACAACTTCCCCGGGAGAACGCATGGCGCGCCTCAGGCTGGTGCAACGTCACGCTGGCCTCTGCCGCCACAGGCTCGCCCCGCATCCGTACCCTTCCCTAACCCCGGCCTGAGTGAGGCAGAGCCCACGAATCAGCTGTTCCTTTAACCCCGTACTGTCTGAGCGAAGAAAAGACGTCCTCAGGCGATCTACACAACAGAGGCAGGGTCAAACCAAAGTTGAATCCCAGGAGCCGTGCGAACAAAGCAGAGAAAGGGAAATCTCTCCCAGCAGCCTCAGGAGCAGCAGATTTAATCTCCCCAATCAACTTGAGGTACCCTGCATCTGTGGAATACCTGAATAGACAGTGAATCATCCCAAATTGAGAAGGTGGGTTTTGAGAGCAAGATTTATTGCTTTTTCCCCTTTTCCTCTATTGTGAGTGTGTATGTGTATGCTTCTGTGTGATATATTGTCTGTATAGCTTTGCTTTCACCATTTGTCCTAGGGTTCTGTCCATCCATATTTGTTTGTTGGTTTGTTTTACTTTAAAAAAAACTTTTTTCTTCATAATTATTTTTTTTACTTTTTAATAACATTATTTTATCTTTATTTTATTTTATCCTCTTTTTTTCTTTCATTCTTTCTTTTTTTACATTTCCAGACATTATTAATTAATTAATTAATTTATTTATTTATTTATTTTTACATCTTTATTGGAGTATAATTGCTTTACAATAGTGTGTTAGTTTCTACTTTATAACAAAGTGAATCAGTTATACATATACATATGTTCCCATATCTCTTCCCTCTTGCATCTCCCTCCCTCCCATCCTCCCTATCCCACCCATCTAGGTGATCACAAAGCACCGAGCTGATCTCCCTGTGCTATGCGGCTGCTTCCCACTACCTATCTACCTTATGTTTGGTAGTGTATATATGTCCATGCCTCTCTCACACTTTGTCACAGCTTACACTTCCCCCTCCCCATATCCTCAAGGCAATTCTCTAGTAGGTCTCTGTCTTTATTCCTCTCTTACCCCTAGGTCCTTCATGACATTTTTTGTTCTTAAATTCCATATATATGTGTTAGCATACGGTATTTGTCTTTCTCTTTCTGACTTACTTCACTCTGTATGACAGACTCTAGCTCTATCCACCTCATTACAAATAGCTCAATTTCGTTTCTTTTTATGGCTGAGTAATATTCAATTGTATACATGTGCCACCTTTCTTTCTTTCTTCCTTCCTTCTTTCCTTCCTTCCTCTTTCTTTCTTTCTTTCTTTCTTCCTTTCTTACTTTCTTTCTTTCTTTCTTTCTTTCTTTCTTTCTTTCTTTCTTTCTTTCTTTCTTTTCTACTTGTTCTCCTGTTTACTCTCAGCCATGTGGATGAAAGGCTCTAGGTGCTCCAGCCAGGAGTCAGTGCTGTGCCTCTGAGGTGGGAGAGCCAACTTCAGGACCTTAGTCCACCAGAGACCTCCCAGCTCCACGTAATATCAAATGGCGAAAATCTCCAAGAGATCTCAATCTCAACACCAAGACTCAGTTTCACTCAACGAAAAGCAAGATACAGTGCTGGACACCCTATGCCAAACAACTAGCAAGACAGGAACACAACCCTACCCATTATCAGAGAGCCTGCCTAAAATCATAATAAGGCCACAGACACCCCCAAAACACACCACCAGACGTGGACCTGCCCACCAGAAAGACAAGATCCAGCCTCATCCACCAGAACACAGGCACTAGTCCCCTCTACCAGGAAGCCTGCACAACCCACTGAAACAACTTTAGCCACTGGGGACAGACAACAAAAACAACGGGAACTATGAACGTGCAGCCTGCAAAAAGGAGACCCAAAACACAGTAAGATAAGCAAAATGAGAAGACAGAAAAGCACACAGCAGATGAAGGAGCAAGGTAAAAACCCACCAGCCCTAAAAAATAAAGAGGAAATAGGCAGTCTAGCTGAAAAAGAATTCAGAAAAATGATAGTAAAGATGATCCAAAATCTTGGAAATAGAAGAGAGAAAATACAAGAAACATTTAACAAGGACCTAGAAGAACTAAAGAGGAAACAAGCAATGATGAAAAACACAATAAATGAAATTAAAAATACTCTAGAAGGGATCAAAAGAAGAATAATTGAGGCAGAAGAACAGATAAGTGACCTGGAAGGTAAAATAGTGGAAATAACAACTGCAGAGCAGATTAAAGAAAAAAGAATGAAAAGAGCTGAGGACAGACTCAGAGACCTCTGGGACAACATTAAATGCACCAACATTCAAATTATAGGGGTCCCAGAAGAAGAAGAGAAAAAGAAAGGGACTGAGAAAATATTTGAAGAGTTTATAGTTGAAAACTTCCCTAATATGGGAAAGGAAACAGTTAATCAAGTCCAGAAGGCACAGAGTCCCATACAGGATAAACCCAAGGAATAACACACCAAGACACATACTAATCAAACTATCAAAAATTAAAAATAAAGAGAACATATTAAAAGCAGCAAGGGAAACAAAAACAAATAACACACTAGGGAATCCCCATAAGGTTAACAGCTGAACTTTCAGCAGAAACTCTGCAAGCCAGAAGGAAGTGGCAGGACATATTTAAAGTGATGAAGGAGAAAAACGTACAACCAAGATTACTCTACCCAGCAAGGATCTCATTCAGATTTGATGGAGAAATTAAAACCTTTACAGACAAGCAAAAGCTGAGAGAGTTCAGCACCACCAAACCAGCTTTACAAAAAATGCTAAAGGAACTTCTCTAGGCAAGAAACACAAGAGAAGGAAAAGACCTACAATAACAAACCCCAAACAATTAAGAAAATGGGAATACGAACATACATATCAATAATTACCTTAAATGAAATGGATTAAATGCTCCCACCAATTGAAGAATTAACATCGTGAAAATGACTCTACTACCCAAAGCAATCTACAGATTCAGTGCAATCCCTATCAAACTACCACTGGCATTTTTCACAGAACTAGAACAAAAAATTTCACAATTTGTATGGAAAAACAAAAGACCACAAATAGCCAAAGCAATTTTGAGAACGAAAAACGGAGCTCGAGGAATCAGGCTCCCTGACTTCAGACTATATTACAAAGCTACAGTAATCAAGATAGTATGGTACTGGCACAAAAACAGAAAGATAGAACAATGGAAGAGGATAGAAAGCCCAGAGATAAACCCACGCACATATGGTCACCTTATCTTTGATAAAGGAGGCAGGAATTCACAGTGGAGAAAGGAGAGCCTCTTCAATAAGTGGTGCTGGAAAAACTGGACAGGTACATGTAAAAGTATGAGAGTCGATCACTCCCTAACACCATACACAAAAATAAGCTCAAAATGGATTAAAAACCTAAATGTAAGGCCAGAAAGTATCAAACTCTTAGAGAAAAATATAGGTAGGACACTCTATGACATAAATCACAGCAAGATCCTTTGTGACCCACCTCCTATTGAAATGGAAATAAAAACAAAATTAAACAAATGGGACCTAATGAAACTTAAAAGCTTTTGCAGAGCAAAGGAAACCATGAACAAGACCAAAAGACAACCCTCAGAATGGGAGAAAATATTTACAAATGAAGCAACTGACAAAGGATTAATCTCCAAAATTTATAAGCTGCTCATGCAGCTTAATTACAAAAAAACAAACAACCCAATACAAAAATGGGGAGAAGACCTAAGTAGACATTTCTCCAAAGAAGATATACAGACTGCCAACAAACACATGAAAGAATGCTCGACATCACTAATCATTAGAGAAATGCAAATCAAAACTATAATGAGATATCATCTCACACCAGTCAGAATGGCCATCATCAAAAAAATCTAGAAACAATACATGCTGGAGAGGGTATGGAGAAAAGGGAACCCTCTTGCACTGTTGGTGGGAATGTAAATTGATAGAGCCACTGTGGAGAGCAGTATGGAGTTTCCTTAAAAATCTACAAATAGAACTACCATACAACCCAGCAATCCCACTACTGGGCATATACCCTGAGCAAACCATAATTCAAAAAGAATCATGTACCAAAATGTTCATTGCAGCTCTATTTACAATAGCCAGGACATGGAAGCAACCTAAGTGTCCATCAACAGATGAATGGATAAAGATGTGGCACATATATACAATGGAATATTACTCAGCCATAAAAGGCAACAAAATTGAATTATTTGTAGTGAGGTGGATGGACCTAGAGTCTGTCATACAGAGTGAAGTAAGTCAGAAATCGAAAAACAAATACCATATGCTAACACATATATATGGAATTTAAGAAAAAAAATAGGTCATGCAGAACGTAGCAGTAAGACGGGAATAAAGACACAGACCTACTAGAGAATGGACTTGAGGATATTGGGAGGGGTAAGGGTAAGCTGTGACAAAGTGAGAGAGTGACATGGACATATATACACTACCAAACATAAAATAGATAGCTAGTGGGAGCTGCCGCATAACACTGGGAGTTCAGCTCGGTGATTTGTGACCACCTAGAAGGATGGGATAGGGAGGGTGGGAAGGAGGGAGATGCAAGAGGGAAGAGATATGGGAACATATGTATATGTATAACTGATTCACTTTGTTATAAAGCAGAAACTAACACACCATTGTAAAGCAATTATACTCCAATAAACATGTTAAAAAAAAAGAAATCAATGATTAATCCAGTATCACAGCTGCCACTCATTTCCCTTTAACTTCCTTTTTTTTTTAATACCACGGCTTTATTGATATAATTCATATACCACAAATTAACAACATAAAGTGTACAATTCAGTTATTTTTAGCCTCCTTCCTTTGCCTATTTTTTAACTGGGTTGTTTGTCCTTTTGCTCTTGGGTTATGAGTACTTTGTATTAATATATCCTGGCTACTAGGCCTTTATCAGATAGATGATTTATAAATATTTCTCCTATTTTGTATGTTGTCTTTTAACTTTCTTGATAAATCCTTTATTTTCCAAAGTTTTTAATTTTGATAAGTCCAAATTCTTATCTAAATAACTAAATCAATCATGGATGGACTCTGGGTATAGTCCATCCTGGGGTAATATTTTTCTCCTCCTGTGGAACTGTGAAATCAGGAAACGAGCTATCTTCTTCCAAAATATAATGGTAAGACAGGCATAGGATCAACACTCCCATTCCAAAAGGGATAAATAGGAATCAAATGGACCACACGTTCCAAGCAAGTCCAAAACTCAGCAGGGAAAATTCCATTAGATTTCAAGACTTGAGAATAATTCTCTGTGGCTCAAAACTCTGTCCTCTGCATCCATGGCTCTGCCCTTGGAGTAATTTTTCCTTTGTTTTGTCCCATCTCTGTCCCTTTCAGTCCAGGTCGGCAGCAATTTTTCTGGTAAAAAAAAAATTTCCCAAAACTTATTTGTCCCATCAAATTTATAAGGGTCCAAGCCATTAGACAAAGGGGTTCTCCACAGATACTTCCTGGATAACCACATCTCTGTTCCTAGCTTCTGATGAGATGGTTGATTGAATCTGTAAGTCACATGTTTAATCTCTTAGCAAGTTGTCCAGCCACACACTTGGCCCTGATTACAGAGCATACTATCTGGACAGGCAGATATCATCAGGTGCTGGTGCCCTTGTACTTAATTTATCTTTTTTCTTTCATTTTCTATAAGCTGCGAGGAGAAACCAGACTGAACTTTCCACACTTTGCTTATAAATCTCCTTGACTAAATATCCAAGCTTATTGTTTACAAGTTCCACTTTCCTCCCAATGATAGAACATAACTCAGTCAAGCCTCTGCCACTTTATACCAAGAATCATGTCTCCACCAGTGTCCAAAAACATGTTTATCATTTACATGTAAGGAGTCACCAGAAGTATATTTAATGTTCGTATTTCTACCAACCATCAAGGCAACCTATGATTTTTCTATCAAGCATCTCAAAATTCTTCTGGTTTCTACTCATGACTCAATTCCAAAACCACCTCCACATTTTCAGGCATATTTTACAACAGCACCCCCTCTCCATGATACTATAATCTGTATTTGATTCCTAGGTCTGCCATAACTAATTAACACTAACTGGGTGGTTCAGAACAACAGAAATTAGTTCTCTCATAGTTCTGGAGTCTAAAAATCTGAAACCAAGGTGTTGGGAGGGCCATGCTCTCCCCAAAGGCTCTGTGGAAGAGTCCTTCCTTGTCTCTTCCAGCTTCTGGGAGTCCTGACAATCTTTACCATTCCTGGACTTGTAGATGTACCTCCAATCTATGTAGTCATCATCACATGGCATTCTCCTTTTTTTATCTCTATGTCTCTTTACCTCTTCTTAAAGGACACCAGTCATATTGGATTAAAAGCCAACCCTAATCTAATATGACCTCATCTTAATTAATTACATTTGCAATGGCCCTATTTCCAAACAATGTCACATTCTGAGTGAGGTACTGGGAGCACCACAGACTTAAATGTATCTTGTCGGGGGACACAATTCAAACCATAATAAATATTGGTTGGGTTTTTTTTTCTTTAGTAGATTCCATGGGATTTTCTACTTAGAGGATTATGTTATCTGCACATAGAAACAGTTTTACTTCTTTGCCAAATTTGAAGGCTTTTATTTCTCTTTATTGCCTAATTGCTCTAGTTAGGGAAAGGAAGGAAGGAAGGAAGGAAGGAAGAAAGGAAGGAAGGAAGGAAGGAAAGAAGGAAGGAAGGAAGGAAGGAAAGAAGGAAGGAAGGAAGGATGGAAAGAAGACAGGGAGGGAGGAAAAATTCTTTAAAAGAATAGAAAGTCTCCTACTCTTTGCAAATTGGCTCTGTTCTATGACACTTTAGAACTTAGCCAGGCCATTTACAATTCTGCCTGTCCTTCACTTCCTGTTAACATTGAGCCTAGAGTTCAGCCAGAAGTGAAAGTTTAGAGTCTTCTCAGTTCTTTTCCAATCAAATATTTTGTCCTGCGCATGCACATGACTTTCTTAATTCCCCAGAATACACAGGTACCTTTGAATACCTGGATTTCCCAAAGAAACTCTCTCTCCAGCTTTTCCTCCCAGACTTTCAACACTTTATCTGTTGCCTCAGCTATAATCTTTTGCCCCATGTGGCTATAGGTTGTTCTTGTGGCTTACAGTATTTTTAAGAAACGCCCACCATTTTGGTACCCTGAATGAGTTCCAAGTTGGAAAAAACAAAGGCCTTGTATCAGTCCTTCAGGTAGCCCCCAGACAGGTTAGAACAAATACAATTCTTTCAGAATAATGTCTGCTCTTATCCTTCTGAAAACAGGGACCATGTTTCGAGATTGAGAATGTGACTACTGCTGTGCAGGGAAAGAATATAGGGTAAGGGCAGATAAAATGCCACAAAACTTTTCTACCATTTTTATTTGCCTTTTTCTTGATTCAGCATTTACTTGGTTGTTTTAAACTTTGTTCTCCATAGTTCCAACAGAGTTTATTCTGACAGTTTTTGTTTAATTTTTTGATAATTCTGTGGAGAAATGGGTCTTTGGAGATACCTACTCTGCCATTTTCACTGATGTCTAAAGTAAGACATTTTGATAACAGAAAAGAGGGATATAATCTCATAATAAATTAAATTTTTGTCCTTAACATTTAACAAATGCTGGAGATAAAAGATAAGTAATTTGGGCTTCCCTGGTGACGCAGTGGTTGAGAATCTGCCTGCTAATGCAGGGGACACAGGTTCGAGCCCTGGTCTGGAAGGATCCCACATGCCATGGAGCAACAAGGCCCGTGAGCCACAACTACCGAGCCTGCGTGTCTGGAGCCTGTGCTCTGCAACAAGAGAGGCTGCGGTAGTGAGAGGCCCGCACACGAAGAGTGGCCCCCACTTGCCACAACTAGAGAAAGCCCTCACACAGAAACGAAGACCCAACACAGCAAAAATAAATTAATTAATTAAACTCCTACCCCCAACATCTTCTTTAAAAAAAAAAAAAACAAGCAATTTTTATGAGTATAAATTAAATTATTTTAAACTTTACTTAGAGCTCAGTACATGGGCCTCATTTATCATTTATCACTGCCAACAGGAGGAAATATCATGGCCTATGAATGAGTGTCCTGCATTGGAGGTCAGTAGATAAATATTTATAATATTCTTATTTGTGCTTACATCCATCCCATATCCTTTCAAGAATTAAAAAATGCTGAAGATAAAATATAACAACTTTAAATGGAGTAAAATACTAAAAATATAGTAATCTAGGAAGAGGAATATAAGAAAATATTTTAACAGATAATCTACCAGCTGGATAATGAGCTGTTCAATAAAAGGTAATAAAAAATGATACTCTAAAAAACTGAGAATTGAAATGCAGCTGATAAGAGTCAAAGAGGTCACACTGGTGGGAGGAGAAGTGATACCAAAAGAGGTTAGAACTCTTCACACATGGGATGGACATATTGATACTCTATCATTGAGGAGGCTTTTGATACAAGTCTGTCGTGGATGGTGGGAATGGTCTAGGCTTGTAAAGGCAGAAGTCTTTTTTAGGTAGCAAATCTGATTCCATTGCTCTAATTGTTTATTTAAAATTAAATCAAAACATCTCTTTGAAAATATTCTTTTAAGTACATCTTACTATAACAGAGTCTAGTTTTCTAATCTCATATTAGTATAACACCCAAGGAAAATTACAAAATGGAAATACTGGGCAAAATGGGGAAAAAGTAAAAGAGACCTTTCTGGACTTCATTTCTAGAGTTTATTCTAAGGTCATTAAAAAGTTATATACAAAAATTTGGTTTCGGGGACTTCCCTGGTGGGGCAGTGGTTAAGAATCCACCTGCCAACGCAGGGAACATGGGTTCGAGCCCTGGTCTGGGAAGATCCCACATGCCTTGGAGCAACTAAGCCCATGTGCCACAACTACTGAGCCTGTGCTCTAGAGCCCATGTGCCGCAACAAATGAAGCCCGTGCGTGCCTAGAGCCTGTGCTCCACAGCAAGAGAAGCCACTGCAATGAGAAGCCTGCACACCACAGTGAAGAGTGGTCCCCGCTCACTGCAACCAGAGAAAGCCCGCGCACAGCAACGAAGACCCAACGCAGCCAAAAATAAAGAAATAAGTAAATTAAAAAAAAAAAGAAAAAAAATTTGGTTTCATTTTTAGGTAAGTAAAGACGTGTGTATGTTGTTGATATTCATATTCTTTGCAGTTCTGTTTTATAGATAGAACAAAAGGGTTTTTTTAGTTCAGGAATATATCACAATATTTAACATAGGCTCCAAAATTCAGGACAAATTGAATGTGATCAGAAAGTTTGTTTTGTTTTGTTTTGTTTTTTACAAGTGAGAAGAGCAATATCTAAAATACACTAGAGCTTCTGTAGAAACTAAAGAGCCAAAGGGGCCTAATTGATTTTTTTTTCTAAATTGTGAATAAGCTATAAAAATCCCCTTTGTGCAGAGAGAGAGTCCACACATTATATTTAAGTTCTAAATCCCACTGCAAATCAGGATATTCAAAGAATTACTGACACACCTTAAACTATCTGGGCAGCAATGTACATTGTTAATACTCATTCCTTTCATTTGCTTCACCTATAGATGCCTCAGTTTCACTGTCTTCTTCCTATTACTTCTGTCTATATTATTTTCATCCTAACTTACATTTAAGTACTTTTCCCTTTTTATCAGTTTTGATAATCATTCTTATTCAGAGAAATCTTTTTCCCTTTCCTTTTTCATTTCATAGAGCTCTGGTTTATATCAATATGATGAAATAGAGCTCAATTTTTTTGGTTTCAATTATAAAAGTAGTCATGGCTATCTTATTAAAACACTGCTTCTCTACTACAGGGTAAGAAATTTTATGAGAAAATGGTGATGAAAAGAACAAGATCTCAGGCAAAGTAACTATACTGCATTATGCCAAATACATATCAAATTCTGGTCCTCTGACATTCTATTTTTTTACATGGCAAATGCTTTTAGCATTTCATTGGTAGTAGAGTCTATTCATGCAACATATATTACACTCAAAATATTTTGGTTTTGTTGTTTTTTGTCCTGGCCTTACATTTCTTTGTTTCTTTATTATTAATTTCAATCTATATGTATTCAGTGAAAACTTAAAACTTGGCTACTTTTTGTTTGTCTCTCCTTTTCTACTCCTCTCTAGGATAACCTGCTTTTATTATAAATTGACCAAAACCAGGATGATCACTTCTGTGACTATTTCCTTATAAAAGATTGGAGTGATTCTTTTTGACTGATATTCTACATTTTAATTCATTCACCATTGTTTGCTTCTTTATACTGATGCTAAGTACTCTTTCAAACTTTTAATAGTTTTCTCCTCCATTAAGCAAGTTCTTTCTCTGATGATATGTTTGGTACTCCATGACTTGAAGGGAAAATTTCACTTAATTTCTTTTTATTTATTTATATGTTTGCTACTCTAAAATTGGATTCCATTCACCATTTGCTTCCTTATTCATCATCTAGAGCAATAATTAAATTTTTTTTCTGTAGCATACATACTGCATTTGCAGGTTTCAGAACCTTACATTGATTGACTTTAGGAATGTCACATCTTGAGCTAAAAATGGATGAAACCAGAAAGTATTAGTATTAGCATTAATACTAATTAGCATATGACTTTCAGCTAAATTTGTTTAGGCAGCAGCACTTACATTAAATCCTTCTCCAGAAGGAACCAAAAGGACCCTGACCTTTATGTGACCTCCACCAATGTGTGAGTGTTTGTGTGGATCATTTGTGCCTTACCAATTATTTAGTACACACTGAACACAGTAAATAAAGGTTACTATCTGGAACATCTATTGCCCAAATTGGCATAGACTTGAAACCTAATGCCTCTGGCAATATCCATAAAAATAAGGTAATCGATATAAAAAGTATGTCAAATACCCAACTCTTTAGAGACATCCGTACATTCAGAAGCGGGGTGACAAGACCCTATTAATCAACAGTATATTTCTCTTTCCATCAAAAGGCATGATGTGAAGACACAAGAAACAGGCTGAGTGTGATCAGCTTGACACACCTTTGTGTATGCATGCAATCTGATCCTCATATTTGACTCCAAACCTTTTCTAAGAACAAAATAACTCATACATTGACTGCTACACACTTTGCCTGTCTGCTGCTATTTCTCAAACAATTGTACTCTTGCTTCACTGTGGTAAGCTGTACTTTAGTAAATCCATGCAAAAGTATGTTCTCCTAGCCTCTCTCACCTTCTGTTGCCAGTTTCAGCTGCAAGCTACCCCTCTGAAATTCAGTCACTGTCACGACTAGCCCTGCGGAATTTCAAGAAAACTTGTAAAGCTTCTGTGCCCATTGCAAAGCATTTTGGAAATCCTCAGCTGCAAATGAAGTCAAAGTGCAAAATTGTTCCTACAGTGAAACCTTGCAATGTGCTGAACTTGTGTACTTTTGAAGAGATCACCTTCACATACTGGTTTTTTTCCCCCTTCTGTCTTCCTAAAAGATGCAGGATCCTCCTAGCTTGAGCAGATTCAGGTCACCTCTAAGCCTGATCATTTCCTGATTATTCACAAATAAATCATCGTCAAAATAAAGGAAAAAGTCACACAATCCTCCTACAGCATTAAATTTGTAATCACACAAGACAGGTCATGAAATTCAGGATCACGGTTCCCACGGTAACCCTGCTCTTCTCCGATTGTGTATGCCCTACACCACTGTCTCTACATTGAAAATGTTTTTCTTACGTTGTATTCCAACTCTTAGTATCAGCATCTTGCAAAAGCTGCCTGATTAAGTATTCACCTTACTATATGAACAAAGATTTATTAAGTTTTAAAATCAAACTAAAATTAAATTAATCAATATAGCTAATGGGAATTCTAGCTAGAACAGAAAATAAGATTCATGTGATAAGCAATTCTATAAATCTAACTTGTATTTCTTAATTTAGCCACTAGTTGTCTACTCTTTGAAGAATCGTCTCCTGAGCGGGGAGCAAACTCATAACCCAATGGGAAATGAAACTGGATTATCTTTAATGCTTGAAGTATTTTGTGACATCAGAAAATAACATTAAATGTTTAGAATTTTTCCAGAACAGACAATGTGTGTGGCATTTTTCAATTTTAGTTTTGGTTGTAAACAATCACACTTTGTCCAATCGTCTTAACTAAACTGTTAAATATAAGGTATATTCTTTATTCATATAGGAGTATGACTATATAATGTCAAAAGATTAGTACTTTCTCTTTAGTATGATATTTCTGGTTGTTAGAGATTCAATAGCAAATTAACAGACTTTCAGATTTCTGGATAATTGCCTGAAATAACATTTCAGTTTTGCTTAATCTCCTAAACCTTATTCAACATCCTGGACTCAGCCTATTTTTGTTTTGATTAATTTATGCAACCTATATTTGTCCAAGAACTGAACCCAAATCCCTGGATTTCTGGCCTCACTCTTTTATAATGACTTTTCCTTTGTTATTATAACTTCTCTATAAGACATCTTGGCTCATCAGCATGGCTCAGATAAGCAACCACCACATTTCGATTCTTCTTCCATTGTGTGTATGGATTTGTCCCTTTCTCCATAGCCACCACTCTCCTTCATACTTTTACCACCTACTAATTAAATTACTATAAGATATCCATAAGCAGAAGTTTTTTTCTGTCTAGAGACAATTAAAATCCACCCTGAGTATGACTGCCTGAAAAAGTATAAGCTGTCCAATTAAATTCAAATTTCAGATAAACAGTATTTTTTGTATAAGTCCCAAATATCACATGGGATGTATTTATACTAAAAAATATTCATTATATGAGATTCAAATTTGCAATGGAGTCATGTATTTATATTTGCTAAACCTAGCAATTCAATGAGCCAGAATTTAATCCCAAATTGCACCACAAATAGTAAAGATTTTTCCTTTCCACAGAAATCCAGAGGGTAGTAATGAATTCAGGGTGAGTAGAGGAGGCAGGAGCCTCTGAAGTGCTATGAAAACTATCCAATCTCTTATGACCTTTGCATCTGCCAAGGAAGTACTGATAGCACCACAAAGCCAAGCTGTCCATAAAGGTAGGGGAAGTATGTAATTATCTACCTTTTTTGCAATTTGAGGAGCTTTTAGAAATCTTACCTACTTAATATTTACCCAATCTCCTCTCCATGCATCCTCTTTGAAAATGCAAATATTTCTGCAAGAGTTAACATTTTCTATACCTGAAAGAATATATTTCTGAGAGGAATAACATAATATATATTTTTAGAGAATATATTTTATCGTGTACTTTCCATTAGAACAAAAGTGTAGGGTAGCGGTAAAGCATGAGACACTGGGGTGGGAGGGCTGCTGTGAAAGTTAGGAAAGGGTGGAGAAAGGGATGATTGAGTTGTGCCAGACACAAACTGCACCAGCTCACAAAGATGCCTAAGCTGTGGTCTTGTAATAAGCCAAGTCAAAAAACACATAGCCTTGTTTTAGGAGCGGCAGTACCTCAAGCAATAAAGGGTGCAGACTCTGGAACCACCCTACCTAGGACTGAATCTCCAATCTGCCTCTTTTGTAAAATGAGCATATTAGTACCTAGCTCACAGAGTTTTCTGCATTCAGGCGTACATGAGATGATAAATGTAAAACAGTTAGAAGAGTGCTTGGCACATAGGAAGTGCTATACGTGTTGGTAGTCGTGTTGGTATTGTCATTACCAAATACATTTTTAAAACTCATTGCATTTATTCTGTGTATATATTTTTTCTAATTACAGATATCATGAGGGTACACATCTAATTTATTTAGCAGACTAAAAGAGACCTTGAAACCACTTTGTTTCACAAAATGTATTAGGGCAAAGAAGGTATATATATGTATAACTAAATCACTTTGCTGTACAGTAGAAATTAATTCAACATTGTAAATCAACTATACTTCAATAAAATAAAATTTTTTAAGTATTAGGGCAAATTTTTATCATCTTCAGAGCATTTCATCCCCCAACACAATCCCCAGAGCTCAACAGAGGCAGATTGGTGAAATGGACACACATACTGGGCATAGTCTCTCAAACTGGTCTTTTTCGATAGTCTTAAAAGACAATATGTCAGCATGACCATTATTAAAACTATAATGAAAAGTCCTTAAAGGAATTCATTTGAAAGCATGTCCTTCAGATATATAGAGGAGATCATCAAAAGACAATTCCTTATCTATATGCTAGTTTCCTCAGCAAACAAAGGTACAAACTCTGGCTCCCTTTGATGTCAGAACCCTGCTTCCCTATTATCCAATATATTCTAGCCCTGTCCATACTACCCAACATAGCCTCCCCCAGTCATTATATTCCCCTCAACTGTCTTCACTGTTAAACTTGCAGGGGCATATGCCACCAGGAGACACAGTCAAAGTCACCACACAAACATGGATATATATGAAAATTAAAAGCAAAGACAAGAAAGGAAAGACAAATATATCATTATATGTTCTTTTGATTATAGCCTTTATAGTAAACTGCTCAGTTTATATTCATGCCTGTATAAGATGATGCTTAATGCATTAAACGAAGAAAGAGAGAAACAGGGTATCAGGTTTTTAAATTTTAAAATGCTTGATTTATATTCATAGCACTTTCTTTCTTTTGGGGTCATCTTGAGGTTTTGATTTTTAGGAGAAAAGTTCAGATATTAAAGCATAATTACAATAGGCACCACTGATTTTTTTTTCTTAGAAAAGAAAGATTATGTCAGAAAAGAGTAATTCTTTTGACAAATAATAAAGAATTCGGATGGGGCTTCCCTGGTGGCGCAGTGGTTGAGAGTCCGCCTGCCAATGCAGGGGACGCGGGTTCGTGCCCCGGTCTGGGAGGATCCCACATGCCGGGAAGCGGCTGGGTCCGTAAGCCATGGCCGCTGAGCCTGCGTGTCCGGGGCCTGTGCTCCGCAACGGGAGAGACCACAGCAGTGAGAGGCCCGCGTACCGCAAAAAAAAAAAAAAAAAGAATTCAGATGAACATTGCTAGCTGCTCCGAGTGTAGCTGTACTATACAGAGGGTACACCAAACAGTATGTTCTTTAAAAATCACCATGCTTCTAGTTGCATTGTCATTGATATGGCAACAGTCCATGAAGAGAACACAGAAAAATATAAATTTAATATCTTAACCTCCCACTATCTCAGGACTAGGGCCCTGGGAATGACAGCTGTAATATTTCAGGAAAAATACTCATCAGATTTTACTTCCTAATTCCCTCATGCTTCTATATAGAATCTCATGTTTGGGATAGAACTGCCTCTGGTTAAATCAAGAGTTGAGAAGCAGGATTCAAATTTATTTTCTGCTCAATTCATGTCTTCTTGTACATCTTTGGACTTCTTATATAGCTTCACAATATTTCATCTGTTTACTGATCCATAAAGAAGTCATAACAGTACCTATTCCTCAGTTGTATTTGGAGGTTAATTTCCTAGGGTGCTTGTGCAAAAACACAAAAACAAAAAACTATTATTTCCATCTTCACTAGTCCCAAACTGTACAATGACAGTTTCTGGTAGGCTGGCAATTCTCCAGTTCAGTCATGATAATATGTCTCCCAAGTTGGCACTAAAGAGTTATGAAAATTGAAAAGGCTTCAAAATGACAACACATACCATGCTCACATGAAACATAATTTTGTCCTATTTTATAACCTACCTATCTTTTATCTCAGCCTTATTATCTTTCCAGTCCCCAAAGACTGGATTTTCTGTATCCTATCCCCATGTTGCACTAGTCATTCTCTGCAACCCTCCAAAATACTAGGCCTGTTGTAAATGTGCTATGCAATTCCACAGTGTATATTACCTACAGTTTGTCACCTCTCCCAGGTCTCTGCATCCTCACCACTTAAGTATGGTTTCCACCTGCGGCTCCTTCTATAATAGGATCTCAAATACTCCAACAATAAAGATTACCCAAAATTTTTCAGGTTAAAGGGTATAGAAATCTCCTATCCCTTAAACCCTGTTCAGTAATAAAAAGCCAATTTGTATGCAGTTTATTGAAAGTCAAAGATGTATTTATTGAAAAACTACTATCTGAAAACTATGTTGCCTGAAAGGTACACACAAAGCTTGCAAGAGAACAAGAGTGGTAGAGAATCACAATTGCTCAGGCTATCAAATGATTATAAGTTTCGTGTGCATTGTAATGAAATTATACAAATATATTCACATGTATATCGTGTATTTCAAGGTATTAAAGAACTTTTGAAAAATATGTATATGCTGCTCCAGAACTGTTGCCTAAAGGAAAGGAAGTGAGTTTCTCAAGACGATCTGGGATCTTACTGCTTTTCCAGACTTTTAACCAATCTTCTTGCTTAATTTAAAAATCGAAACCAGAAAATCTGCCTCTAGGGGTACCTGCTGTCTTTAGTTTCTGAACCTTTCTATTGTATTACAGGAATTCACATCTCCCTGTGCAGATATTTGAGTTTTATCTCTTTCTATTCTGTTCATAAATTACTACTCATCCGTTTGCCTTCCATCTCCCAAAATGTGTGGATATACTAGTCTTCTGGGTTTCCTCTCCCATTCTCTTTGTCCTTGTGGTTTTATAACGTTTTAGTGGCCTTTACTATCCATGTTTTTATGGGCTTCAAGAAGTGGCTCAGATAAACACTCATATAAACTCACGTGTTTATCTAGAAGTCCCACTGAAGTACTTTAGTTATGGGAGTAACATGGTCAGATATACATTCCATAAAGGGTAACTCAGGCTGTAGGGCAGACAGAATGGTTTTGAAGAAGGCAAGAATGGAAACAAGTAGAAGAGCTTGAAGAGAGATAAGTACAGACTGAACTCAGTGAGGATGTAGAGGAGGTGCCACATCCGAAAAGTGCTAAGGAGGTAGGATTATTAGGAAGTGCTTTCAAATTGAATATAAAAGCCTGTATTTCCATTACAGGTGGACCTAAGGGAAAGGGTAAGGATGTAGAGACCTGGGAGACATGGCAAAGGGAAAACAAGCTTGGGTAAAGAAACATATGATTTCCATGTTGGACATGTTGATTTAAGGGACCAATGGGATATATGGGAGACACCCAGTAGACAGTTGGCCATACCAAACTGAAATTCTGGGGAGAGGTCTAGGGTGAAAATATAGATTTTAGAGCCATCCAAATAGATACGCTGTAACTTATCAAAAATACAATTTCTCCATATCAATATTAAAAATACATTATTAAATAGAGATAATGATATTTTTTTTCTCTATTTCAGTGACTTTAGATCTCCCTGAAATGGGAATACATGTATACAAAACATCATTTTAGGAAAGCAGTCTCAGGTGCACATAAAATCATTATGCATATCACACACAGTTTTGTATATGAATAACATCCATCTAATAATACTGTCATATTTTATAATCAGGTGAATCAAATGGAATCTGGCTCTCACCACATTGGTCACCAGGGCTGATTCTGATCATGTAACTAGCTAAGCAGGTGTCTATCTCCTTCCTCACTTCACTAGATGTCTCTCCCAAAGATATGTGCTCACGCAAATAAATAATCAGGTTGAAATTTAGTTAAGATTATATGCTAATTTTCTTATGGTAGCAAAATAACTGCATAGCCCTACTAGTCTTTGCTCTAATATTGTTTAGAAAGATTATAAAAAAGACATATCTTTTATGTTGCATAAATTCTGACTTCTCCCATGCTTATGAAAATATTTTTTTTCCTTGAGGGAGAAACAATAAAACAATTTCCACATTTTTCAAGGGGGTGGATTCTTCAGTTTTACTTATTATTATCATGAAGCACTTTCATGTGCTCAAAGGAATTTTTTTTTAACACCTTTATTGGAGTATAATTGCTTTACAATGCCGTGCTAGCTTCTGCTATATAACAAAGTGAATCAGCTATATGTATACATATATCCCCATATCCCCTCCCTCTTGCGCTTCCCTCCCACCCTTCCTATCCCACCCCTCTAGGTGGTCACAAAGCACCAAGCTGATCTCTCTGTGCTATGCAGCTGCTTCCCACTAGCTATCTATTTTACATTTGGTAGTGTATATATGTACATGCCACTCTCTCACTTCATCCCAGCTTACCCTTTCCCCTCCTCGTGTCCTCAGGTCCATTCTCTATATCTGCATCTTTATTCCTGTCCTACCCCTAGGTTCTTCAGAAACTTTTTTTTTTTTTAAGATTCCATATATATGTGTTAGCATACACTATTTGTTTTTCTCTTTCTGACTTACTTCACTCTGTATGACAGACTCTAGGTCCATCCACCTCACTACAAATAACTCAATTTTGTTTCTTTTTATGGCTGAGTAATATTCCACTGTATGTATGTGCCACATCTTCTTTATCCATTCATCTGTCGATGGACACTTAGGTTGCTTCCATGTCCTGCTATTGTAAATAGAGCTGCAATGAACATTGTGGTACATGACTCTGTTGGAATTATGGTTTCCTCAGGGTATATGCCCAGTAGTGGGATTGCTGGGTCTTATGGTAGTTCTATTTTTAGTGTTTAAAGGAACCTCCATACTGTTCTCCATAGTGGCTGTATCAATTTACATTCCCACCAACAGTGCAAGAAGGTTCCCTTTAATTTGTTGTCTTTTTAGGTTTGTATCAAAGTCTTGGATTCTTGTCTCCCTGTTAACTTTGCATAATGAAAAATGATGGTGCTATTATTTCTACAGGTTTAGGATCAAAGTTCTCTCCTGATGATCATTACTTTCTTGTATATTTTGGCCTCAAAAACATTGTTTCCCCAAATTCCAGCATAGTAAGACATGATAATAAGGGATTATTCATATATAAAATCCCCATAAGTGTTTTTTATCAGAATTACACATTTTTATCCCTATTACACCACACTGGGAGGCACGTCTTTTTCTTTCATTCCCTTCTTTCCTCTTCCTTTTTTCCTCACAATCTGTTTGTAATGTTCTATTTGTCCAGTTAATGGAGATTTTAACTGAACAAGAGCACAATTTCAACAATGATTTCCAATTAAAATTATGAATTCCAAACTACTCATGATCAACTAATTCCATAAGCTGATTTATTTTAAAACAAATGATTAAAATCATACATAACTCTACTTGGTTGAAATGAATTTGATGGCATATACAATTCTTGACATCAACGTGCTTATTCTTCCATTGCCTTATTCATTAAAGAACAATAGAATGTTCTTTTGTTGCTGATTGGCACAGAATTATTATCTTTTCAAGTGTCAAACTAAGGTCATAGTTATGAGTGTACATAGCTAATGTGTTTTGTGTAAGTGCACACTTTGATGTATTTGCTGTATAGATTTTCTGTAAGCTCATATATGCAGATCCTAATTAATCCAGAAAGTTGTGGATAGGTGAGCTTACAGTATTCTAGATCACAAATCATAGAAGAGTCACAAGTGATATGAGGTAAAAGAATCTGAAACAAAAAGACATATATGTACATATAACTGAGTCACTTTGCTGTACACTTAAAACTAACACAACATGGTAAATCCACTATACTTCAATTAAAAAAAAAAAAAGGAGAAGAAGAAGAGTCCCAGGTGAGAAAACACAGCCCAGAAGGCTGAAATTCTGAGGCTGAAGTCCTACTCTCATGCATACAAAACTATATTTTTATTTACTGGGGTGTAATGCTCTAGAGAAAAATGAAATAAAATTAAAATCACTTCTGAGCCCAGTGTCGATCATCACAGCACTAAGCTTAAAAGAAATTTTTATCCACAATAAGATTTGCCATTTGTCTGTTTTACAAAACCAAACATTCCTCTCTTGTTTCTCTAACACCAAATAGACAAGCACAGGTTGAAAAAGTAGGATTAGTATTTCTGCTGTAAGGCCTTATTACTGAACCTCAGTTTTCACTAAAATGTATGCCTAGGCTGGAATGCAACATCTATAATTATCTTCATACCTTTGCACATAAGGCAGGAGGATGTGAAGGGACTGAAAGACCCTTTTTACAGTGCAATGCTTTCCTTTTATCAAGATACAACTGATCAAATAGTGTTTAATCCCTTTCCTGAAGGAACGCTACCAGTGTTCACTGGGGAATTTTGTCTTATTTTTACTGGTCCTTATACTTGAAAAGTCAAATACAAGAACTATGAATGGAAACTGAATAAAAACATAGATATAAGAAAAATTCTTAAAATAATAGCTAAATCTATATGCAGAGCTGGCCCTAGACAAAACTTCAGCATATAAGAAAAAAATGGTGAGTGTCCTTGACCCAATGCTCAGCTCATGGTAATCTCTTGCTAAAATTTCCCCCAGAAACTTTATTCTTCTTCTTCCAGCTTTTTTCCCTACTCACAGATACGTTTACACCATCCTCCAGGTATCCCCACAGTATCTTTACTCTGCATGCCCCCACCACTCTCTAATCAAATTGACTCCTACCAGATAATTTCCTATATTCTTTCTTGGAAAACCTATTTTCAATAGATTATTTTGTTGGAAAGGACCTGACCAATTAATTCTCACTTAAGGTTTAACAACAATTCATAGCTTAATACGTTATTCCTCCCAAAGCTAAATATTAGCAACTTAATAGGAACCATCAAAATTTCAAGTCAAAAGAGTGATTAATGATTATTGCAGGCACCAGTAGGGAGCTATTTGGGGATGTAATACCTTTATTGTAAGGAGCACAATATCCTTAAAATCCCTCTATCGACACTCATGGACAGCAATATATTCCAGAGGGCCTTTAAAACACTAAACACACAGCTTAGGATATAATAAAAAATTGGGCTAACACTGCATAGATTGTATTCAAATAATGAAATATATCATATGTTCCTTCTACTTCGCTTTGGGCTTAGCAGTGGTAGTCTTTAAGTGGTTCTGTTCCTCAATTCTTCCCCCTACCTTCTCAAAGTATTGTGATCAGTAATCCTGTTAATAGCTGGTTCTGTAGTTAATAGGTTTCTTTTTTTTGGGTATATGTGAAAAAGTTTGCAAACATCATGGTTTGAGAGATGCTCTCAAAGTTGCAGTGACAAAAATTTCCACTGACCCCACTGATGCTCGAAAACTGCTAGTTTCACAGCATTCTAATTAACACTAATACCATTTCCTGAGCAAACTGATTGTACTTCCAACTTAATCAGGCTCGGGCAATAGGAATGGTAAACATAAAAGGTAATGTCTAGAGCTGATTTTTTTCCCCCTTCTTTTTGCGGTATGCTGGCCTCTCACTGTTGTGGCCTCTCCCGTCGCGGAGCACAGGCTCCCGACGCGCAGGCTCAGCGGCCATGGCTCACGGGCCCAGCCACTCTGCGGCATGTGGGATCTTCCCGGACCGGGGCACAAACCTGTGTCCCCTGCATCAGCAGGCAGACTCCAACCACTGCACCACCAGGGAAGCCCTAGATCTGATTTTTAAAGAGCCTCTTTCTTTTTCTTGGGATCTGCCTGCATGAGACAAAGATTGTTTGCTCTTCTGTTGTTTTTTTAAAATCAGATCTAAGAGGCTCCTTATATTACACCATTATTCCCTTGCTTGTGCTGGCTGTTCCTTCCAACTTCAAGTCCTCCTCTCTCCCAACTACTTAGTCAATTCAGCCTGTTGACGCACCCTATAAACCTGAAGATGACTGCTGCCTTGCACTGGCATCTTTCACAGCGTACTGTGTTCTAAGATAAACTAAATTTCATTTGTTTTAATGCTTACTATATGCTCTATCTCATTTCTTTCTTACAGAAACCTGTGAGTTACATATTAACCTCATTTTACACAGATAAGACTCAAAGAGGTTAAGTCATCACCCAAGGTCATAGGCCTTAGTAACAAGCAGGGCTTAGATTAAAACCCTGGATCTAGATCGTCTGATTCTGTCTGACTATACATACCATTTACACAAATGGACTTTCTCCTGCCACTTGAATCTCTGTATTGCTTGCCCCATCTGGGCAAATGTATCCATCTTTCTCGAATGTTCTCATTCATTTAAATTACCCAAATTCTGGCCCAGCTGTATTCAGAGATGTTAACCTAATGAGGCAGTTGTCTTTCCTCATTGCCCCAAGTGACTTGTAGAGTGTTTGGAAGAAGCACAGACTAAACAGAGCGACCTCAAGAGTTCCTGTGACAAGAGCCCTCACTCATTTGTTCCTCTGCTGAGGCAGGGATTTAAAGTGGTATCAATAAAGGCAACTGGTACTCTAATGTTCCAGCAGCCTCAGAGGCTGGTAGGAACAGACTCTGGAAGGCAGTGAAGCATTTCCCTGGCACTATCAAATAGGTAGATGTGGTGATACATGGGCCGAACACATGGACAAGAATTTTAACTTTTTATGCACATGGTTTAGCATCATATGGGTAGGTTCCAACACTGGACAAACTGATGTGCAAGGAAAAAAATAAAGATCCATTTGTTCAAAGTGCAAAGGTAATATCGCAGAAATGTTCATATTAATAAACTAAAGTAAGAATCTTCCTTATCACTAGCAATAAGTAAAAAGTGTTGCCATGATCAAGGCTTTCTTTTGCTTTTTCTCTTGCCTGGTACTCCATATCTAATTTCTGAAGATTACGCTGAATTCAACAATTATCATTCTCAGAATATGCTGCCCTCTATTTTTAGAGCACTTTCCCAGGAAACCTGTACAACATTGCTCTGGTGTATGTGATGACTAACTCATTCATTTGAATGAGGACCACTCAGCAGCATCGTCTTCGTGACCATCTAAAAGTAATTTTTCACCAAGGTTGGCTCTACCGTGTCATTATGGAGTATCCCATATGCAGACCGTCTGTCCAAATATAGAGGATTTTAACTTTCTCCACCACTGAAAATCTTCTATATCACACACTCTTCATAGAAAATATGTTAAACTGAGAAAAGAGAGGTAGTAGGAAACCGAAGAAGCATGAAGTCATAATAGATCATTCTTATAGTCTGTTGGTCTCTGTAACTTGCCTCCAGGCCTCTAGGATTGTCATTTGATGCCAGAGACCCAACATCCTCTTGTAGACCCTTATTGGAAGAGCATTATATCTGCTTTTTTTTGAACATCAACTCAAAAGTGGGGTCACTGGGGTCACTGGTCCTTTGATGCTCATAGAAGAAGGCAAGAGGCTAAGAGTCCTGGGATATGAGGAAAGTGTTTTTTCAACAAAGTTTCTCCCTATTCTGACATCCATGGTGAACATTGTTTATTTTGTCCCTTGATTTGACTTGTTACTTTTCCTTTTGGAGTCCCTGGTTCTGGGTTTTTGCATAGTGTCTCTTATTGGCTAGTTCTTGATCCTGACCTATTCTTTTCCATCAAAACGTCAGGACCTAGCCTGAGTGTTAGATTTTCTCCTTTCACGGTAATATCTTAAATGTAGGTGAGGTATATTACTCTGCATCGAGAATGGAAACAGAAGAAAAAAATTAATGGTTGGAGGATATGGGTAGGTGTGGGGGCAGATTAAGGGGAGACAAAGGAAATTACCATTGCTTATGCTTTCGACATGGCAACCATTTTGGAGAGAGAAAAACAAGAGACAATTCTGTTTGTTTATTTTTAATTAATGTAATGGCCAAAATTTATAAGCACCTTAATAACAGGATTTGCCTTCAACTATTTCAGTAATCATCATTGGATTTGCCTGTGTGCACCTGTCTTCACATACTATCTTTTCAACTCAAGGTGGAAACATTATAAGATCTTTTCTTCCTAGAGATATCTTTTCCTCAGTAGATTTATATGAATAATAAACAAGAGATACATGCTTTCTTACTGGAGATAATTTTAGCATCAATTTACGCAAATATTATTGCCAATGCTCATGTATGTAACCAGGTATCTAATCATCTGGTCAGAGAATTCTTTTTCTGAAAGTAAAAATTTAATACATTTATTGAGTGTTTATTTATATGTTGTTATTTATATGATAGACAATGTGCACCAGACACCCTTGTTTCACCACATACACCAGTCAGATGTAGGTAATTTTGAGAGGCCATTTATGTTCATTACACAGAGTCAGCTATATTTGCATGGCTCAGGAGACAGGAAGAGAGTGGCATATTGACTCTATCTTAATATATACTTTTATAATGATTGTACTGTAAATATCCAAGGAGAATCATTATTAAAGTAGTATAGCTGCCACCTTTCACCATGTACAGAGTAAGATAATTAGTTTGGAAAATAAAAATTTTAAAAAGCAGATGCTCAGAGATGTTAAGTGACTTGGACAAGGTCGTACACCCTGCACGAGGTCGTGAGAAAAGCTTGACTGAATGAAAATTAGGGAAGTTACTTACATGCTTCTCACACATTCTAAAACACAAGACTAAAATGTCTTGAAACTGCTGTCATCACACTAGTAATTTAGTTACCTTTTTCTAACTCCTTTGTTTTTTGGGAAACATATGTTTTTGAAACTTTGGACAAATGAATTAAGAGGTTAGTTTTATTAAATGCAAACAAATTAATGAGGTTTTCTAAATGAAAACCAATGTAATATGTTATTATTTTATTTAATTTAATCATAGCTCAGTTGTAGTATGATATTAAATGGGAATGATTAAACAAAATAGCAGAACCATCTATCATA
>NW_006781519.1:130821-141072 GCF_000442215.2 Lipotes vexillifer | reverse complement strand
CCGCGTACCGCAAAAAAAAAAAAAAAAAGAATTCAGATGAACATTGCTAGCTGCTCCGAGTGTAGCTGTACTATACAGAGGGTACACCAAACAGTATGTTCTTTAAAAATCACCATGCTTCTAGTTGCATTGTCATTGATATGGCAACAGTCCATGAAGAGAACACAGAAAAATATAAATTTAATATCTTAACCTCCCACTATCTCAGGACTAGGGCCCTGGGAATGACAGCTGTAATATTTCAGGAAAAATACTCATCAGATTTTACTTCCTAATTCCCTCATGCTTCTATATAGAATCTCATGTTTGGGATAGAACTGCCTCTGGTTAAATCAAGAGTTGAGAAGCAGGATTCAAATTTATTTTCTGCTCAATTCATGTCTTCTTGTACATCTTTGGACTTCTTATATAGCTTCACAATATTTCATCTGTTTACTGATCCATAAAGAAGTCATAACAGTACCTATTCCTCAGTTGTATTTGGAGGTTAATTTCCTAGGGTGCTTGTGCAAAAACACAAAAACAAAAAACTATTATTTCCATCTTCACTAGTCCCAAACTGTACAATGACAGTTTCTGGTAGGCTGGCAATTCTCCAGTTCAGTCATGATAATATGTCTCCCAAGTTGGCACTAAAGAGTTATGAAAATTGAAAAGGCTTCAAAATGACAACACATACCATGCTCACATGAAACATAATTTTGTCCTATTTTATAACCTACCTATCTTTTATCTCAGCCTTATTATCTTTCCAGTCCCCAAAGACTGGATTTTCTGTATCCTATCCCCATGTTGCACTAGTCATTCTCTGCAACCCTCCAAAATACTAGGCCTGTTGTAAATGTGCTATGCAATTCCACAGTGTATATTACCTACAGTTTGTCACCTCTCCCAGGTCTCTGCATCCTCACCACTTAAGTATGGTTTCCACCTGCGGCTCCTTCTATAATAGGATCTCAAATACTCCAACAATAAAGATTACCCAAAATTTTTCAGGTTAAAGGGTATAGAAATCTCCTATCCCTTAAACCCTGTTCAGTAATAAAAAGCCAATTTGTATGCAGTTTATTGAAAGTCAAAGATGTATTTATTGAAAAACTACTATCTGAAAACTATGTTGCCTGAAAGGTACACACAAAGCTTGCAAGAGAACAAGAGTGGTAGAGAATCACAATTGCTCAGGCTATCAAATGATTATAAGTTTCGTGTGCATTGTAATGAAATTATACAAATATATTCACATGTATATCGTGTATTTCAAGGTATTAAAGAACTTTTGAAAAATATGTATATGCTGCTCCAGAACTGTTGCCTAAAGGAAAGGAAGTGAGTTTCTCAAGACGATCTGGGATCTTACTGCTTTTCCAGACTTTTAACCAATCTTCTTGCTTAATTTAAAAATCGAAACCAGAAAATCTGCCTCTAGGGGTACCTGCTGTCTTTAGTTTCTGAACCTTTCTATTGTATTACAGGAATTCACATCTCCCTGTGCAGATATTTGAGTTTTATCTCTTTCTATTCTGTTCATAAATTACTACTCATCCGTTTGCCTTCCATCTCCCAAAATGTGTGGATATACTAGTCTTCTGGGTTTCCTCTCCCATTCTCTTTGTCCTTGTGGTTTTATAACGTTTTAGTGGCCTTTACTATCCATGTTTTTATGGGCTTCAAGAAGTGGCTCAGATAAACACTCATATAAACTCACGTGTTTATCTAGAAGTCCCACTGAAGTACTTTAGTTATGGGAGTAACATGGTCAGATATACATTCCATAAAGGGTAACTCAGGCTGTAGGGCAGACAGAATGGTTTTGAAGAAGGCAAGAATGGAAACAAGTAGAAGAGCTTGAAGAGAGATAAGTACAGACTGAACTCAGTGAGGATGTAGAGGAGGTGCCACATCCGAAAAGTGCTAAGGAGGTAGGATTATTAGGAAGTGCTTTCAAATTGAATATAAAAGCCTGTATTTCCATTACAGGTGGACCTAAGGGAAAGGGTAAGGATGTAGAGACCTGGGAGACATGGCAAAGGGAAAACAAGCTTGGGTAAAGAAACATATGATTTCCATGTTGGACATGTTGATTTAAGGGACCAATGGGATATATGGGAGACACCCAGTAGACAGTTGGCCATACCAAACTGAAATTCTGGGGAGAGGTCTAGGGTGAAAATATAGATTTTAGAGCCATCCAAATAGATACGCTGTAACTTATCAAAAATACAATTTCTCCATATCAATATTAAAAATACATTATTAAATAGAGATAATGATATTTTTTTTCTCTATTTCAGTGACTTTAGATCTCCCTGAAATGGGAATACATGTATACAAAACATCATTTTAGGAAAGCAGTCTCAGGTGCACATAAAATCATTATGCATATCACACACAGTTTTGTATATGAATAACATCCATCTAATAATACTGTCATATTTTATAATCAGGTGAATCAAATGGAATCTGGCTCTCACCACATTGGTCACCAGGGCTGATTCTGATCATGTAACTAGCTAAGCAGGTGTCTATCTCCTTCCTCACTTCACTAGATGTCTCTCCCAAAGATATGTGCTCACGCAAATAAATAATCAGGTTGAAATTTAGTTAAGATTATATGCTAATTTTCTTATGGTAGCAAAATAACTGCATAGCCCTACTAGTCTTTGCTCTAATATTGTTTAGAAAGATTATAAAAAAGACATATCTTTTATGTTGCATAAATTCTGACTTCTCCCATGCTTATGAAAATATTTTTTTTCCTTGAGGGAGAAACAATAAAACAATTTCCACATTTTTCAAGGGGGTGGATTCTTCAGTTTTACTTATTATTATCATGAAGCACTTTCATGTGCTCAAAGGAATTTTTTTTTAACACCTTTATTGGAGTATAATTGCTTTACAATGCCGTGCTAGCTTCTGCTATATAACAAAGTGAATCAGCTATATGTATACATATATCCCCATATCCCCTCCCTCTTGCGCTTCCCTCCCACCCTTCCTATCCCACCCCTCTAGGTGGTCACAAAGCACCAAGCTGATCTCTCTGTGCTATGCAGCTGCTTCCCACTAGCTATCTATTTTACATTTGGTAGTGTATATATGTACATGCCACTCTCTCACTTCATCCCAGCTTACCCTTTCCCCTCCTCGTGTCCTCAGGTCCATTCTCTATATCTGCATCTTTATTCCTGTCCTACCCCTAGGTTCTTCAGAAACTTTTTTTTTTTTTAAGATTCCATATATATGTGTTAGCATACACTATTTGTTTTTCTCTTTCTGACTTACTTCACTCTGTATGACAGACTCTAGGTCCATCCACCTCACTACAAATAACTCAATTTTGTTTCTTTTTATGGCTGAGTAATATTCCACTGTATGTATGTGCCACATCTTCTTTATCCATTCATCTGTCGATGGACACTTAGGTTGCTTCCATGTCCTGCTATTGTAAATAGAGCTGCAATGAACATTGTGGTACATGACTCTGTTGGAGTTATGGTTTCCTCAGGGGATATGCCCAGTAGTGGGATTGCTGGGTCTTATGGTAGTTCTATTTTTAGTGTTTAAAGGAACCTCCATACTGTTCTCCATAGTGGCTGTATCAATTTACATTCCCACCAACAGTGCAAGAAGGTTCCCTTTAATTTGTTGTCTTTTTAGGTTTGTATCAAAGTCTTGGATTCTTGTCTCCCTGTTAACTTTGCATAATGAAAAATGATGGTGCTATTATTTCTACAGGTTTAGGATCAAAGTTCTCTCCTGATGATCATTACTTTCTTGTATATTTTGGCCTCAAAAACATTGTTTCCCCAAATTCCAGCATAGTAAGACATGATAATAAGGGATTATTCATATATAAAATCCCCATAAGTGTTTTTTATCAGAATTACACATTTTTATCCCTATTACACCACACTGGGAGGCACGTCTTTTTCTTTCATTCCCTTCTTTCCTCTTCCTTTTTTCCTCACAATCTGTTTGTAATGTTCTATTTGTCCAGTTAATGGAGATTTTAACTGAACAAGAGCACAATTTCAACAATGATTTCCAATTAAAATTATGAATTCCAAACTACTCATGATCAACTAATTCCATAAGCTGATTTATTTTAAAACAAATGATTAAAATCATACATAACTCTACTTGGTTGAAATGAATTTGATGGCATATACAATTCTTGACATCAACGTGCTTATTCTTCCATTGCCTTATTCATTAAAGAACAATAGAATGTTCTTTTGTTGCTGATTGGCACAGAATTATTATCTTTTCAAGTGTCAAACTAAGGTCATAGTTATGAGTGTACATAGCTAATGTGTTTTGTGTAAGTGCACACTTTGATGTATTTGCTGTATAGATTTTCTGTAAGCTCATATATGCAGATCCTAATTAATCCAGAAAGTTGTGGATAGGTGAGCTTACAGTATTCTAGATCACAAATCATAGAAGAGTCACAAGTGATATGAGGTAAAAGAATCTGAAACAAAAAGACATATATGTACATATAACTGAGTCACTTTGCTGTACACTTAAAACTAACACAACATGGTAAATCCACTATACTTCAATTAAAAAAAAAAAAAGGAGAAGAAGAAGAGTCCCAGGTGAGAAAACACAGCCCAGAAGGCTGAAATTCTGAGGCTGAAGTCCTACTCTCATGCATACAAAACTATATTTTTATTTACTGGGGTGTAATGCTCTAGAGAAAAATGAAATAAAATTAAAATCACTTCTGAGCCCAGTGTCGATCATCACAGCACTAAGCTTAAAAGAAATTTTTATCCACAATAAGATTTGCCATTTGTCTGTTTTACAAAACCAAACATTCCTCTCTTGTTTCTCTAACACCAAATAGACAAGCACAGGTTGAAAAAGTAGGATTAGTATTTCTGCTGTAAGGCCTTATTACTGAACCTCAGTTTTCACTAAAATGTATGCCTAGGCTGGAATGCAACATCTATAATTATCTTCATACCTTTGCACATAAGGCAGGAGGATGTGAAGGGACTGAAAGACCCTTTTTACAGTGCAATGCTTTCCTTTTATCAAGATACAACTGATCAAATAGTGTTTAATCCCTTTCCTGAAGGAACGCTACCAGTGTTCACTGGGGAATTTTGTCTTATTTTTACTGGTCCTTATACTTGAAAAGTCAAATACAAGAACTATGAATGGAAACTGAATAAAAACATAGATATAAGAAAAATTCTTAAAATAATAGCTAAATCTATATGCAGAGCTGGCCCTAGACAAAACTTCAGCATATAAGAAAAAAATGGTGAGTGTCCTTGACCCAATGCTCAGCTCATGGTAATCTCTTGCTAAAATTTCCCCCAGAAACTTTATTCTTCTTCTTCCAGCTTTTTTCCCTACTCACAGATACGTTTACACCATCCTCCAGGTATCCCCACAGTATCTTTACTCTGCATGCCCCCACCACTCTCTAATCAAATTGACTCCTACCAGATAATTTCCTATATTCTTTCTTGGAAAACCTATTTTCAATAGATTATTTTGTTGGAAAGGACCTGACCAATTAATTCTCACTTAAGGTTTAACAACAATTCATAGCTTAATACGTTATTCCTCCCAAAGCTAAATATTAGCAACTTAATAGGAACCATCAAAATTTCAAGTCAAAAGAGTGATTAATGATTATTGCAGGCACCAGTAGGGAGCTATTTGGGGATGTAATACCTTTATTGTAAGGAGCACAATATCCTTAAAATCCCTCTATCGACACTCATGGACAGCAATATATTCCAGAGGGCCTTTAAAACACTAAACACACAGCTTAGGATATAATAAAAAATTGGGCTAACACTGCATAGATTGTATTCAAATAATGAAATATATCATATGTTCCTTCTACTTCGCTTTGGGCTTAGCAGTGGTAGTCTTTAAGTGGTTCTGTTCCTCAATTCTTCCCCCTACCTTCTCAAAGTATTGTGATCAGTAATCCTGTTAATAGCTGGTTCTGTAGTTAATAGGTTTCTTTTTTTTGGGTATATGTGAAAAAGTTTGCAAACATCATGGTTTGAGAGATGCTCTCAAAGTTGCAGTGACAAAAATTTCCACTGACCCCACTGATGCTCGAAAACTGCTAGTTTCACAGCATTCTAATTAACACTAATACCATTTCCTGAGCAAACTGATTGTACTTCCAACTTAATCAGGCTCGGGCAATAGGAATGGTAAACATAAAAGGTAATGTCTAGAGCTGATTTTTTTCCCCCTTCTTTTTGCGGTATGCTGGCCTCTCACTGTTGTGGCCTCTCCCGTCGCGGAGCACAGGCTCCCGACGCGCAGGCTCAGCGGCCATGGCTCACGGGCCCAGCCACTCTGCGGCATGTGGGATCTTCCCGGACCGGGGCACAAACCTGTGTCCCCTGCATCAGCAGGCAGACTCCAACCACTGCACCACCAGGGAAGCCCTAGATCTGATTTTTAAAGAGCCTCTTTCTTTTTCTTGGGATCTGCCTGCATGAGACAAAGATTGTTTGCTCTTCTGTTGTTTTTTTAAAATCAGATCTAAGAGGCTCCTTATATTACACCATTATTCCCTTGCTTGTGCTGGCTGTTCCTTCCAACTTCAAGTCCTCCTCTCTCCCAACTACTTAGTCAATTCAGCCTGTTGACGCACCCTATAAACCTGAAGATGACTGCTGCCTTGCACTGGCATCTTTCACAGCGTACTGTGTTCTAAGATAAACTAAATTTCATTTGTTTTAATGCTTACTATATGCTCTATCTCATTTCTTTCTTACAGAAACCTGTGAGTTACATATTAACCTCATTTTACACAGATAAGACTCAAAGAGGTTAAGTCATCACCCAAGGTCATAGGCCTTAGTAACAAGCAGGGCTTAGATTAAAACCCTGGATCTAGATCGTCTGATTCTGTCTGACTATACATACCATTTACACAAATGGACTTTCTCCTGCCACTTGAATCTCTGTATTGCTTGCCCCATCTGGGCAAATGTATCCATCTTTCTCGAATGTTCTCATTCATTTAAATTACCCAAATTCTGGCCCAGCTGTATTCAGAGATGTTAACCTAATGAGGCAGTTGTCTTTCCTCATTGCCCCAAGTGACTTGTAGAGTGTTTGGAAGAAGCACAGACTAAACAGAGCGACCTCAAGAGTTCCTGTGACAAGAGCCCTCACTCATTTGTTCCTCTGCTGAGGCAGGGATTTAAAGTGGTATCAATAAAGGCAACTGGTACTCTAATGTTCCAGCAGCCTCAGAGGCTGGTAGGAACAGACTCTGGAAGGCAGTGAAGCATTTCCCTGGCACTATCAAATAGGTAGATGTGGTGATACATGGGCCGAACACATGGACAAGAATTTTAACTTTTTATGCACATGGTTTAGCATCATATGGGTAGGTTCCAACACTGGACAAACTGATGTGCAAGGAAAAAAATAAAGATCCATTTGTTCAAAGTGCAAAGGTAATATCGCAGAAATGTTCATATTAATAAACTAAAGTAAGAATCTTCCTTATCACTAGCAATAAGTAAAAAGTGTTGCCATGATCAAGGCTTTCTTTTGCTTTTTCTCTTGCCTGGTACTCCATATCTAATTTCTGAAGATTACGCTGAATTCAACAATTATCATTCTCAGAATATGCTGCCCTCTATTTTTAGAGCACTTTCCCAGGAAACCTGTACAACATTGCTCTGGTGTATGTGATGACTAACTCATTCATTTGAATGAGGACCACTCAGCAGCATCGTCTTCGTGACCATCTAAAAGTAATTTTTCACCAAGGTTGGCTCTACCGTGTCATTATGGAGTATCCCATATGCAGACCGTCTGTCCAAATATAGAGGATTTTAACTTTCTCCACCACTGAAAATCTTCTATATCACACACTCTTCATAGAAAATATGTTAAACTGAGAAAAGAGAGGTAGTAGGAAACCGAAGAAGCATGAAGTCATAATAGATCATTCTTATAGTCTGTTGGTCTCTGTAACTTGCCTCCAGGCCTCTAGGATTGTCATTTGATGCCAGAGACCCAACATCCTCTTGTAGACCCTTATTGGAAGAGCATTATATCTGCTTTTTTTTGAACATCAACTCAAAAGTGGGGTCACTGGGGTCACTGGTCCTTTGATGCTCATAGAAGAAGGCAAGAGGCTAAGAGTCCTGGGATATGAGGAAAGTGTTTTTTCAACAAAGTTTCTCCCTATTCTGACATCCATGGTGAACATTGTTTATTTTGTCCCTTGATTTGACTTGTTACTTTTCCTTTTGGAGTCCCTGGTTCTGGGTTTTTGCATAGTGTCTCTTATTGGCTAGTTCTTGATCCTGACCTATTCTTTTCCATCAAAACGTCAGGACCTAGCCTGAGTGTTAGATTTTCTCCTTTCACGGTAATATCTTAAATGTAGGTGAGGTATATTACTCTGCATCGAGAATGGAAACAGAAGAAAAAAATTAATGGTTGGAGGATATGGGTAGGTGTGGGGGCAGATTAAGGGGAGACAAAGGAAATTACCATTGCTTATGCTTTCGACATGGCAACCATTTTGGAGAGAGAAAAACAAGAGACAATTCTGTTTGTTTATTTTTAATTAATGTAATGGCCAAAATTTATAAGCACCTTAATAACAGGATTTGCCTTCAACTATTTCAGTAATCATCATTGGATTTGCCTGTGTGCACCTGTCTTCACATACTATCTTTTCAACTCAAGGTGGAAACATTATAAGATCTTTTCTTCCTAGAGATATCTTTTCCTCAGTAGATTTATATGAATAATAAACAAGAGATACATGCTTTCTTACTGGAGATAATTTTAGCATCAATTTACGCAAATATTATTGCCAATGCTCATGTATGTAACCAGGTATCTAATCATCTGGTCAGAGAATTCTTTTTCTGAAAGTAAAAATTTAATACATTTATTGAGTGTTTATTTATATGTTGTTATTTATATGATAGACAATGTGCACCAGACACCCTTGTTTCACCACATACACCAGTCAGATGTAGGTAATTTTGAGAGGCCATTTATGTTCATTACACAGAGTCAGCTATATTTGCATGGCTCAGGAGACAGGAAGAGAGTGGCATATTGACTCTATCTTAATATATACTTTTATAATGATTGTACTGTAAATATCCAAGGAGAATCATTATTAAAGTAGTATAGCTGCCACCTTTCACCATGTACAGAGTAAGATAATTAGTTTGGAAAATAAAAATTTTAAAAAGCAGATGCTCAGAGATGTTAAGTGACTTGGACAAGGTCGTACACCCTGCACGAGGTCGTGAGAAAAGCTTGACTGAATGAAAATTAGGGAAGTTACTTACATGCTTCTCACACATTCTAAAACACAAGACTAAAATGTCTTGAAACTGCTGTCATCACACTAGTAATTTAGTTACCTTTTTCTAACTCCTTTGTTTTTTGGGAAACATATGTTTTTGAAACTTTGGACAAATGAATTAAGAGGTTAGTTTTATTAAATGCAAACAAATTAATGAGGTTTTCTAAATGAAAACCAATGTAATATGTTATTATTTTATTTAATTTAATCATAACTCAGTTTTAGTATGATATTTAATGGGAATGATTAAACATAATAGCAGAACCATCTATCATAGGCTGCCTCAGAAAATATTTAGTTGTTGTGGAGATCTGTAGAGGCAATTAAAATGCCCCACAAACAGATGGAAAGAGGGAAAGGTGCAGCCAAAAGATAAAGTACTATTAATAAGATTCCTAGTGTGATAAATATTAAGGGGAAGATGGTTCTAACAAAATCTGATAGAAATTTAAAAAATACATTGAAACTCAAGAAAATTAATCACATTACATTGGTGAGATAGTCACTAGGCCCTGATATTCTGCCCCACCTTTTTTAACTCTACCAAAATCAAAAGCCAGACAATATTGACTTTTTTTTTTTTTTTTCCAGTACGCGGGCCTCTCACTGTTGTGGCCTCTCCCGTTGCGGAGCACAGGCTCCGTACGCGCAGGCTCAGTGGCCATGGCTCACGGGCCCAGCCACTCCGCGGCATATGAGATCCTCCCGGACCGGGGCACGAACCCGCGTGTGCTGCATCGGCAGGTGGACTCTCAACCACTGCGCCACCAGGGAAGCCCACAATATTGACTTTTAATACATAAAGTATATTTCATGAATCTACTTTGCTATTATTCAAAAGCATTACATATGAGGTCATTAAGACCCAGTGAAAAATCTGCAAACATTCTTACTTATTGGGCTGAAAGAGT
>NW_006781519.1:95579-130566 GCF_000442215.2 Lipotes vexillifer | reverse complement strand
GAGTGTTGTCTACCTGCTGTAAATGCTTTCATATAAATCCAAATATTACTAAATTTCTTGAAATAAAAATAAATTAAGGGAGCTTTTTGAGTAAGTTGGAGGAGAGTAAGCTAAATTAAAATTGAAAAACAAAGAGAAATGAAAACTAGTTATGTAGCTCTTATATTATGAATACTATCATAACCCAAGGTAACATATGCCATTATATATAAATTGTAATAACCATTGCTACGATGGAGAAGAGACTGCAGAATAAAATAAAACCCATCTAAATACAGGCTACATATATACGGCACCAAACATTCTAAATTTCATTATAGGTAATGAAGTAAACAGTAATGTACGGATTCACTATAAGCTTCAAGAATTTAATTTGCAGTTTTTCAGTTTAATTCAACAATGACTAGGTACTGAGTATCATTAAGAGAAAGAAGATTTGAGCTAGATATTGTGATGGACACTACTAAGAATGAATAAATTAGTCTCTGCTTTCAAAGATCTCTTAGAATTAGACTGCGTTAAGTTGAAATATAAGACATGCACATAAATAATTACATTACTAAACAAACCAGGATAAACAGCCAAGAACAGCTACGAACTACTTTTGCAAATTAGTAAATAAATAAAATGTGTTGAAAGTCTGTATATTAAAATGTATTGTTGAGTTGGTCAGTTATTGCTGCATAATAAGCAACCATGAAAATCTTACTGGCATTTATTTATTTCACATGGTTGTGAATCAGTTAGGGACTAGCTAATCTAGTACAGTACAGGCTATTCAGCTTTATGGGAATTGGCTGGGATTTCTTAAATATCTTTCAGTTGACTAAGGGTTATCTACCCTAGGCTAAGCCTAGCTGTGGCAGCTTAGCTGAGGCAGCTCCTCTCTATGTCTTTCATCCTCCTCCTGGGTCTAGCAGGGTAACTAGGTATGTTCTTCTCATGGCAGTTCTATGAGAACAAAGAGAGCAAGCCTAACTCTGGAAACACTTTTCAAGTCCCTCTCTCTATCACATTTCCTAAAATCACATGGGCCAAAGCATGTCACAGCCAAGCCCAGAATGACAGTAGGAAGGCACTGCACAGTTCATGGCAAACCATGTGATTATATAATCTTATCACTGGGGATAGAAGAAAGATTTAGAATAATACAATCTACCACAAATATAAAGTTTTAAAACCAAGTTGTATAGGTGAAGGCACTGGCAGGCATATCATTGGAACAGAACTTACAGGCCAGATTAAGACACGGGACTATCAATTTAATTTATGATAAAGGGCATTATTCAAAACCAAAGTGGGTAAAGTGCAGGTTACTAAACAAAAGATGTTGGGAACTTTAGCTCACAGTTTATAAAGAAATCAGGTTAGATCCTTACCCACATACAATACATCCAAATAAATTCCACATGGCTTAAAAAATGAAATATGAAAAATGCAATCATAGCATCTAGAAGAAAATGTAGGTAAAAATGTAATCAGTCTTGAAAAGGGAAGGACCTTCTAATTCTCAAAGGAAAAGAAATCAATAGATTTCAAAACATAAATAAAATGAACACTAATTGCAACAAAATTAAAGGGCAAACAGAAAATAGACAAAAGCTCATAATCTTTATACATTGAGCTTTTTTAAAAAAATTCATAATAAACTACTAACACTCAAACTAAAAATGAACAAAAAAACAATAACCAAAAGCAATTCATGAGTGACAAGAGGGAAGTTGGTAGAGTAGGATATTTCAGGAATTCATCCTTCCACGGAAATAACAAATGAACTGTCAGGAACTATCTAAAGCAACTATTTTGGAACTCTGAATTGAATATAACACTTGCAGCATCCAGGGGAGAGCTTGATGAAAGCTTGATGAAGAGGATGGTAAATTTCAGTCAAGTTTGGCTGTTATAGTTACTAGCTACTCTCCTCCATCCACCAACCCCATGGCAGGCAGCTATGTAGACTATATCCCATGTTTCTGATACAACTTGCTAGAGTCAGATGGACAGTAAACATTTGTTCCCCAGGGATATATATTTTGCAATTTGATTGCTGATTGCTGCTTTTTATCACTGAGGGACTGGCATAGAGATCAGTCACTGTTTCAACACCAAAGAGCTAAAGTGCCTTCCTAGCCACAAGGGGATTTAAAGACACAAGACTCCTCTTCCACCCTATTGAGAGCCAGATATTTAAGGAAGTCTTGTCAGGTCACTGGCTGATTGCAGAAAAAAAAAAAAAATGAAAGAGAAACTTCAGTGACCACCCACAACAAAGATACACAATTTACAAAACTAGTTCATAAAATCATAAAAGGATGGTTCCAGCCCTCAAACAGCAAAAAAACAACAATCAGGGAGGAATGAGAGAATTAGATTTCCAGAGTTACCACAACATAATACTCAGAATGTTCAAATCTCAACAAAAATTTACAAAGCATACACAGGAATATTAAAGAATAGCCTATTCACAAGGAAAAAATAATTTGACAGAAACTATCACCCAGGAAGTCCAGACATTGGAAATATTAGTCAAAGAAGTTAAATCAACTATATTAAATATATTTGATAAAGGAAACCATGAAAAAAGAACTAAATGAAATCAGGAACACAAATGTCTGAACAAATTAAGACATTAGAAGCAGAGTATCTTTTTTTTTTTTTTTTTTTTGGTACACAGGCCTCTCACTGTTGTGGTCTCTCGCATTGTGGAGCACAGGCTCCGGACACGCAGACTCAGTGGCCATGGCTCACGGGCCCAGCTGCTTCGCAGCATGTGGGATCTTCCCGGACTGGGGCATGAACCCACATCCCCTGCATCGGCAGGCGTACTCTCAACCACTGCGCCACCAGGGAAGCCCACAGAGTATCTTTATAGTATTGAAATTAAGTTGGTATTATTTGAACTAGAATGCTCTAAATTTAAGATGTAAATTGTAATCCCCAAAGTAACCAATAAGGAAATAATTTAAAAACATACAAAAAAGGAAAAAAGAAAGAGATCAAAATGGTACACTATGAAAAGTAAATTTTATAATGTCAGTAACGGAGGAAGTGAAGAACAAAAATATATGACATGCAGAAAAAAAATAGCTAAATTGCAGAAATAAATCCTTCTTTAATACATTTAAATGTATTAAATGTATTAAATTTTCCTATTAAAACACAGAGATTGGCAGATTGGATTAAAAGGATAGAAAATGATATTCCATTCAAATAGTAACCAAAAGAGAACTGTTCAGACAAAATAAACATTAAGTCAGAAAAGATTACAAAACAAAAGAACAGGTCAATACAGCAAGATATCTAAAAATTATAAACACAACCTAACAAGCTCCAAAATATATGAAGATATCTAAAAATTATAAACACAACCTAACAAGCTCCAAAATATATGAAGAAAGTTATGCACAACCTAACAAGCTCCAAAATATATGAAGAAAAATTGACAGAATTGAAGGGGAAAATAGAAAATTCTACAATTGTTTGAAATTTTAATACCCCACTTTCAATAATGGATAGAACAACCATACATAAAATCAATAAGGATATAGAAAACTTTAACTACACTATTAGCCAATTAGAACTAACAGAGAGAGACCATTTCACCCAATAACAGCAGATACACATTTTCCTTAAGTTCACATGAAACATTCGCCAGGGTAGACAATACTTAGGCCACATAAATTTAAAATGTTTGATGTCTTAATAAATGTCTTAATAAATTTAAAATGTTTGAAATCATACAAAGTATCTTTTCTGATAACAATGCAAAGAAACTAGAAATCAACAGCAGAAAGAAACAAAAATATCCACAAATATGTGGAAATTAAACAACACACTTATAAACAACCAGTGAGTAAAAAAAGAAATCATAAAGGAAATTAGAAAATACCTTGAGACAAATGAAAATGAAAACAGAACATATCAAAACTTATGAGCTGCAGTGAAAGCAGTACTATAAGAGAAATCTGTAGTTTTAAATGCATTCATTAAAAAAAGAAAGAGTTAAAATCAAGGACCTAACTATGCATCTTAAAGAACTAGAAAAAGACCAAACTAAACCCAAAGGTAGCAGAAGGAAAGAAATAATAAAGGTTAAATGGAGATAGATAAAATAGAGAATAGAAAAACAATAAAATATTCAACAAAACCAAAGGTGGTTCTTTGAAAAGACTAACAAAACTGACAAAACTTTAGCTACATTTAGTATGAAAAAAAAAGAAAACTGAAATTACTAAAATCATAAATGAAAATGGGGATATTACTAACAAGATTACAAAAATAAAATGGTTATGAGAGAATACTATGAACAATTGTATACCAACAAACTAGATAAACTTGATGGAATGGAACAATTCCTAGAAACACACAAACTATGAAAACTGACTCAAGAACAAATAGAGGGACTTCCCTGGAGGTCCAGTGGTTAAGACTCCAGGCTTCCATTGCAGGGGGCATGGGTTCGATCCTTGGTCAGGGAACTAATATCCCGCATGCCACAAGGCACGTCCAAAAAAATTTAAAATAAATTAATTAAGTAAGTAAGTAACACAGTACTTTAAAAAAAGAAAAAATAGAAACTCTTACTAGACCTATAACAAATAAGGAGTTTGAATCCATAATCAAAAACCTCTAATACAGAAAAGCCTAGGACCAGATGACTTCCCTGTTGAATTTTATGAAAGCTTTAAAAAGGATATAACACCAATTTTTCTCAAATTCTTCCAAAAAATTGAAGAGAAGGGAACACTTCCTAATTCAATCCATGGGGACAACATTATCCTGATACCAAAATCAGACACAGTATAAGAAAAGAAAACCATAGACTAATATCCCACGTGAATATTGATGTAATACTTCTCAACTAAATATTAGCAAATCAAGCAGCATGTTAAAAGGATTATATATCATGATAAAATGAGAATTATTGCTGAAATGCAAGGATAATTCAATATACAAAAATACTACATTAAGAGAATTAAAGAAAAGAATCACATGATTATCTCAATTGATGCAAAGAAAGCATTTGACAGAATACAACACGTATTCGTGATTAAAAAAAATACTCAATAAACAAAGAATATAACTTCCTCAGCATAATAAAGGACACATATGAAAAACACAAAGCTATCATAATACTCAAAGCTGAAAGAAAACAAGCTTTTCCTCTGACATCACGAGCAAGACAAAGATCTTTCACCACTCCTATTCAACATTGTAATGGAATTTCCAGTCAAGAAAAGAAATAAAAGACATTCAAATTGGAAAGGAAAAAGTAAAATTCTCTGTTTATAGATAACATGATCTTATATGTAGAAAATCCCTAAAGATTACACACACACACACAAAGTTAGAACTAATAAATTCAGCAAAGTTACAAGATACAAAATCAAAAGACAAATACAAGTTGTATTTCTTATACTAACAATGAAAAATCTGAAAAGGAAATTTAAAAAATTATTTATAATAGGATCAGTAGGAATAAAATATTTCTGAATAAATTTAAACAAAGAGGTGAAAGTTTTGCATTGAAATTTATAAAATATTGTTGAAAGAAATTAAAAATGACCCAAATAAAAAGAAAGACAACCTGGGGGTGGTGGCCAAGATGGCTGAGTAGGAAGGCCTGAGCTCAATTCCTCCCACAGGTAGACCAAAATTATAGCTATTAACAGAGCAACTATCTATGAAAACGACCAGCAAAAAAGATTTTCTGCAACTACAGATATAAAGAAGGAATCATAGTGAGATGAGTAAAAACGATGGAGATGCAGTATGGTCAAGACCCACACCCTGAGGTAGGCAACTCACAAATGGGAGAATAATCACAACTGCAGAGTTTCTCCCCCAAAAGTGAGGAATCTGAGACCTATATTGGGCTCTCCAGCCCAGGGTTCCTGCATAAGATGAGCCCCCAGAATGTCTGGCTTTGAAGGCCAGAGGGACATGAAGACAAGAGAGTCAGAGGGCTATAGGAAACAAAGAGTCCACTCTTAGAATGGCAAGAAAATCTCACACTCTCCGAGTCGCAGTGCAGAGGCAGTAATTTGAAAGGAGCCTAGTCAGACCCACTTGCTGATCTTGTAGAGCCTCCTAGAGAGGCAGAAGGCAACTGGGAACCCCCTTGTGGATACAGACACTACTACTACTAGAGTAACCATCTGGGGGGGTTGTTCTACCAGGAGGACACTGGTGCTGGCATATTAGCACCAGGGCTTACCTGCCCAACAGCGTATTAGCACCAGGGCTTACCTGCCCAACAGCGGCCAGCAACAGTACCAAGGTGCCTGGGCCCAAGTAGGCAGCTGCCTGGGGACCTGGCTCTACCTACCTGTGGGCTGGCACCAGGCTTGAGGCCCCCACCAGCCCAGCAGCCAGTGAGGTGTTGTGACCCAGCCTTGCCCATCAGTGTGTCAGCATAATCCCCAAACCCCAAGCCCTGCAGCCAGCCACCCCCAGAACCCAGTCCCATACAACAGGGGGCCAGAACCAGCTCTGAGCCTTGGCCCACGGGCCATGCAGACAGCTACATGGGGAACCAGTTCCACCCTCCAGTGGTTGGGCGTCAACTCCAAGTCCCCCTGAGCTACACAAATGGCCATCCAACAAGTCTACCATGCCTTCTAGTGGGCCTGCAGCCACTGCATGAGGCAAAATCTTGCAGCCAACCAGGCCAGGGCCAGTCCTGACTACCAACATGCCCACATTAGTCAGCCCCACCACAGTAGAAGGGCACAAACAACCCCACATAGGGAGAACCCCTAGAATACAAAATTCTGGTGACCAGAGGGGAACATGCTGCTAGGCCTCATAGGACGTCTCCTACATAGGACCACTTCTCCAGGATTGGGAAATGGATCCTACCTAGCACATAGAAATAAACACAGAGAATTGGGCAAAATGAAGAGACAGAAGAAAATGTTCCAAAGAAAGGAATAAGACGTAACATCAGAAAAAGAACTAAAAGTGGAGATAAGAAACCTAACATGCACATGGACTGGAATAATTAATATTGTTAAAATGACCATACTACCCAAGGCAATGTACAGATTCAGTGCAATCCCTATCCAAATATCAATACCAAGGGCATTTTTCACAGTACTAGAACAACAAATAATTCTAAAATGTGTATGGAAACACAAATGACTCTGAATAGCCAAAATAATCTTGAGAAAGAAGAACAAAACTGAAGGTATCATGTTAACTGATTTCAAACTATACAACAAAGCTATAGTAATCAAAACAGTTATGGTACTGGCACAAAACAGACACATAGACCAATGAAACAGAAGAGAGAGCCCAAAAATAACCCACACTTATGAGGCCTGTTAATCTAAGACAAAGGAGGCAAGAATACAGAATAGGGAAATGACAGCCTCTTCAATAAATGGTGTTGGGAAAACTGAGCAGCTACATGGAAAAGAATCAAACTGGTCTACTTGTTCATACCATATACAAAAATGAAATGGATTAAAGACCTATATGTAAGACCCAAAACCATAAAACTCCTAGAAGAACATAGGCAGTAAGCTCTTTAACATCAGTCTTAGCAATATTTTTTCCAATATGTTTCCCCAGGCAAGGGAAACAAAAGGAAAATAAACAAATAGAAATTCATCAAAGTAAAAAGCTTCTACAGAGAAAAGGAAACCATCCACCAAACAAAAAGAGAATGGAAGGAGATATTTGTAAACAATATATCTCTGATAAGGGGTTAATACCCAAAATATAAAAAGAACTCACAACTCAACATCAAAAAAAACAAACAACCACAATTGGGTTGAAAAATGGGAAGAGTAAACGAATAGACAGTTTTCCAAAGAAGACATGCAGATGGCTAACAGGCACATGAAAAAATGTTCAACATCACTAATCATCAGACAAATGCAAATCAAAACCATGTAGACTACCTCACACTTGTTAGAATGACTATCATCAAAAAGACAACAAATGACAAATGATGGTGAGGATGTGAAGAAAAGGAAACCTTTGTGCACTGTTGGTGGCAATGTAAATTAGTGCAGCCACTATGGAAAACAGTAGGTTTCTCAAAAAAATTAAAAATAGAACTACCATATGATCCAGCAATTCTGCTTCTGGGTATTTTTTTAAAAAAAAAACAAAAACAAAAACAATAATACAGAAGGTTATATGAACCTCATATTCATTGCAGCATTATTTACAATAGCCAAGATATGGAAGCAACCTAAATGTTCATTGATAGATGAATGGATAATGTAGACATGGTACAGACACACACAGACACACACACACACACACACACACACACACACACACACACACACAATGGAAGCCATAAAAAGAATGAAATCTAGCCATTTGCAACAACATGGATGGACCTACAGGGTATCATGTTAGGTGAAATAAGTGAGAGAAAGACAAATACCGGATGATTTCACTTATATGTGGAATCTAAAAACCAAAACAAACAAACAAACATAATAAAACAGAAACAGACTCATAGATACAGAGAATGAACTGGTGATTTTCAAAGGGGAAGTCAGTGAAGGCACAAGTGAAATAGGTGAGGGAGATTAAGAGGTACAAACTTGCAGTTATAAAATAAATAATTCATGCGGGAAAAAAGATAACTCATGTTCACAAATTTGAAGACTTCATATTATTAAGATGAAATTTTTCCCAAAGTGATCTACAGAGCAGACCATTGTAAAGTGAGCAGCATTCTAAAGTAGACAAATCCCCTACTTTTTCAAAGTGAAAAATCAAACCACCAGAGAAAAATGGATGACTATGTTTCAATCACATATCAGCTATATATTCTTTTGAATTGAAGTTGCAGAGATGGGTTCCTATCTGTAGATTAGGATGGTCCTTCTACAGGCTATTGCGGTATTCCTTGTGTCTGGCTAAGGGACTACTTAGAATCACCTTCTGTGCAGAGATTAGGAGAGTTACATCATTCTGATTTGACTTTATATTAACTTCTGTTGGAAAGTAGGGACAAGGACCTCCTAACTATACTGACAACATAAATGATCTTTTCTCTTTCATTCTCCATATCCATTCTTATATTTGTCAATGCTTAGACCAATCATCTACATAATTGACTCAGTACCCTCCTTCCTTTTAATCAGCTTGTTGTAGTCTTGAGTGTAAACATTGACTATTCCATTTTCTAGTTGCTTATCCTAATAAAGTCTGAGATATGAAAGTAAACTGTACAGCTAAAGATGGCAAAGGGGGTCTCCAGTGAAGATGGTGGAGTAGATTCATGTAATTATAGCTTTCATAGGAAAATACAGAAAATCAAAAAGATATGGCTAAGCTCAACAAAGGGATCAATCATGCACCAGAAACAGAATTGAAATGTAATCAAGTGAGCAAAGCTGAAGTCACAGCACTTTAAGGCTCCAAGCCTGAAAGCAAGCACTGGTTTCCAGGAGTCAGAATAGTGAAGAGTGAGACTAAAATTGCTCTACTCATTATAAAGGACTGACAATGAGAAATACAAAATCTTTGGAAATGCCCAATAGAAATAATAATTGGCAAACCTTGTGGGATACCACTAAAATGGTATTTGGGACAAATTTATAGGAGTAAATGCATTTGTTAAAATAAAAAAAGTTGTAAAAAAGAAGCTATAAAATTAACAGAATATACCTATAGAAAAATGTAACAGAAGGAAGTAATGGAATAGAAAACAAATAGTACTGAGAATTAACAAAACCAAAATCTGGTTCCCTTAAAAAAATAAAAAACAAAAAGACTGGTAAGAGTTTCACAAAACTAATAAAGAAGGACAGAAGTCATGCATTAAAAAAAATTAGAAACCAAAAAGGGAATATAACTGCAGAGAAAACAGAGCTAAATAATCATAAGAATATATTATAAAAAATATTATACCAATAAATTTGAAACCTTCAACAAAATGAATAATTGCTTAGAAACTATAAATTACCAAAACTGACTGATAAAAACAGAAAGCCTGAATAAATCAATAACCATTAAATAAATTATATCAATAATAAAAATATCACCAGGCAAAAAAATGACACTAGCGCCTAGTGATTTTAACAGGTGACTTTTATCAAAAATTCAAGGGAACAAGAATCTCTATTTTATGTGAAATATTCAGAGAACAGGGACGTAAAGAAAACCCTAAGCAACCACTCGTTAGTAAAGTTGTATGGCAAAGGGAAGACATACACTACCGTTGAGAATGTAAATAACTGCATGTACAAGTCTCCAACTTTCGATGGTTCAACTTATGAGTTTTGACTTTAAGATAGTGCAAAAGTGATACGCATTCAGTAGAAACTGTACTTTGAATTTTGATCTTTTCCCAGGCTAATGATATGCAGTGCAATACTCTCTTGTGATGCTGGGTGGCAGCAGTGAGCAGCAGCTCCCAGTCAGCCCGGAGATCACAAGGGGAAACAACCGATACATTTACAGCCATTCTTAACCCATACAACCATTACATTTTTCACTTTCAGTATATTATTCAACAAATTATATGAGATATTCAATACTTTATTACAAAATAGGCTTCGCATTAGATGATTTTGCCCAACTGTAGGCTAATGTAAGTGTTCTGAGCACTTTTAAGGTAGGCAAGGCTAAGCTATGATGTTTGGTAGGTTAGGTGTATTAAGCGCATCTTCAACTTATGATATATTCAACTAATGATGGGTTTATCAGGATGTAACCCTATCATAATAGGAGGAAGATCTTACATTATTTGGATGGCAACTTGGCAATATCTAGCAAATTTGATGATAGATATACCCTTTGATCCAACAATATCAGTACTAGGTATAAAACTAGAGAAACACCTCACACATTTGTAAAAAATATCCCTACAATACTGTTTTCTTTTTCCCATAGAGCTGTTAGAAATACCTAAAAAATCAAAAGAATCTAAAATCCATCAACAAGAGAACAAAGTGTGGAATATTCAAACAATGGAACATAGTAATTAAAATGCAAGAAGTAGAGCTACTTGTATCAGTATGGATTTAAGCTCAAAAACATAAGTTTGAGCAACAAATTAGGTTGCAGAATGATAGAATGATACTATTTATATGCAATTTATACACAATTTTAAAACATGCAAATAAATCTTATAAATTGGTATAGATACATGCATATGTATGAAAGTATATCAAATGAAGGCTGTTGGTCACCTTGAGGGAATAAGTGAAAGTAATAGGAACAGGAAAAACATCTCTCATATTTTACTTCTTTTAAAAAATATCTGGATAAAATACCAAAAAATGGTAAGGCTTAGTGGTAAGCACAAAAATATTGATTTAGTTGTCATCTATTCCTTTCTAACAGCTAGATACATCTCAGAACTTTTAAAAAAGAGGGGAAAACACACAAGAGTCATTGATATGGACTGTATGTAAGTCAAAGCATGGCGCTTGACAATTAGATATACTGGGTATATTTGATGAATGAGTGAATGAATGAATGAACTAACCTATAAAACTCAGCCATATAAATTAAAATTATTCCTCTTATCTTACCTTTATCACCCACAGGTCTTAACTTTATGTCTTCCAGCTTGCATAAACAATATCTTTAGGAGGCACTCTAATTGAAGAAATCTGGAAATAAAAGTAAGAAAGAAAAATGAATCCTTTGCCATTTCGCACTGAGTAACTGGCGTCTCTACCACAGCACCCTTCCTTTGGAATAGTGATTTCTTTGTTTTTAATTTCCTACTGGGTTGTTCTATAGATTCCTCTGATTCTGATTCAAACACAAGCATTATTGTCTGAAACACATTCTAAACCTCTCTCCTGAAGTGTGAGAACAAAATTGGATGTTCTTTATTGAAGGACATTAATGCATCACAGGAAAGAAAATTAACTCATACAACAATGAACTATTTCTCTTCTGTCAATAAATTCTGTCATCTTATTTATTACTGCACTGCTAAAGAGCTGCAAGTTTAAAAAAAGATATAATTATCATACCTCAATGCTGATTTGTTTCTCAAGATGACAAAAAAAAGAGGGCTTCAAAATGGCTGCTATAACTGTAAATAAATGGAAAATATTCTTCTAAAGATGTTGAAAACCGTACCTCATAACAAATGTTATTGTCTTGTAAAGGTAGTCTTAAAACAATAGATCACAGATATTCAGAGATAAAAAAGGAACATAAAAAGTCTAAATCTCTTTGTGTATGTATGTGTAATATATCTGCTTTTCTTTCTCTTGCCAGTTTGACAATCTTTTTTTCTTTTTCACTGAAGTGTAGATGATTTAAAATGTTGCATTAATTTCAGGTGTACAGCAAAGTGATTCAGTTATACGTGCATATATATCTATTTCTTTTTGGATTCTTTTCTCTTATAGGTTGTTACAAAACATTGACTATAGTTCCCTGTGCTATACGTCGGTCCTTGTTGGTGATCTATTTATATATAGTAGTGTGTATATGTTAATCCCAAATGCCTAATTTATCCCTCCCTGCCCTCCCCCTTTGGTAACCATAAGTTTGTTTTCTATATCTGTGGATCTATTTCTGTTTTGTGTATAAGTTCATTTGTATCTTTTATTTTACATTCCACATATAAGTGATATATGATATTTGTCTTTGTCTGGCATACTTCACTTAGTATGATAATCTCTAAGTCCATCCATGTTGCTGCAAATGGCATTATTTCAATCTTTTCTTTTAAATTTTTATTGGGGTATAGTTGATTTACAATGTTGTGCTAGTTTCTGCTGTACAGCAAAGTGAATCAGTTATACATATACATATATCCACTCTTTTTTAGATTCTTTTCCCATATAGTCATTACAGAGTATTGATTAGTGTTCCCTGTGCTATACAGCAGGTTCTTATTAGTTATCTATTTTATATGTAGTAGTGTGTATATGTCAATCCCAATATCCCAATTTATCCCACCCCTCCCCTTTCCCCCCGGTAACCATAAGTTGGTTTTCTACATCTGTGACTCTATTTCTGTCATTCTTTTTTATGTTAATCAAAGCTAAATATCTTCTTTTCCAAACATAATATGGGGCCCAGTGAAGGAAAGTGACTTGCCTTAAACCATCCATCCATTTAGTGGCAAAGTCTGGATCAGAATATTAGCCTCCTGATCCCTGGTTTAGTGCACTTTTCACAAATGTCTTATTCATAGTCATAACCATTTATTATTAGTTTTGAAAATTCAATGAGTGAAGAGGGCAGCCAGCAAGTATGCACTGTTGGAAGTACAGCACTGAATTTCAGACATTTAACTTCAATATAATCTGGGACTCAATTCAATTCATGCAGCACACAGAATAGAGTTTGGGCATCAATTTAAACTAAAGTAACCAGCTAGCTCCCAGAATAGTAGAAACAAACCTGGGCAATTTTACAGGCCTTTCATCAAAGAAAAAGTTCATTGAGGCTTCAGGGAAGAATGGAAATTTTGACTCATTTCATAACTTCAGAAATCTAACCCATGGTTCATTTGGTTGTATCTGCTCACTATTTCTTTACTGTAGCAAATTTACTTTAAGAATGTAAAGGACCTTTTACTGGTCTCAAGCCTAGAAACACAGAAACACACACATGCACACACAAACACACATACACAGAGAGTTGTCATATCAATTGTCTGATCTTATGCTTGTAAGGATTAAGGAGAAATATCTAAATAGTCATAGTACTAGAAAGCTATTTTTTATTGGCTTTTGCTTAGTGTGATAAGTGTATTATCATGCAAGGGCACAATTATTATATCCAAAAAGAGGTGATGGGGTGAATGTGAATCTTCACGGCAATAGCATTTGCCTATGATAAAATGTGGAGAGGAAAAGTAATGGCTATCCCTTAACATCAGTGCATCAGAGCCTGGGTTGCTTTGTCTGACACTGAGATGAAATGAGCCAGCGAGTCATACAGTTATATCATACAGGAGCTTTTGATTAGGGAAAACCAAGTAAGGCTCAGTGACCAAAACAGCAGCCACCTGCAGCCTATGGGGTCTAGGCACACGCCTAATGTAGAAATCCAAGAACCTTTCAAATAAAAAACTTCTCTAAAAATCTAGGAATCTCTACAGACTAAAAACAAACAAACAAATAAAATAGGAATATGGAAATGCTCATTGATCGCACACTCCTGGCTACAGGAATGCACTACTCAGTCAACCCTCTGAGTGACATCAACCTAGGGTGCCAAGAGGTGTTTTAGTGAGTATAAATAATGACTTATTGGAAAGAGACTGAGTATGAGATTTTATACTAAGGTTTCCTCAAAATGATGAGATTTTTTCTAGGTCCAAAATAAATATGAAATTAATTGGGAAATTCAAAGATTTAGAGAGTGTTTCACCAATGAAAGTATTATGAGGGCCTAAGTAAAGGTAAAATAGAAGCTGTGAAACTGAAATCTAGCAAACTGAGGTACATTTTTCAAAAGAAAATCCTCTGGTGCACATAAGTGCACAGAAATAAGGCACTTTCATGTTCAACTTTTAAATAGATGACCATGTCACAAGCAATCTGAGCCAAGACCCAGCCAGACATATCACACGTGGTAAGAAGCCTATAAGATGCAGTTAATTGTTTTACAGTGAATACTTCATTCTGAGATTATCAGTGCTTCTTTGTATGTTTCAATATCATCATGGAATCACAAGGTCAACGGAAACTCATTGATATATAACGGCATTGCTGAATAAATGTTCTGGCTGAATTTTTTTGGCAAGATACACAGGCGTGAAGGAAAAAAGAGCAAAAACAAAACTAACAGACTATTTAATTGATGCCTGTTCATCAAACCTGTACTTTCATCCATTCTCAGTTAACACAAAGGGATACATTACTACTTACATGCTTTTTAAAATCCCATCACTTTCAATAACTCACACTTGTTACTGCTTTGAGGAGCTTTTACCATTATTCACTCTCAACAAGAACATCACACTGTCCTAGATTTTCTTATCAATTATATGACTAACCACAAACTGGGTATTAGAGTTCAGTGTAGAAGACATTCTGGTTAATCAAACTTCCCCATATATGTTGCATAATTACTGGCTGTATGCCCCATCTGTCAGTAATGGAACCATAACTGATGAGGTTATAGGTATTGTTTTTCTTCTGAAATGGCAAACTATCTTTAAAGTGCCTGTCCACTAGATTAACAACATGGTGCACACAGCAAATACATTATTTCAGCATCAGGCTTGTATAAGAACCCCTTAGAGGTTTTAAGAACTATATTAAGGACTGGCAAGCAAATCTTTGGTTAAACCAGACATAAGAAAGGTAGGTAAAGCCATTCTCTTTAAGAGGGCTATTTGGTGTAGAACTGTGTATGTAGTAATATAGTTATAACAAAAGTATTTTGTGTCCCCGACATTACTATTAACAAGCAACTCAAAGATGTGAATTGCTCCACATCTTTTCTAGGTAGGTGAAGATCTAGCACACAGGAATAATTTTTATTTCTCCTTTAGCTGGTCATCCCCCAACCAATTTCTTTAATAATGATTCCCAAACTTCCATTTTATTCTATATTTGCATAAAAATAAATCAGATACGAAGCTTAAAAATTAGGTCAGTGCAGTTCCCCTAAAAATTGTACTTTTATATGAATGGTGAAACCAGTGTTTCCAGATCTCCTGATCTTCCTCAAGTAGAACAGAAGTTCACAACATGGGGATCCAGGGTAGGCTTCAGGAGGGCCATGTTTTCCTAGAAATTGTATGCAAAGTTGTGAGTATGTGTGTGTTTGCATGTATGCATACCTATTTGCAGTTTTCTCGATAGTAGATTCATATATTTCATCAAGTTCCCAAAAAGATACATGAGGCCAAAAAAAAAAAAAATGAAGAAGTATAAATAGTTCAGAGACCCAGCTGAGAACATGGTATGGTTTCCATATGGTTGCCACTTAGAACACATGCAGTTAAAAAGTTAGGGGCATGTGCTATAGAGTCAGAAAAACCTAGTACAAGGCCCTGCTTCACCACAATGTGATATTGGGCAAGTTACTTAGTCTCTCTGAGCCATAGCTTCCTATACTTAGTATACAAATAATAATTGTACCTAACTCATAAGTTGCTCTGAGGATTAAATGAGATAAAGTACACATAGTCCTATGGGCTGCACATGTCAAGTGTTAAATAAACAGTTGGTATGACTGGGGAGGCTTTAAAACAGTATCACTGAGAAACATTCATATGTCTAAACTTTTCATAGTGGACATATTGTCATAAATTCAAATATCAAAACCGCCAAACTTCTCCTTGGTTAATCAGGGTCTTCTTCCCAGATTCTTCCTATACCTTTCATAAAGTCAGACTTAAATGAAGAATCAGATCTGATATAAGCCATATCTGAAATATATACATTTTCATTATAGATGATTCATTTGACAGAAAAACAACAGTATACTGCAGTTTGTACATAAGTTATGCATATACATGGTTTCAAAAGTTCAAAGAATTAAATCATTTCCTGTCCAATGAATCTTTTCTTCATATTATTTGCCCAGTTTTCTTTTAGATTATTAGACTTTTACTTTCTATTTTTTACTTAAGGCCTCCATCTATCAGGGATAGCAATCTAAAAGTATTACAAATATTTTCTCAGTTGGTTTTCTTTTGACATTGTTCATGGTTTTTATTTTACTTTATTTTTGGAGGATATGAGTTTTGTTTACCTAGAAAAGTCAGTAAAAATTTCATTTATGACATCTGTAGTTCCTCTCTCACCTAAAGATCTTTTTGAAAACCACTAAACTTCCTTCTAATAGTACTATAATTTATTTCTTGACATTTATATCATCATTCCATCTTGAATTAATTTTGTATATGTGTGTGAGATAAGGATATATATTTATTTTTCTCCACATGGATAACAAATTATGCCAACACCATTATTTTGGAGAACCATCATTTCCATACAAAATTAAAAGACAATATTTGTCAAATATTAAGTTCCAATATATATATATATACTCACGTTTGTTTCTGGATTTGATGATGCCCTCCAGTTTCTATTGTTAAAGAAAACCAGAGCCTGACAGTGGTTAAAGCAGTAAAAATAGATTTTATTCAAGACTACTGCAATAAGGGAAAAGAAACCTCAGTATAGAACTGGGTTCAGTTCCAAATACACAAAGGGCAAGTGGGGATTTATAGGAAGGAGCAGGTTGTGGGGTGGGAAGGGGCTTGATGGATGCAAAATTACTAAGATGAGACATCAAGGATTGGGGAATTCTTGCTATACTGACCTAATAGGATATTTGGTGAAGGCAGCCCAGGGTGATGAGATATCACCTTGGTTATGGTGGGAAATGAGGAAGTTGGTCAGCTATCAAGAGTGGCGGACTCTCTCTAAACCGACTTAGCAGGATTCTTTCTAAAACTGGGCAATGCAGGCCTAATGAGGAGGAACACTAAAGCCCAAATTCAAGCCCTCATTGAGAAGAGGGCTTAGAGGAGCCTGACTAAAGTTTGGTCAAGGAGAGCATCAAGGTATACAGATAATATCTATCTATCATCTATCCATCTATTCTGATGGTTTTATTAATATCCAACAAAGCTAATCCCCATGAAGCATTCTTATTTTCATAGGTTTCTTAAATATTCTCAGGCACTAATTCTTCCATTTGAACTTAAACAATTCCATCTGATTTCAATTTAAAAAAACATTCAGAATAGTGTGTGTGTGTGTGTGTGTGTGTGTGTGCGCGCGTGCACGCGCATGTGTGCCTACATGTGTTTTGGTATATTACATTTGTATGGGATATAACTGAAATTTTTAAATATTCTTTTTATACAGAAATACAGTATAGCTTTCCATTTAGGGAGACTTATTTTAAATCCTTCAGCAAGAAGTTATAGCTATATTCACGTAGGTCCTACAGTTTCTTTATTAGATTTAATCTCAGGTATTTCATATTTTTGTAATTATTATGAATATGATATATTTCCACTTGGTTTTCTAACTGCTTATTCCTAGTATAAACGAAAGCTATTTATTTTCTGTGGTTACAGTTTATCCTTTTACTCTATAAAATTATCTTGTAAACACTTCTATGTTTTGTAATCTTTTGGATTTTCTAGGCATACAATTGCATGACATGGGACTTCCCTGGTGGCATAATGATTAAGAAACTGCCTGCCAATGCAGGGATCACGGGTTCAATCCCTGGTCCAGGAAGATCCCACATGCTGCAGAGCAACTGGGCCTGTGCACCACAACTACTGAGCCCATGCGCTGCATCTACTGAAGCCCGCGTGCCTAGAGCCTGTGCCCCGCAACAAAAGAAGCCACCACAATGAGAAACCCGCACACCACAACGAAGAGTACCCCCACTCGCCGCAACTAGAGAAAGCCCATGCACAGCAATGAAGACCCAACACAGCCAAAAAATAAATAAAAATTTTTTAAAAATCATTTTAAAAGAACAATTGCATGAAATGCTTATATATGTCTCTTTATTTCCAAAATTTGTATCACTTGTTCACTGTCTCAGTGCATTAGCCAGATCTCCAAAATAATATTTACTACTGCTTAAAATGAGCATTCCTGACTTGATCCTAAATTTAATGAGAATTTAATGATTTTTTAGTATACCTTATTTTACAATAATTTTTCTATGGTTTACGATAAGTAGTTTTACCATGATAATGTGTTTCTAGTCCAAATATACCCAGAGATGGTCTTAGAAATGCTGGTTGAATTTTAGTAAATAGCATTTACACATTTACTGATTTACCTATATGGTCTTTCTCCTTCAGTTTTGGGGGGTAACGAATTATGTTCATAGATTTCCTCATGTTGAAGCATCTTTATTTCCCTAGAATAAATTGTTTGCAATTATGGTGTATTATTCCTTTAATGAACTGATTCAATTTGTTAGCATTTCATTTAGAATCTGGCATTACAAGAATAAGGAACATTGGTCTGTAGAACATTAGAAATAATTCACATGCCATAGTGCAAATAAAAAAAAAATCAGAAACTCTTTGGTGGGGCCTAGGCATGAGCATTTTTCAAAAGCTCTCCAAATGATTATATTGTTCACCCAGCATTGAGAACCGGTGACCTACTTTTCTTTTCTTGTGTTTATAAGTTTTGATATTATGGTTATCTGCAAAAAATCAATCAGGGAAATTTTACCTTTTTGAAATAACAGGAATTATTTGTAAAATGAGCTTTCTCCTTTTGAATTTTTTGTAAAAACGATTTGGACCTGTTGTCTTTTGAAGAGAAATTCAAATTGGTCAATTAACGAAACACCAGATGCCCAGCACCTAGAGAGCCTGGAACCCCCAGTAACTTAGAAACCCTCCCTTTTGGGAGAAGCTATTAAGCCAATGGGAGGTTGGATTGTGGAGTTGCCCTTGCAACTGTCTTTTGGGTAAAAGTGGTCCCCAAGTAGCTCAGCAACCGAAAAAGAGCTCCCTGTGGCATTCTTGGGCCACCCACTCGCTACCCAAATGGGATCACACTATGCTGTGGCTTACTATTTTCATTTAATAACATATCTTAGATATCATCCCATATCTGCATAAGCAGATCTAATTCATTTTTCTACTGCTGCATTATATTACTATACCACAGTTTATTTAACTAATTCCCTATTGATGGACATTTAAGTTTTTCAGTTTACTATTACTGCAGATAACACTGCAATAAACATCCCTGTGGACATACGTGGCACACTTTTATGAGTGTATCATTTAGTTAAAATCTTAATAGTGGAATTGAGTAAGTCAAGTAGTTTTGAATTTTAATAGATATTGCAAAATTGCTTTCTAAAAATGCTGTCCCAATTTATACTACTATCATACATAGAGCAACTGCTTCCAATAATAGGTATTATGTTTTTTAATCATGATTTTTATTAATCATTTCAAATCTGATACATGAGACATGGAATTACATTATTGTTTTACTTTGCATTTCTTTAATTATGAACAAAGTTGAGCATCATTCCATATGTCTCTTCTAAACTTATATTTCCTTTACTGTAAGCAGCCTATTTCTATCCATAGCCAATTTTATTATTTTGTTGTCCATCATTTTGCTTATTGGTATATAGGTGTATCTTGTAAATTAAAAAATTTGCCCTCTATCATATGTATAGCAATTGTTTTCCCAGTTTGATTTTTAGACTTTGTTCACTTTTGCACTACAACATATTTTAATTTTTTGTATTTTAATTTTTATACAGTCAAATGTATGGCTTTTGGGTTTTATGCCCTAGTCATAAAGGTCTACCAAACTTCAAGATTATAAATACATAAATTCACTCCTTTTTTTTTGTTTTCAGTACTTTCATGATTTATCTTGTGTTTCAAGTATTTGATTCATCTGAAATTTGTTTTGGTGCAAACCAAGAGGTAAGAATCAATTTTTCTCTCTTTTCCTCTTGTCTCAAAACCATTTATCCTTTCTCTGCTGCCGAGAAATGACAGCTTTAATATATATCAAATTTCCATATATTATTTTGGTCTATTTATGGACTCTTTATTTTAATCCATTTATTTCTTGCCTAGTTCTCCTCCAGTGCCCAGCTGTGTTAATTATTGCAGCTTCAAAATATGTATTAATATGTAGTAGGAATTCTCATGTAGTTTAAATCATGTCTACATATACCTACTGAGGAAATTCAATTTTTTAAAAGATTTAATGCAGCAAAACAAGTTTTATTTCTTTGTTTTATAGTACGCCAAATAATTAGCTTAATTGTATAAACTTTTCAACCAACCATTTCGTTTGACATCATACATACTTAACATCCTCAAGTATATTGATCCTTTATACAGTCTGCATATACAATTTATCCCTTCTAATATCAACATTAATCTTATTTTGTTCTGTTTTACTTCTGGAAATCTCCTTAAGTGAGTTAGAGTCTTACTTATGTTGATGTGTAGAGCCAAAATGTTAAGACCTACAATTTCCTTTATATCAGTTACTATAAAGCAATTCTGAATTCCAATTGTCAATTGTCAGGTGTACTGGAAGGAAAATTAATCTCTAGTTATGATGCATAAGTTTGCCTATATATGATATTAAATTTCTATAATAATCTTACTTAAATACAAGAGATGTCACTCCCTTAAATATTTTCAGTCATCCAAAATGGACCATGTTGAATCACTCATCAAAAATACCAATATTGGGAGAGGTGAAGATGGCGGAAGAGTAAGATGCGGAGATCACCTTCCTCCCCACAGATACATCAGAAATACATCTACACGTGGAACAACTCCTACAGAACAAATACTGAATGCTGGCAGAAGACCTCAGACCTCCCAAAAGGCAAGAAACTCCCCCACGTACCTGGGTAGGGCAAAAGAAAAAAGAATAAACAGAGACAAAAGAATAGGGACGGGACCTGCATCAGTGGGAGGGAGCCGTGAAGGAGGAAAGGTTTCTACACACTAGGAAGCCTCTTGGCGGGCGGAGACTGTGGGTGGCGGAGGGGGGGGAGATTCGGGGCTGCGGAGGAGAGCGCAGCAACAGGGGTGCGGAGGGCAAAGCGGAGAGATTCCCGCACAGAGGATCGGTGCCAACCGGCACTCACCAGCCCGAGAGGCTTGTGTGCTCACCCGCCGGGGCGGGCGGGGCTGGGAGCTGAGGCTTGGGCTTCAGTCGGAGCGCAGGGAGAGGACTGGCAGTGTGAACACAGCCTGAAGGGGCTAGTGCACCACGGCTAGGCTAGCCGGGAGGGAGTCCGGGAAAAAGTCTGGACCTGCCGAAGAGGCAAGACACTTTTTCTTCCCTCCTTGTTTCCTGGTGTGCGAGGAGAGGGGATTAAGAGCGCTGCTTAAAGGAGCTCCAGAGATGGGCGCGAGCCGCGGCTAACAGCGCGGACCCCAGAGACCAGCATGAGACGCTAAGGCTGCTACTGCCGCCACCAAGAAGCCTGTGTGCGAGCACAGGTCACTCTCCACACCCCCCTTGCGGGAAGCCTGTGCACCCCGCAACTGCCAGGATCCCAGGATCCAGGGATAACTTCCCCGGAAGAACGCATGGCGCGCCTCAGGCTGGTGCAACGTCATGCCAGCCTCTGCCGCCGCAGGCTCGCCCGGCATCCGTACCCCTCCCTCCCCCAGGCCTGAGTGAGGCAGAGCCTTCGAATCAGCAGCTCCTTTAACCCCGTCCTGTCTGAGCGAAGAACAGACACCCTCCGACGACCTACATGCAGAGGCGGGGCCAAATCCAAAGCTGAAACCCGGGAGCTGTGCGAACAAAGAAGAGAAAGAGAAATCTCTCCGAGCAGCCTCAGGAGCAATGGATTAAATCTCCACAATCAACTTGAGGTACCCTGCATCTGTGGAAAACCTGAATAGACAACGAATCAACCCAAATTGAGGAGGTAGAATTTGAGAGCAAGATTTATTATTTTTTTCCCTTTTTCCTCTTTTTATGAGTGTGTACGTGTATGCTTCTGTGTGAGATTTTGTCAGTAAAGCTTTGCTTTCACCATTTGTCCTACAGGTCTATCCGTCCTTTTTTTTTTTTTTTTTTACTTTGTAAAAAAATTTTGATCTTAATAATTATTTCTTTATTTTAATAACTTTATTTTATTTTCTTTTATCACCTTTCTTTCTCTTTCTTTCTCTCTTTCTTTCTTTCCTTTTCTTTCTTTTCTTTCTTTCTTTCTACTTTTTCTCCCTTTTATACTGAGCTGTGTGGATAAAAGGCTCTGGGTGCTCCAACCAGGAATCAGTGCTGTGCCTCTGAGATGGGAGAACCAACTTCAGGACACTGGTCCACAAGAGACCTCCCAGCTCCACGTAATATCAAACGGCGAAAATCTCCAAGAGATCTCCATCTCAACACAAAAACCCAGCTTCATGCAATGACCAGCAAGCTACATTGCTGGACACCCTATGCCAAACAACTAGCAAGACAGGAATACAACGCCACCCATTAGCAGAGAGGCTTCCTAAAATCATAATAAGTCCAGAAACACCCCAAAGCACACCACCAGACGTGGACCTGCCCACCAGAAAGGCAAGATCCAGGCTCATCCACCAGAACAGAGGCACTAGTCCCCTCCACCAGGAAGCCTACACAACCCACTGAACCAACTTTAGCCACTGGGGACAGACACCGAAAACAACGGGAACTACGAACCTGCAGCCTGCAAAAAGGAGACCCCAAACACATTAAGATAAGCAAAATAAGAAGACAGAAAAACACACAGCAGATGAAGGAGCAAGATATAAACCCACCAGACCTAACAAATGAAGAGGAAATAGGCAGTCTACGTGAAAAATAATTCAGAGTAATGATAGTAAAGATGATCCAAAATCTTGGAAACAGAATAGAAAAAAATGCAAGAAACATTTAACAAGGAGCTAGAAGAACTAAAGATGAAACAAGCAAAGATGAAAAACACAATAAATGAAATGAAAAATACTCTACATCGGTTCAATAGCAGAATAACTGAGGCAGAAGAACGGATAAGTGACCTGGAAGATAAAATAGTGGAAATAACTACTGCAAAGCAGAATAAAGAAAAAAGAATGAAAAGAACTGAGGACAGTCTCAGAGACCTCTGGGACAACATTAAACACACCAACATTCGAATTATAGGGGCCCCAGAAGAAGAAGAGGGAAAAAAAAAGGGGACAGAGAATATATTTGAAGACATTGTAGTTGAAAACGTCCCTAATATGGGAAAGGAAAGAGTCAATCAAATACAGGAAGCACAGAGAGTCCCACACAGGATAAATCCAAGGAGAAACATGCCAAGACACATATTAATCAAACTGTCAAAAATTAAATACAAAGAAAATATATTAAAAGCAGCAAGGGAAAAACAACAAATAACACACAAGGGAATCCCCATAAGGTTAACAGCTGATCTTTCAGCAGAAACTCTGCAAGCCAGAAGGGAGTGGCAGGACATATTTAAAGTGATGAAGTAGAAAAACCTACAACCAAGATTACTCTACCCAGCAAGGATCTCATTCAGATTTGATGGCGAAATTAAAATCTTTACAGACAAGCAAAAGCTGAGAGAGCTCAGCACCACCAAACGAGCTTTACAACAAATGCTAAAGGATCTTCTCTAGGCAAGAAACACAAGAGAAGGAAAAGACCTGTAATAACAAACCCAAACCAATTAAGAAAATGGGAATACGAACATACATATTGATAATTACCTTAAATGTAAATGGATTAAATGCTCCCACCAAAAGACACAGACTGGCTGAATGGATACAAAAACAAGGCCCATATATATGCTGTCTACAAGAGACCCACATCAGACCTAAAGACACATACAGACTGAAAGTGAGGGGATGGAAAAATATATTCCATGCAAATGGAAACCAAAAGAAAGCTGGAGTAGCAATTCTCATATCAGAAAAAATAGATGTCAAAATAAAGACTATTAGAAGAGACATGAAGGACACAACATAATGACTAAGAGATCGAACCAAGAAGAAAATATAACAATCGTAAATATTTATGCACCCAACATAGGAGCACCTCAATACATAGGCAAATACTAACAGCCATAAAAGGGGAAATCGACAGTAACACATTCATAGTAGGGGACTTTAACACCCCACTTTCACCAATGAGCAGATCATCCAAAATGAAAAGAAATAAGGAAACACAAGTTTTACATGATACATTAAACAAGATGGACTTAATTGACATTTATAGGACATTCCATCCAAAAACAACAGAATACACATTTTTCTCTAGTGCTAATGAAACATTCTCCAGGACAGATCATATCTTGGGTCACAAATCATGCCTTGGTAAATTTTTAAAAATTGAAATTGTATCAAGTATCTTTTCCGACCACAATGCTATGAGAATACATATCAATTACAGGAAAATATCTGTAAAAAATACAAACACATGGAGGCTAAACAATACACTACTTAATAATGAAGTAATCACTGAAAAAATCAAAGAGGAAATCAAAAATTACCTAGAAACAAATGACAGTGGAGACACGAAGACCCAAAACCTATGGGATACAGCAAAAGCAGTTCTAAGAGGGAAGTTTATAGCAATACAATCCTACCTTAAGAAACAGGAAACATCTCGAATGAACAACCTAACCTTGCACCTAAAGCAATTAGAGAAAGAAGAACAAAAAAACCCCAGAGTTAGCAGAAGGAAAGAAATCATAAAGATCAGAACAGAAATAAATGAAAAACAAACGAAGGAAACGATAGCAAAGATCAATAAAACTAAAAGCTGGTTCTTTGAGAAGATAAACAATATTGATAAACCATTAGCCAGACTCATCAAGAAAAAGAAGGAGAAGACTCAAATCAGTAGAATTAGAAATAAAAAAGGAGAAGTAAATTGATAAACCATTAGCCAGACTCATCAAGAAAATAAGGGAGAAGACTCAAATCAATAGAATCAGAAATGAAAAAGGAGAAGTAACAACTGACACTGCAGAAATACAAAAAATCATGAGGGATTACTACAAGCAACTCTATGCCAATAAAATGGACAATCTGGAAGAAATGGACAAATTCTTAGAAATGCACAAACTGCCAAGACTGAATCAGGAAGAAATAGAAAATATGAACAGACAAATCACAAGCACTGAAATTGAAACTGTGACTAAAAATCTTCCAACAGAAAAAAGCCCAGGACCAGATGGCTTCACAGGCGAATTCTATCAAACACTTAGAGAAGAGCTAACACGTATCCTTCTCACACTCTCCCAAAATATAGCAAAGGGAGCAACACTCTCAAACTCATTCTACAAGGCCACCGTCACCCTGATACCAAAAGCAGACAAGGATGTCACAAAGAAAGAAAACTACAGGCCAGTATCACTGATGAACATAGATGCAAAAATCCTCAACAAAATACTAGCAAACAGAATCCAACAGCACATTAAAAGGATCATACACCATGATCAAGTGGGGTTTATTCCAGGAATGCAAGGATTCTTCAATATACACAAAACAATCAATGTGATAAACCATATTAACAAATTGAAGGAGAAAAACCATATGATCATCTCAATAAATGCAGAGAAAGCTTTCGACAAAATTCAACACCCTTTATGATAAAAACTCTCCAGAAAGTAGGCATAGAGGGAACTTTCCTCAACATAATAAAGGCCACATATGACAAACCCACAGCCACCATCGTCCTCAACGGTGAAAAACTGAATGCATTCCCACTAAGATCAGGACAAGACAAGGTTGCCCACTCTCACCACTCTTATTCAACATAGTTTTGGAAGTTTTAGCCACAGAAATCAGAGAGGAAAAGGAAATAAAAGGAATCCAAATCAGAAAAGAAGTATAGATGTCACTGTTTGCAGATGACATGATATTATACATAGAGAATCCTAAAGATGCTACCAGAAAACTCCTAGAGCTAATCAATGAATTTGGTAAAGTAGCAGGATACAAATTTAATTCACAGAAATCTCTGGCATTCCTATACACTAACAATGAAAAATCTGAAAATGAAATCAAGAAAACACTACCATTTACCATTGCAACAAAAAGAATAAAGTAATTAGGAATAAACCTACCTAAGGAGACAAAAGACCTGTATGCAGAAACTTATAAGACACTGATGAAAGAAATTAAAGATGATGCAAGTAGATGGAGAGATATACCATGTCCTTGGATTGGAAGAATCAACATTGTGAAAATGACTCTACTACCCAGAGCAATCTACAGATTTAATGCAATCCCTATCAAACTACCACTGGCATTTTTCACAGAACTAGAACAAAAAGTTTCACAATTTGTATAGAAACACAAAAGATCCCAAATAGCCAAAGCAATTTTGAGAATGAAAAATGGAGCTGGAGGAATCAGGCTCCCTGACTTCAGACTATATGACAAAGCTACAGTAATCAAGAGAGTTTGGTACTGGTACAAAAACAGAAAGATAGATCAATGGAACAGGATAGAAAGCACAGAGATAAACGCATGCACATATGGTCACCTTATCTTTGATAAAGGAGGCAGGAACGTACAGCAGAGAAAGGACAGCCTCTTCAATAAATGGTGCTGGGAAAACTGGACAGGTACACGTAAAAGTATGAGATTAGATCACTCCCTAATACCATACACAAAAATAAGCTCAAAATGGATTAAAGACCTAAATGTAAGGCCAGAAACTATCAAACTCTTAGAGGAAAACATAGGCAGAACACTCTATGACATAAATCACAGCAAGATCCTTCTTGACCCATCTCCTAGAGTAATGGAGATAAAAACAAAAATAAACAAATGGGACCTAATGAAACTTCAAAGCTTTTGCACAGCAAAGGAAACCATAAACAAGACCAAAAGACAGCCCTCAGAATGGGAGAAAATATTTGCAAATGAATCAACTGACAAAGGATTAATCTCCAAAATTTACAAGCAGCTCATGCAGCTCAATAACAAAAAAACAAACAACACAATCCGAAAATGGGCAGAAGGCCTAAATAGAGGTTTCTCCAAAGAAGATATACAGACTGCCAACAAACACATGAAAGAATGCTCAACTTCATTAATCATTAGAGAAATGCAAATCAAAACTACAATGAGATATCATCTCACACCAGTCAGAATGGCCATCATCAAAAAAGTAGAAACAATAAATGCTGGATAGGGTGTGGAGAAAAGGGAACCCTCTTGCACTGTTGGTGGGAATGTAAATTGATACAGCCACTGTGGAGAACAGTATGGAGGTTCCTTTAAAAACTACAAATAGAACTACCATAGGACCCAACAATCCCACTACTGGGCATATACCCCGAGAAAATCATAATTCAAAAAGAGTCATGTACCAAAATGTTCATTGCTGCTCTATTTACAATAGCCTGGAGATGGAAACAACCTAAGTTTCCATCATTGGATGAATGGATAAAGAAGATGTGGCACATATATACAATGGAATATTACTCAGCCATAAAAAGAAACGAAATTGAGCTATTTTTAATGAGGTAGATGGACCTAGAGTCTGTCATACAGAGTGAAGTAAGTCAGAAAGAGAAAGACAAATACCGTATGCTAACACACATATATGGAATTTAAGAAAAAAAAATGTCATGAAGAACCTAGGGGTTAGACAGCAATAAAGACACAGACCTACTAGAGAATGGACTTGAGCATATGGGGAAGGGGAAGGGTAAGCTGTGACAAAGCGAGAGAGTGACATGGACATATATACACTACCAAACGTAAAATAGATAGCTAGTGGGAAGCAGCCACATAGCACAGGGAGATCAGCTCGGTGCTTTGTGACCACCTAGAGTGGTGGGATAAGGAGGGTGGGAGGAAGGGAGACGCAAGAGGGAAGAGAGATGGGAACATATGTATATGTATAACTGATTCACTTTGTTATAAAGCAGAAAGTAGCACACCATTTTAAAGCAATTATACTCCAATAAAGATGTAAAAAAAAAATCCCATATTAATGATTTTGTTTTCATACTCTGCAAATTGATTTTACTTTTACAGAGTATACTTCATTTTATTTTTTAAAGTTCACACTACTATGTCATTGTCTCTTATCTTTTATGTTTATTAAGACAAAATGACTTTCATTTCTTAGTGCATTTAATTTCCCAGGCACTAACAATCAGGGTAGAGTAAAATTTTCTTGATTTAATCTTTCTAAATTAAATAACTCTCCATATAACAAACCTAAAATATCCCAAAGAACTCCAGGATCTGATCAGCATACCTAGGGAATTATTTTTATGAAGATACAACAAGCAAGAATAAATAAGGGACAATTTAGCAATTCATACTTTATTGTGCAAGGAGCATAGATTATAGCTATTCGTTTTTTTTAATTTTTTTTAATCTGTTTTAAAGGGCAGTTATTTCCTTCTGCCTCATTTATTTATTTTTGCTGTGTTGGGTCTTCGTTTCTGTGCAAGGGCTTTCTCTAGGTGTGGCAAGCGGGGGCCACTCTTCATCACGGTGCGCGGGCCTCTCACTATCGCGGCCTTTCTTGTTGCGGACCACAGGCTCCAGACGCGCAGGCTCAGTACTTGTGGCTCACGGGCCCAGTTGCTCCGCGGCATGTGGGATCCTCCCAGACCAGGGCTCGAAACCGTGTCCCCTGCATTAGCAGGCAGAATCTCAACCACTGCGCCACCAGGGAAGCCCCTATAGCTATTCTTAATCAATTTGGTAATTACAGCTGTTCTTAGTCAAAATGAAGAGCACATCACCAAATGATTTTATCAATATATACCCTTAAATTATTTTTTCCACGAATTCCTTTCTAATGAATTCTATACTTAATGAGAGGGATTAGCAGGCATGGTGTTTCCTTTCTCCCTTCTTTCCATCCTTTAATCAAATCTGCTTCCAATTCAACATGTGTCCTTTGTTAATGAGACACATTAAAATGTTGTACTCGTCTTCTCTATATGTAAAGGGGAGGACTCTGAATACTTCCCTTTATGGGTGCTGTATGCAGATGGAACTAGAAACTGATCTAAGCTTTAGGAATCAATCTCATATATAACAACTATGATCTCATCTCTGATCCTCAAATCAACTGTCCTCCCAAGGTCACAGAATCAAGTGTCATTTCCATTATACCCTACTGCCTTAAAATATCAATAATTAAGGACTGGCCATCTGTTTTTTCAATTATCTTTTGGTCTGATTACTCAGCAATATATATGATAAGATGTTGGGCAAGTACCCTATTTTACTCCATTTGATCACTAACAGTTTAAACTTCTTAAGAGCATACACATCTGAAAGAAAGTACCTGCGTGCAGAAGAAACCCAAATCCTACTTGCTGAAAATATCCCAGCAGTTTTTCATTACCCTCTTTTTAGGGTGTTAAGAAAGGTAGAAAAGGTCAGTAAATACACAAGTCATCAGACCCTACCATAGACTTCCCACTGACAAGATTGTTGTCACTCCCAGCCTCTCATAATAGAAGCACTGGAAGATGGGGCTCTGATCTTTGAGATAGGCAGCATATCTATTTGACACCAAAGTGGTCAGGCTTACTGAATTTTTGAATGAACTACCTGAATAATTTGATACCAAGTAAATTCAACCAAAGGGATCTGTAAGGGAGGAAGACTTCTCCTTTCTTCCCTTCTAGATTCTTTGGCTGGTCTAATAATTAAATTGACAAAAGACATAAACAGGAGAAAAACCAATTTAGTTTCATATGTACGAGAGAGCTCACAGAAATATGACATTCAAAGAAGCACCCAAAGCAGGCGGCTTTTACACCTTTTAGACAAGGAAACAATGAATTTGTGAAGAACTGACAAGACAAACAAGTTTGGGCTTCAGGTAATAAATTAGTTAAGAAGTAGCAAGGTTTGTTTATACAGCCTTCATGGCCCTAAATTCCCTGTCTCTGGTGAGAAGAATGCCTTCTACTCTCCTGGTAGAGGGAGGGTACCTTTCACATGGGAGATTTATTTCCTGCTTTCAGAAGGACAAAGGAGGGTCAGAGTGCCTTTTTTGCACTGGCTGCTTCTTAAGTAACTTTAATTCAAAATAATCAATATGCGAAAATGGCATATTTTAGGGTGGCATATTCTGCTCCCTTCAGATAGAATCACTAGTGGTTCTAAAAGTTTCTTAATGTCTCTGTGCCTTAGAGTCCTCTCTTAATAGCAACAAAAAGACCCTATATCATAGGTTGTTATGAGAATTAAATTATATATATATATATATATATATATATATATATATATATGGTGCTTAACATAATGCCTGGTATAATAAGTACTCAATAAATATTGCCTAGTATCATAGTTATTGAGGTGCGATGGAATCAAGTGAAGAGCTTTTTAATGTGCAGATTCCAAGCACTGCACCACACCTTTGGGGAAAGAGCAGAAAATCTACATTTTTATTAAGCATCCCAGGGGATCCTAATGCAGATAGTGCAAGAAACCCACCCTTTGAGAAACATTGGACTAGTCACTGCATAGAACAGTTTCAGCCACAACCTACACCTATATGGATAACTGATAGATTGTATAGTGATTGTAAACCTCCCCCAGTTCAATGCAACCAATTATTTGGCCAAGCTTCATTAAGCATCAACTTTGAGTCCAAGAAGAATAAAGAAATATGACAGAGGTGACGTACACAGAGCCAGTCTACCTTGCTCACCATTCTATTCCTAACACAGGAATCTACAGGAACACAGGAATCTACAAAGTATTGGAAGTTTATATCCTAGTAGCAAGGGCATACTGATAGTGATCACCAGTAGCAGAATTGTCATCTCTAAAACATCTAGGGATGTGCATAGCTGTGTAATCCAGATAGTGCTCCTAGGAGGGCAAGAAATATCATAACAAAAGCTGGAATATTTTAGAGTTTAAAAAAGCAACAGTAACAAAAATCATTGCTGTGAAATGTAAACAAGCAGTTAAATGCAAACAACACATGGAAGTTTCTTAGGGCTGATGCAATCTGAGAGAAGTGGTGAGCACTATGAAACGATAATCCCATAATGAAAGACATCTATGTATCTCCTACCTACACTGACTCATCATGCATGTTGAAACATGCAAACATTTCTATATTCAATAAAATAAGTTTTGCAGGGTCTTATCAGGACAATATTTCTAATGGGCCGGGCACAGATCCATATGATAACATGGATACTGTCCCATAATCACCTTCTTCAAAGGAAATAAGACATGAAACCAGAACCTGATGAAAATGGAAAGGTACAGAATGCAATCCTGTCCATACACAGATTTAATTCTGAAAGTGAAATCTTATTTAGATGACTACAGAAATTCCTTCTTAAGATCCAGAACTTATAATACAATTACTTGCTATAGTCCTCCCCCCATCTCCCTCTCCCCCCAGAATAAAACCCATTGAGTTACTATAAAGCTATCTTGACATTTCCCATTCAGGTAAAGATTGTATTTTTCCCTATGCCCCCAAATTCTAGTTTCAATAACTCCCAATCGCAGTATCAGAATCACATTAATAATTCAAACCACAACTATAAAAAGAAAAATCTTTAGCAGATGTTAACCTGCAAATTAAGCGGAAGAGATATTTAACACCCCTAGAAACTCTCCATGTTATCATCGATTTGCCTCTCCTCTACCCTCCCAGACTCTATGCCTGAAGTATGTAAGGTGATTCTCTTTCCTCTCCTAACTCTTTTCTCTTAGACCCTTGAATTGACTCATCAGTCTGATCCTTTTTTTTCTGTTTTATTTTATTTTTAAAATTCATTTTTATTGGAGTATAGTTGATTTACAATGTTGTGTTAGTTTCTGCTATACAGCAAAGTGAATCAGTTATACATATATACATATACCCACTCTTTTTTAGATTCTATTCCCATATAGGTCATTACAATCTACTGTGTTCCAGATCACACATTCAACTTTTTGACAGTTCAGAATTCTTGGTTAAGAGCAATGGTTCTGGTAGCAAGCAGATTTGGTATGTGGGCCTCTCACTGTTGTGGCCTCTCCCGTTGTGGAGCACAGGCTCCGGACGAGCAGGCTCAATGGCCATGGCTCACGGGCCCAGCCGCTCCACGGCATGTGGGATCTTCCCAGACCGGGGCACGAACCCGTATCCCCTGCATCGGCAGGCGGACTCTCAACCACTGCGCCACCAGGGAAGCCCGACACCAATTTTTAGTTATGGAATTTGGGCAAATTATTTAACCACTCTAACTCAATTTATCACTAGTAATTTTTTTTAAAAAATAAGGCAAAGTGAAAATAAACGAGGTGATGTGTTCAGGACTTAGGAAAATGCCTCAATAAATGGTACTTACTCACTCCTCAAACCTCGTTCTTATGCCCAGCTTATTGCCTGACACCTAGCAATGCTCTGTGCTTGATTTGCTCTGACCTTTCTGATCCTCATCTCCTCTTTGATTCTGGCCTCCTCCTCTGACAGTGACTTGATAAGTTAAGAAATAATCCTTATCTAAATATGTCCCCAAGGCTTTAAAGTATCTGGGCCAGGTTCAGCTTAACCAATGGCTATTTTCCAGACTCTTCCCACTGGTCCCTCAAAACCAGTTCTGAATCTTGGTTCCCATTAAATTTGAAGAAGCCAACTGCAGCAATTGCCAGGAATACCTTCCTAAAAAGCTACAAATGTAGGTTAGAATGAACGGTAGCTTTCTCTCCAGTCAATATAGATAGTTAACCATTCTTTTTGACCTCCAGAAAACATTAATCCAAGAGAGATTCAACCAAAGGCTGATATTAAAAATCTTAAATTGTATAATTGGAGTTTCTTTTAATATATTTAAAGTGAGACATACCCTTTAATGTCTTATAAGTAGAGACACTGCATCGGCTACAATGCACAGGGACAAAGGCAACTTGCCTCATCGAGTGACAAGATAGATGAAATCAAACTCTAGCCATATGCTAAAATAAAATATCTTGAGTACCAGTTGAAAAAAAAAAGAAAGAAAATAAATAATCCTTAGAGCATGTTGGATGGCAATAATGTATGATTATCTCAAAACATATATCTAGCTCCTGGTGGAGTTAACCAGCTAATCAAGATATGCAGCTCATTTATCCAGCTAATCCAAAATATCTAACAAATCACTAGACTGTGAACTTCAGAAACTATGGCTCCCTGGAAAATGTATCTTTGCTTCAAAATTTACCCAGAACTCTGTCCTACCAATAGTACATAGTCTATTTGGTAACATGAATCTAGAGTTTTTCCAGTTATTTGGAACTGCTTTTCTTGCTAACCCTCTAGTAAGGCTGGGATCTCAACTCAGGAATGCTCTTGGATATGGATCAATGAACTTCCCATAAGATAAGAATTCAAGAGTCAGAGGAGTTTTCATGTCATTTGGTATAGTAAGTACTCCGAGACTACTGGGCTCTGAACACAAAGTTCACAATTCTGTTATATGTGTGCATAATTGCCCTTCTGCAAGTGTCTTCTTGAGATAAGATTGGCTTTAAAAATATTTCTAAACCTAGGTATAGAATTCCTTCATTAAACTGTGAGTTCCCTGAAGTCAGGGAATGTGTCTCTTTTCATTTTTATCCTCGGGATTTAGCATGCTAAGTAAACATTTAATTCACTAAATTCATTTATTGAATTCTGGCTCAACTTGGAGATTGATTTTTCAGATATTCTCATGAAAAAGTGACAATAATTCTGAGAAGAGATTTTCCTGGCAGGCTGCTGCAAAAGTCTCTGTGAATAATTCCTAGGAGCTAAACTGGGATTGTTTGCTTCTTTGTTTTCCTTTTTTCTTTCTTAAAAAAAGCTGGAGAATAATATTACTATGATGATCTCTCTATATTTTTTTTACTTATTTTAGCATTTTTTGCCAGAAACAAGTGCAGCTGAAGCACTAACTAGCAATCTGTGGTTTTCTTGATGTTTCTGGTTCTCATCTTATGATTGCATTGTCAAGTTTTTGCAATAACTTTTTGATACATGAATTTATTCATATTAGGAGAGGGGGAGTTTTAGCAAATCCTTTATACTCTCGCTATTGACAGAAAGGTTTAGAGGTTAGTTATCAAATGTCTTAGGATAAGATATAAACAATTGTTTGAAACTACAACAGTCTCTTTTGACATAAAACATCTGAGGCATAGTGGCTACGCATGTGAATCTGATATAGTGGCAGAGAGCCCTACATGATGGAAGAAACCAGACTGTTTATTCCCAATGATGCCTGTTTCCTGGTCCATACCTGAATCCTGCCTCGTGTTTCTTCAGTCTTGTGAATCTTGTGGTTCCTAGTGTTTCCTCTCAGCCTAAACTGACCAATTACATCCTGTGATGTCCGTTAATAATCCAGTGAGAGGATGTTTTAGTTGTGCAGGGAATCTAATGACACTCCAGGAATTTTTCATCCAATTCTCACCTGTCTATACCACTAGCATATCAAACTTAAGATGCCCAAAACAGATCTCAGCTTCCATTCCAAACTTATTCCTCCCTGCTTTCCATATTTTCCTAGTATATAACCATATCCTCTCATTATTGAGGATTAAAATAGCAGGGTAATCTTGGTCCTTTCTCTTTCCCTTACCTCCCTC
>NW_006781519.1:94257-95569 GCF_000442215.2 Lipotes vexillifer | reverse complement strand
CTTTCCCTTACCTCCCTCATCCAATCAGTGACTAAACACTGCTGATTTTCCCTCTTTCATATGCCTCTAATTAAAATTTACTTCTCATTTCTAATGCTACTATTATCCACTCAATTAATTAATATAATAAACATTTATTAGGTACATACTTCTGTCAGGTACCTTGGTAAGGGTTGAGGATGCAAAGATGCATATAACCAACTCTCTACTCTCAATTATCTTCCAGTGTTATGGATATTAGTATAGAAGTCTGAGAGTGAAGTGAGGCAGACCTGAGAGAATGGTCAATTCTCCCTGGGGTTGGTGAGAAAAGTCTTCAGAAAGGACATAAAAATTGAACTGACTGTGTATACTATTATTCAATTAAAAGTCTAAATCTAGACAAATACCATATGATGTTACTTATATGTGGAATCTAAAATATGACATAATGAAGTTACCCATGAAACAGAAACAGACTCACAGACATAGAGAACAGACTGGTGGTTGCCAAGGGGGAGAGAGGTGGGGGAGGGATGGATTGGGAGTTTGGGATTAGCAGATGCAATCTATTATACATAGAATAGATAAACAACAAGGTCCTACTGTATAGTACAGGGATCTATATTCAATATCCTGTGATAAACCATAATGGAAAAAATATTTTTAAAAGAATATATATATATATATATATATATATAATACACATTGTTGTACAGCAGAAACTAACACAACATTGTAAATCAACTATACTTCAATAAATTTTTTAGAAAGTCTAAATATAGAACTGAAGATGGGGAAAAGGTAACCAAGGCAGGGAAAAAATACTGAAAGAATAATGTGCAACAGAAAGGCAATTTGGTAGAGATAAAGCTGGAAAAGTAGGCAGGAGACAGTTCATGGAGGGCCTTGCATGCCATGCTAGGAAGATTCTACTTCATCTAGTCAGTAATGTAAAGTCATGGAAGAATTTTAAGCAACATAGTATTTCTTTCAGAAAAAAAACAGATTTCTATTCGGAAATACAACTGTGGTGACAGATTAGTAAATGGATTAGAGATGTGACAAGATTTGAAGTAGAAAGATTAGTTAGAAGATTATAGAAGTATTGCAAGAGAATGATGATTAGGGTCTAAAGTAAGTCTGTAATAATAAAGATTAAGAAGAGAGGACAGTTAAAGTTCAGGGGGTGGTCAAGTTCATAATTCCTGTTTAGTGTCTGTTCTGGGTCACATTAACTGAGATTGAAAACATAGGAAGGGAATTAGAAAAAATCATCTTTAAACACGCTGAATTTGAGATGTGCATAGGTATACATGAGGATAAATTCAGC
>NW_006781519.1:45146-94227 GCF_000442215.2 Lipotes vexillifer | reverse complement strand
AGCAGGAAATCCTGAATCATTTGAAATTCAGGAGAAAGACAGTGACCTGGATTTGGGAATCACTGGTGCATAAGTAATATTATAAGCTTTATAAAAATGCTTAACATTACTCATTGTGTTAGTTAGAAGTTGGTGTAGCTAAAAGTGACAGAAAATCCAAAATAACAGCAGCTTAAATAAAAATAAATTTATTTCTCTTTCCAAAGGCAAACAGTTCAGGGTAGCTAGAGTAGCTTCTCAAAGTCATGAGGAATATAGGCTCCTTCCATGGGCTTCTCCATCATTCTCAAGCCATGGCCATTACTTCATAGGCCAAGATAATTGCTTGAGCTCCAGCCATCATACCTGCATTCCAGCAAGCATGAAGGAAAGATAGAAGGAATACCCCTTTCCTGTAAGAGTGCTTTCTGAACACTGCATGCAATATTTCCACCTAATTTCCACTGGCCAGGCACTTTGAATGGAGTCATGAGTAAGGGAATCAGGTTGCAGGGAGTTGAGGAGTAAATATAGGGAAGAAAATGGAGACAGCAAGTAAATAAGACACTTGGTAAATTTACCTTTAAAGAAAGAAGAGAAAGTGAAAGCCATAGATACAGGAATCTGTTTTATTTTTACATTGGGAGAGGCTTATGTGTATAAAATACTGTAGATGAGCCATTAGAAATAAAAAAACAGAAGAGATAGCTCAGCTAATAGAATAAGGTTATCATTTCAGAGAAAGCAAAAGGAAATAGGAGGAAGATGACAAGTGAAAAATCAAACTTGAACAGAAGAAACTGCTCTTTCTAGGACTGGAGGAAAATTTGAGCTCAGGTCTGGCATTTCAGAGGTTGAATGTTTCCAGTGTTTGAGTTCTGGTGTATTTTTAAAATGAAGAAATGCCAAAAAAAAAAAGGTACTTCCCTGGTGGTACAGTGGTTAAGAATCCACCTGCCAGTGAAGGGGACACGGGTTCGAGCACCAGTCTGGGGAGATCCCACATGCTGTGGAGCAACTAAGCCTGTGCGCCACAGCTACTGAGCCTGCACTCCAGAGCCCATAACCCACAACCACTGACCCCGTGTGCCACAACTACTGAAGTCTGCGCACTCTATGACCCGTGTGCCGCAACTACTGAGCCCGCATGCTGCAACTACTGAAGCCTGCACTCCTAGAGCCCGTGCTCTGCAACAAGAGAAGCCAGCACAGTGAGAAGCCCGCTCGCCGCAACTAGGGAAAGCCCGCGTGCAGCAGCAAAAACCCAACACAGCCAAAAATAAATAAATAAATAAATAAATAAATAAATAAATTTTAAAAAGGAAGAAATGCCAAAACACAGCTACAAAGCCAGTAAGGCTTCTTTTCCAACACTTAATAATTTAGTGGTAAGACTACCTTACTTTTAGTCATTGATCGCAGTATATACCAAGGATTTCCTTATTTCTGTACCTTTCCTCACATTATTCCCCATCTGGATTGCAACCTCAACACCTACTTAAAGTCCAAAATCAAACTCTTAGTGTCCTTCCTCTATGCCTCCTCTGGCCCCTTAACTAGAAGTTATTTCTTCATCCTCTGAACTTCTTGAGCACTTACATGTACCTCTCTTCTATCACTTATATTTTTCAATCTTGTATTTATAGTTAATTACATATAGGATTTGTCTTCTTTTATATTAATCGCTTTGTCAAATTTGGCTCCTCATTAAGTTCATTCATCTATCTCCCACACCACTAGAATAGCTCTGGACTGGAAACTGACAATAAAAAATATTTATACAGTCAATGAAGGCACCAACGTGCTCCCATCATGAATCCTGATCAATTTAAAAATTGACCATTAGCTTCTCCAAAACATAGCGCCCATCCCTAGGCTTTCCAAGTGAATCTCTAAGTCAAACACCTGAAGTAATATATGATTTCTCTTTGTCTAAATACAAATAACTCTTTCTTTAAACAAAAGCAAGTCAGAAGTCAAAAGTATGGACAACTTTAAGCAAAGGAATCCAATCTCATTACGAAACCGTTTGCTGAATGTCTGGCCCACCCTGGCAGTAGCACAAACACCAAGAACCCACTGATGTCCAAACTCAAGTAACATGGTGTTGCCGCCAACAGACAGGAAGCAGCAGTTGCAGCTGCAGGGAGACCATGCTGTGATGTGACATTCTAAAACATAACGGCTCAGTTTGAACTTACAAGTTCATGCATCTGTTGGGTCAAAAAGGAGAGCGAGAACACAGTGCAATAACTGATACCAGATAAGAACATCAAGGTACAGCCATTCAGATATAACGAAAGGGTCTGTGGGTCAGAGATGGATCATGCCAATCACTCCCATCCTCACAAAATATCCATATAGAAGCCACATGTACTTGCAAGAAATTAGTCATATTTCCCCCCTTTTTATAAACCACAAAAGTATGGCAAATTATAATCATTTTATACTCACACAGAATCAGCCAGGTGAGAACATTTTAGAAAATGCCAGTATTTCTTTTCTATGCTGAGGTGTGAAAAAAGAAAACTTGAAGAAATACATGGTGGTATTTATTAAAGCCTCTGCTCATAATATTGGGGTTTATTAAAATCAGATATTTAAAAAATCATCATCTAATAAATCCAACAGAAAAAGCTAACGTCTACTGGAATCAAGACTTAGTTCTTGCTGAAGAATTAAGCTGAAATAGCTTAATTAATTTGTTCTTCTGATTAAAAAATAAAGGTGGGAGTCTAAGTACCTAATATAAATATAATAACTAATTTTTCCTTTTGGAATAAAATATAATTAAAAATTATAAAGCCAAACTCAGGAAACAGTTTTAGTTTAGTGATTCCTTTTTAATGCCTGTACCTATAAAGACACTTGTACAGTCACAGAATTTTAGAAATTTAATGATCTGATAAATCAGTTGCTTTATGCATTTCAACCCCTTACACAAACTGGCATTCCATAAATGTATGTTGAAAGAATGAATGGATGAATAAATGTATGATTAAAGTAGTCTAACCAATATGACATATTTCATATGAGAAAAAAATTTTTTCCAAGAAAGTGAAAAAAACAAAATCATGCAGCTAGTGGGAAATCCAGGATTAGAAATGAGGTTTCCTGAGGTTTTCTCTTTTTTTCTTTAAAGCAAATCTTTTATTTATTTAATAAATTTATTTATTTATTTATTTATTTTTGGCTGTGTTGGGTCTTCATTGCTGTACGCGGGCTTTCTCTAGTTGCAGCGAGCAGGGGCTACTCTTCATTGTGGTGTGTGGGCTTCTCATTGTGATGGCTTCTCTTGTTGCAGAGCACGAGCTCTAGGCACGCAGGCTTCAGTAGTTGTGGTGCACAGGCTTAGTTGTTCCGTAGGAATGTGGGATCTTCCCAGACCAGAGGTCGAACCAGTGTCCCCTGCATTGGCAGGCAGATTCTTTTTTTTAATTAATTAAATTATTTATTTATTAATTTATTTAGTTATTTTTAGCTGTGTTGGGTCTTCATTGCTGCGCGTGGGCTTTCTCTAGTTGTGGCGAGCAGGGGTTACTCTTCGTTGCAGTGCGCGGGCTTCTCATTGGGGTGGCTTCTCTTATTGTGGAGCATGGGCTCTATGCACGCGGGCTTCAGTAGATGTAGCACACGAGCTCAGTAGTTGTGGCTCACGGGCTCTACAGTGCAGGCTCAGTAGCTGTGGCACATGGGCTTAGTTGCTCTGCGGCATGTGGGATCTTCCCAGAGCTGGGCTCAAACCCATGTCCCCTGCATTGGCAGGCAGATTCTTAACCACTGCACCACGAGGGAAGTCTCCTGAGGTTTTCTTTCATAGGAGCATAAGGGGAGGATATCTAAACCCTTAGGCACCTATCAGGGCACCACTTTAGCTACTATCTTTAGAGATGCTAGAGGCTGTGTGTCAGGAGAGAGAAAGCAAACACCCTGTATTAGCTAAAGTTTACATTTACCATTGCCATGCTACTGTCTTTTCTTGAACAATTATTAAACTATTATTCAACAGTAGAGTTGGAAATGACCTCACTCATTCAACAAGATTTATTTATTGAGCATCTACACTGTACCAGACACTGTTCTGGGTGCTGGAGATACATCAGAGGACAAGAGAGACAAAATTCTTGTCCTGATGGAATTTATATTCTAGTGATCTTAGAGATGAAAATCCCCTCCATTAAAAAAAAAAATTATTGAAATATAGTTGATTTACAGTGTTGTATTAATTTCAGGTGTACAGCAAAGTGATTCAATTATACATACATTTTATATATATATATATATATATATATATATATATATATATGTGTGTGTGTGTGTGTCTTTTCCATTATAGGCTATTACAAGATATTAAATACTGTTCCCTATGCTATACAGTTGGTCCGTGCTGCCTCTGCTTTTTTAATAGATGTGACCCTCCTGCCCCCAACAGGTGAAGTGACTTACCTACACCACACAGGAACTCAGGTCCCCTAGTGCCCTGCACTTTTCACTATGCCATGCCAGCTTACAAGCACAACCTGCCGAGACTGGACCAGGAAGAAATAGAAAATATAAACAGACCAATCACAAGCACTGAAATTGAAACTGTGATTTAAAAACTTCCAACAAACAAAAGCCCAGGACCAGATGGCTTCACAGGTGAATTCTATCAGACATTTAGAGAAGAGCTAACACCTATCCTTCTCAAACTCTTCCAAAATATAGCAGAGGGAGGAACACTCCCAATCTCATTCTAGGAGGTGACCCTGTAGTGGGGTGGGATAGGGAGGGTGGGAGGGAGACACAAGAGGGAGACACAAGAGGTGTCTCTAGAAGGTGACCATGTAGTGGGGTGGGATAGGGAGGGTGGGAGGGAGACACAAAAGGAGGAGATATGGGGATATATGTATATAGCTATTTCACTTTGTTATAAAGCAGAAACTAATGCAACATTGTAAAGCAATTATACTCCAATAAAGATGTTAAAAAAATAAAAAATAAAATAAAATAAATTAGACCCACTGCTTTCCAATCTCTCATTCTGTTTCCCTCTGTCCCTCCCTCCTTCTTTCTCTCTCCGCCTCTCTCTCCCCTTTCTCCCTCCCTCTCTCCCTTCCTCCTCCCCTCTCATCATCCCAGGCCACTCTGTATCAGCATCACACTTGCAATGAATTGCCAAGGTTTTGAATCACTATATGACAATAATGGAAAACATATAATTAATATAATTATAGAACCTAGCTACTTTTAAGACTATGTCTCTGAAACTGCTTAAATCTGGAGCAAAGGAAGCAAAAGAAAAAAATACGAAGGAAGGTAGGAAGAAAAGGAGAGGGATAGGAAGGAGTGAGGAGGCTAGGAGGAAAACCGAGCAAGCAATGCCTTAAAAACGCACACAAACTGCAAATAATCAAGTTTCTAACACTCTGCCAAAATGTTGATCGCTATAGTTTAAAGGGGAAAATTACAGTCAGATACAAATTTCCTAGATCTAACGTGAGAGTGAAAGGCAGTTAAAAATGTAGGGACACTCTCATAAACAAAACATCCTTTACTATTTGGATGCTTATAACCCTAGAAGCATTATTTCAGTGATTTTCTTTTTTTTTTTTTTTTTCCCTGTACGCGGGCCTCTCACCGTTGTGGCCTCTCCCGTTGTGGAGCACAGGCTCCAGACGCGTAGGCTCAGCGGCCATGGCTCATGGGCCCAGCCACTCCGCGGCATGTGGGATCTTCCCGGACCGGGGCACGAACCCGTGTCCCCTGCATCGGCAGGCGGACTCTCAACCACCACCACCAGGGAAGACCCTTCAGTGATTTTCTTGTTTCTCAACTAAAATATTTAGAAAAACAGAACATGAATGATACAAATAGGGACTTTCTTTAGAACCTCAATTTATATTGTAGGGGTAGTCATAACATTCACGAATAAACATTCTAAATGGCAGAACTGGGAAATAGCTTTTTTTTTTTTTTTTTGCGGGAAGCGGGCCTCTCACTGTTGTGGCCTCTCCTGCTGTGGAGCACAGGCTCCGGAGGCGCATGCTCAGTATCCATGGCTCACGGGCCCAGCCGCTCCATGGCATGCGGGATCCTCCCAGACCGGGGCACGAACCCGTGTCCCCTCCATCGGCAGGCGGACTCTCAACAACTGCACCACCAGGGAAGCCCAGAAACTAGCTCTTTGAACCCAAATCTGTTGATCATCAATTTCATTTCTCTGCATTTCTTATGTTTGAAAATATTAATGTTCCTACATAAAAATTAAATGGATTATATTCAAAGAAGAGGAAATATGTACAAAATTCAAAACACCTTTTAAAATGTGAGAAGAACATTTCCATTTCATCTGGGATCATAGCATTGAACAAAAGCCAACTGTACTGATGTGATAAAGAACAATTAAACCAAATAGGCATTTAGAATAATATATATTACAAAGAAAAAGTCAGTTGACTAAATTCAATAAATTCGTTTCTGCTTTTTGCTTTGCGTTTTGTTCTATACCCACTCAAACCATTTTGTGTTTAGCAAGTGTGAATGGTTACAGACCATTTTTACAAGTTTACTGAAAGTTTTGAGCTATCTTTCTTTTGTAAAAATAAGCAGTCAACAAATAATAAAGTACATAAGATTCTTTAAAATGCTGAGCACTAGGCTTAATGCTTTAATTATCTAAAAAGAATGGGAAACGTTAATTAAATCCAACCCATATTTCCTAATTTTAAAAAGAAATAGACCATAAGTACACATAATTTTTGTCATGCAAAAAGCTTGAGAATCCTACAAAATGCTTTTTCACATTTTACTCAGCATTTCAAATCTAGGGATGGCTCAGATTATTTATCTAAAAATTTACTTAAAAGTGAGGCCTTTTTTTGGTATTGAAGAAGAATGCTCTAGGTTATCTAATTGAGATTTCCACATAATTTAAACTATAAGCTTAAATATTAAAACTTAGTGTTAAATTTCAATCCATTTAAAGACAGGAATAAGAGGGAATTCCCTGGCAATCCAATGGTTAGGACTCTGTGCTTTCACTGCCGAGGGCCTGGGTTCAATCCCTGGTTGGGGAAAGATCCCACAAGCCTGCAAGCTGCACTCTGTGGTCAAAAAAAAAAAAAAAAAAAAAAAACCGCAACGGGAGAGGCCACAACAGTGAGAGGCCCGCATACCGCAAAAAAAAAAAAAAAAAAAAAAAAAAAAAAAAAAGGATGCTCATTATCACTACTATAATTTAGCATTTTTCTGGAAATGTTAGTCAATTAAATAAGATAAAGAGAAAAGGGAAAATACATTGCAAAGAAAGAGGTATTTACTACTATTTATAGGTAGTATCATTGTCTACTAGAAAATTCATGAGAATCAACTGCATGAACTATTAAAATGAATATGAGAGTTTAGGAGAGTGACTGGTGAGATCAATAGCATATAAATATATAAAATGAATACAAACATAAAGGAAGGAAATATTCTATTCAAAACTGGAACAAGACATTATAAAATACTTAATATTGAACCTATGAAGTATCCAGGAAGAAGAATTCAAAATTCTACTATCAGATATAAAAGAATATGTGTATAGATGCAAAGAGATATTTATCTCCTTAATATTGACTCTCATAAATCATTAACAGAAAAGAACAAAAGAATTCAAAAATGAGAAAAGACATAAATAGAAAAATGAAAAGGGATATTAAATACCAACAAACATTTGAAAACAATTCACTGGTGATGGAAATAAAATATATCCTAGTTATTAAATTACAAACATAAAATCATTTTAACACTCACATAGCTGGGGGTACCACAAATGACTGCACCTTTCTGAAGGGTACTTTGGAAGTGTAAGACAAAGTCCTCTGAATTGTCCATTCCCTTTAATTCAAACATTCTACATTTATGGGTTTCAAGGAAATAACCTTATCTATATATAAGTATATTGTTTATAAATTGTTCTTCCCAACATTACTTAGAATTATGAAAAATTGGAAATAATCTGAACATTCAACCATATATGATTAGCTAACTAAGTTATTCGTTTATTTGATGAATACCACAGACATTAAAAATGACAAAAAGTGGAGGAGTGGTTCAAGATGGTGGAGTAGAAGGACGTGCATTCACTCCCTCTTGCTACAGCACCAGAATCACAACTAAATGCTGAACAATCATTGACAGGAAGACCCTGGAACTCACCAAAAAAGATACCTCACATCCAAAGACAAAGGAGAAACCACAGTTAGATGGTAGGAGGGCCACAATCACAATAAAATAAAATCCCATAACTGCTGGGTGGGTGACTCAAACTGGAGAACACATACCACAGAAGTCCACCCACTGGAGTGAAGGTTCTGAGCTCCACATCTGGTTTCCCAACCTGGGGGTCTGGCAACGGGAGGAGGAATTCCTAGAGAATCAGACTTTGAAGGCTAGTGGGATTTGATTTCAGGACTTCGACAGGACTGGGGAAAACAGAGACTCGACCCTTGGAGGGCACACACAAAGTAATGTGTGCATCGGGACCCAGGGGAAGGAGCAGTGACCCCATAGGAGACTGAACCAGACCTACCTGCTGGTGTTGGAGGGTCTCCTGCGGTGGCAGGGGGCAGCTGTGGCTCACTGCAGGGACAAGGACACTGGCAGCAGAACTTCTGGGAAGTACCCCTTGGTGTGAGCCCTCCTAGAGTCTGCCATTAGCCCTAACATAGAGCCCAGGTAGGCTCCAGTGTTGGGTTGCCTCAGGCCAAACAACCAACAAGGAAGGAACCCAGCCCCACCCATCAGCAGACAAGTGAATTAAAGTTTTACTGAGCTCTGCCCAACAGAGCAGCACCCAGCTCTACCCAACACCAGTCCCTCCCATCAGGAAACTGGCACAGCCTCTTAGATAGACTCATCCACCAGAGGGCAGACAGCAGAAGCAAGAACTACAAACCTGCAGCCTGTAGAACAAAAACCACATTCACAGAAAAATAGACAAAATGAAAAGGCAGAGGACTATGTACAAGATGAAGGAACAAGGTAAAACCCCAGAAAAACAATTAAATGATGTGGAGCTAGACAACCTTCCAGAAAAAGAATTCAGAATAATGATAGTGAAGATGATTCAAGACCTTGGAAAAAGAATGGAGGCAAAGATTGAGAAGGTGCAAGAAATGTTTAACAAAGATCTAGGAGAATTAAAGAACAAAAAACAGAGATGAGCAATACAATAACTCAAATGAAAAATACACTATACTACCCAAAGCAATCTACAGATTCAATGCAACCCCCATCAAAGTACCAATGGGATTTTTCATAGAACTAGAACAAAAAATCTTAAAATGTGTATGGAGACACAAAAGACCCTAAAGCCAAACAGTCTTGAGATAAGAAAATGGAGCTGGAAGAATCAGACTCCCTGACTTCAGACTATATTACAAAGCTAAGGTAATCAAGAAAATATAGTACTGGCACAAAAACAGAAACAAAGACCAATGGAACAGGATAGAAAGCCCAGAGATAAACCCACACACCTATGGCCAAATAATCTATGACAAAGGAGGCAAGGATATACAATGGAGAAAAGACAGCCTCTTCAATAAGTGGTGCTGAGGAAACTGGACAGCTACATGTAAAAGAATGAAGTTAGAACACTCCCTAACACCATACACAAAAATAAACTCAAAACGGATTAGAGACCTAAATGTAAGGCCAGACACTATAAAACTCTTAGAGGAAAACATAGGAAGAACACTCTTTGACATAAATCTCAGCAAGATCTTTTTTGATCCACCTCCTAGAGTAATGGAAGTAAAAACAGAAATAAACAAATGGGACCTAATGAAACTTCAAAGCTTGTGCACAGCAAAGGAAACCATAAACAAGACGAAAAGACAACCCTCAGAATGGGAGAAGATATTTGCAAATGAATCAATGGACAAAGGATTAATCTCCAAAATATATAAACAGCTCATGCAGCTTGATATTAAAAACAAAACAATCCAATCCAAAAATGGGCAGAAGACCTAAATAGACATTTCTCCAAAGAAGACATACAGATGGCCAAGAAGCACATGAAAAGCTGCTCAACATCACTCACTATTAGAGAAATGCAAATCAAAACTACAATGAGGTATCACCTCACACCAGTTAGAATGGGCATCATCAGAACATCTACAAACAAGAAATGCTGGAGAGGGTGTGTAGAAAAGGGAACCCTCTTGCACTGTTGATGGGAATGTAAATTGATACAGCCACTGTGGAGAACAGTATGGAGGTTCCTTAAAAAACTAAAAATAGAATTACCATATGATCTAGCAATCCCACTCCTGGGCATATATCCAGAGAGAACCATAATTCCAAAAGACACATGCACCCCAGTGTTCATTGCAGCACCATTTACAATAGCCAGGCCATGGAAGCAACCTAAATGCCCATCAACAGACACATGGATAAAGAAGAAGTGGTACATATATACAATGGAATATTACTCAGCCATAAAAAGGAACAAAATTGGGTCATTTGCAGAGACTGTCATACAGAGTGAAGAAAGTCAGAAAGAGAAAAACAAATATATTAACGCATATATGTGGAATCTAGAAAAATGGTACAGATGAGCCAGTTTGCAGGGCAGAAATAGAGACACAGATGTAGAGAACAAACATATGGACACCAAGGGGTAAAGTGGTGGGTGTGTGGGTGGGATGAATTGGGAGATTGGGATTGACATGTATACACTAATATTTATAAAACAGTTAAATAATAAGAACCTGCTGCATAAAAAGAAAGTTAAAAAAAATGACAAGAAGTGTTAAGTATGTTTTAAGTGTAAAAGCATATAAAATAATAATTCTATTTTTGCTTATTCATAGATACACTTTTTCCTTATTAAATAAATTATGTTGAACATGTGTTTATATCTTCTCAATGCCTCAGAGTCATTTTCTATTAATTCACTGATCTTTAATCATTAATGAATATATATTAATATATTGATTATTAATAATTAATTCATAATTTGTCAACTATTATACTGGTCTATAAAAGTGACCTCTAGGTGACCTTATAAGCTACTAAAGGGTATAATTTTATATAACCTCTCACTAAATGACATCAGTGGGTTCTCTCGCATCTCATCTCCCAAGTAAGCGAGAGCCAGGGAAACAGAAGCTTAGGCTGAAGTTTCCTATCTCAAGCACAGAGGTGGGCATTATTTTTTTTTATAAATTTATTTATTTATTTATGTATTTATTTTTGGCTGCGTTGGGTTTTCATTGCTGTTCGCGGGCTTCCTCTAGTTGTGGTGAGCAGGAGCTACTCTTCATTGCAGTGAGCAGGCTTCTCATTGCGGTTGCTTCTCTTGTTGCAGAGTACAGGCTCTAGGCACGCAGGCTCAGTAGCTGTGGCACACGGGCTTAGTTGCTCCATGGCATGTGGTATCTTCCTGGACTAGGGCTCAAATCCATGTCCCCTGCATTGGCAGGCGGATTCTTAACCACTGAGCCATCAGGGAAGCCCAAGGTGGGCATTATTTATCTGAGGGATACAGTGACTGGAGCCCAAGGTAAAATTCAAAATGTTTCATCTTGGAAACAGGCTAAACCAATATGTCATACAAACCATCCAAATCCAACAGAGAGAAATTCTGGGCATGAAATCCACACGATGAAAACTGTGTGATAAACTTTAAAGCAAAGTGTTAGAACAGTCTAGAGTAATTTCCTAAGCCAAGTATTTGCCTCTGCAGTGGGGACCTTTTATGCCTCTGTCGCTCAAGATGAGAAATAAACTACGACCTAAAGTGTTCAACTTAGAGGCACACACATACTGCTCTGCTTTTTAAGTTTTTAGATTTTATCATTATGTTTTTTTCCCTCTTTTCCTCTACAACCTGCCACTTATGCTGTCAGTGTGGTTTCCTTTTTTCTGAACATTCTGTCTTCTTATTTGCTTCTTAGCAGCTGCTAGAGACTGGAAAATCACAGAGCCAAGTATGTTTGAATGCCTTTAGTACCAAAAAAATAAAACAGTGATGATAAAAATGATGGCATTAGAAAATCAACATTTTGCAACAATTATATTAATAATTTGTTCTAAGAATCATCAACAACCACTAATACTGTTGGGTGATATATGAAGAATGATATACTATATTTACATAGTATCGAAGCACTTCTCTGCAAATTACCTATTAATTACAAACAGCGGAGCAAACCAGCAGACATCATTTTAAAATCAGTTAATATCACTGGTGATGGGAAATGTGATGTAGCTTAAAGGACACAACATTTCTTCTATGATATTCCTGCCCAAAATGCATAACCTGAATTTAAACATGAGGAAACATAAGATGAATACAAACTGAAGTACATTCTACAAAACATATGCCTATAATCTTTGAAAATATCAATATCATAAGAGACAAAAGAGGGCTGAGGTAACATTCTAATTAGAGACTAAAGTCAAATGACAACTGAATGTGTGATCCTGCATTGCTAAAAATGACATTACTGGGACATTACTGGAGCAACTGGCAAAATTTGAATATAAACTATTGCTAGATAATAGTATTATGCCTATTATCTAAAAGAAAGTATGATTAAGGAAAAGTGGCAAAATGTTAACAACTGGTGAATATGTGTGAAGGATAATTGGAGTCCCTTGTGCTATTCTTAAAGTGATTCTGTAAGTTTGAAATTATTTCAAATTAAAATTTTAAAATATGTAATGATAGAGCATCTACTTTCATTTCCCTGGAAAGCTTGACTGATACATATTTTGGCTAATCAGATACTTTCCTGGCTAAATACCCTTATCTTAATTAAGACAAATAAGAGAAGTTAAATGTTGCTAATTTATAAATTCTTTATTGTTATGCACTGAGTTGAATGTATTTTATTGCTACTAAATCACACTTACACATTCTTTTGAGTCATAAGTCTATACATATGCACTATTCATGATTACTTACCAATAATGAACTAGAAATTACCTTGACAAAGGGGAAAATCTATAGACTACATAGAAACATCCAAATATATTAGCCTAGAGCTTCATATACATGATTTCATCATTCAAACTGAATTAATTATAGGTTACAGTCAAAATCAGAGAGTTGATACTTTTCTATGTGTAAGGTCATAGCAGCTGTACTGTCTAATGGTGGGAAGCAGGCAGGAGTACATAATTCAATAACATCATAAAAAATAGCCCTGAAAAGTATTTATCCAAAATTAAGAGGCCTGTCTTAGAGAAATCATCAACCTTTTTACTGACAACTTATAACTTCCAGTAGTTCTAGAAATACCCACTCCTACTCAAGCTAAATAAGAAGTGGCTGTAGTGTTCTCAATCTACTGTGAATCAGTTATTCTCCAGTAAGAGAGAAAATGCTATTAATCCACCTTTGTTGTGATTCTGACAGCAAATATTAAATATAACTGGGGGGCTTCCCTGGTGGCGCAGTGCTTGAGAGTCCGCCTGCCGATGCGGGAGACGCGGGTTCGTGACCCGTTTCGGGAGGATCCCGCGTGCCGCGGAGCGGCTGGGCCCGTGGGCCATGGCCGCTGGGCCTGCGCGGCCAGAGCCTGTGCTCCGCAAATGGGAGAGGCCGCGACATTGAGCAAAAAAAAAAAAAAAAAAAAAAAAATATAACTGGACTAGAGAGAGTATAGTCCATATGAATTTGCTGTTAATAGACACAAATCATCCAGTCTGAATGAAAGACTAACAAAATGAATTGAGACTGAAATTATCTGCTTGATTTGACGTGGTAGTAAAAACCTATCATCAGAATAGAAGTGATTTAATCATTTTATTCCTGAGACTTGCTATTTTGTTAATGTAAAAAACGTTTAGGGCTTCCCTGGTGGCGCAGTGGTTGAGAGTCCGCCTGCCGATGCAGGGGGCATGGGTTCGTGCCCTGGTTCGGGAAGATCCCATATGCCGCGGAGCAGCTGGGCCTGTGAGCCATGGCCGCTGAGCCTGCACGTCCGGAGCCTGTGCTCCGCAAGGGGAGAGGCCGCAGCAGTGAGAGGCCCATGTACCGCAAAAACAAAAACAAAAACAAACAAACAAAAACGTTTACCGATTAATCTGTATACCTGAATATCTGTTTTAATTATGCAATAAATATTTCTATTGCTGACCAAATTGAAATTGTAATTATTCTTTCCTTAAACTATAATTTTCCACAGAAACTTAATCATATATATTTGAAATAATAACAACAGTAATACTGTAAATATAACAACTACTATTAACATTAGTTGAGCACTTACTACTGTTACTGCTAATAAAATTTATATAATACTATTTCTTTAACATCTTTATTGGAGTACAATGCTTTACAATGGTGTGTTAGTTTCTGCTTTATAACAAAGTGAATCAGCTATATATCTACAAATACCCCATATCTCCTCCCTCTTGCATCTCCCTCCCACCCTCCCTATCCCACCCCCTTGGTGGTCACAAAGCACCGAGCTGATCTCCCTGTGTTATGCGGTTGCTTCCCACCAGCTATCTATTTTACGTTTGGTAGTGTATATATGTCCATGCCACTCTCTCACTTTGTCCCAGCTTACCCTTCCCCTCCCTGTACCCTCAAGTCCATTCTCTAGTAGGTCTGCATCTTTATTCCCGTCTTGCCCCTAGGTTCTTCATGACCATTTTATTTTATTTATGCCTGTCTCTGGTGTCCACGCTGATAGCCATGGCTCGCGCCCATCTCTGGAGCTCATTTAGGCGGTGCTCTGAATCCTCTCTCCTCGCACACCCTGAAACAATGGTCTCTTGCCTCTTAGGCAGTTCCAGACATTTTCCCGGAATCCCTCCCGCCCCTTCAGGTTGTGTTCACACAGCCAACCCCAGTCATCTCCCTGGGGTCTGACCTCCGAAGCCAGAGCCTCAGCTCCCAGCCCCGCCCGCCCCGGCGGGTGAGCAGACAAGCCTCTCAGGCTGGTGAGTGATCGTTGGCACCGATCCTCTGTGCCAGAATCTCTCCGCTTTGCCCTCCACACCCCTGTTGCTGTGCTCTCCTCTGTGGCTCCGAAGCTTCCCGCCCGCCCACTCCCAGTCTCTGCCAGTCTCTGCCAGCGAAGGGGCTTCTTAGTGTGTGGAAACTTTTCCTCCTTCACAGCTCCCTCCCACTGGTGCAGGTCCCGTCCCTATTCTTTTGTCTCTTTATTCTTTTTTCTTTTGCCCTACCCAGGTACGTGGGGAGTTTCTTGCCTTTGGGGAGTTCTGAGGTCTTCTGCCAGCATTCAGTAGGTGTTCTGTAGTAGTTTTTCCACGTGTAGATGTATTTCTGATGTATTTGTGGGGAGGAAGGTGATCTCCACGTCTTACTCCTCTGCCTTCTTGAAGGTCTCCCCATATATAATACTTTTATGTGCTTGACACTGTTCAAAGCCTTTTGTATGTCAATTTATTCCTTCTAACGGCCATATGAGGTAATTACTATTATTAGCTCCATTTTTAAAATAAGGAAAGTGAAGTTAAATTACCTGCCCAAGATAAGATTCCTAGTAAGTGGTGCATCTGGAGTTTGAAACAAAGCAGCCTGGGTCTAGATTCCACTCTTTTAACCATACTATGTTCATACACTGTGCTAAGCACTCTACAAATTTCTCTATTTTGGCTGCAAGTAACCTAAAACATTAGTTAAACTCAAACAATAAAGAAATGAGTAGAATTTGCATAAGACTTAGTTCAGAAATAAGACAAATTCAGGGTTGGTTGATTCACCCTTTTAGTGGCATCCTCAAGAAACCAGATCCTTTCCATTTCTCCACTGCTGCCTAAAATGTCTGCTTCATCCCAGAGCTCTTTTCTCCCTGGCTCTAGGAAGGCTTCCAAGAGGAAGTTGGATTACATGCTTCTACATTCATGTCTGTGTCATTTTGCTCCTCTGAGAAGCAGAAAGCAAGGTGGAATTGTATGTGCAAGATATTTGTTGGAGGAACACCTGTGAAGGACAACGGGGAGGAAGGAAGTATAGGAGGATCCTTCAGCTCCATGTCCGTCTGGAGGACTCCTAAACAAAATGTGGTTCTGTCAGAAACTTGGAATGGCGAACCAATGACAGGTTGGCCACAACCAATATCGCCTACATATCCTAACAATTCTATGATGTTTGATGCTATGGAAACTACTGAATAGGACTTAAAAGCAAGGTAAAGTGGAACAGGAGAATCAGGATGGTGGAATAGTAGGACATGGAGCTCACCTCCTCCTACAAATACATCAAAAATACGTCTACATGTGGAAAAGCAAGGTAAAGTGAACAACCTTTCATTAAAGCCATGAACTTGTAACTTCTTTCATTGAAAATTACTTTTCATGAGAAGGAGCCAAATTATTCACTTTAACAATGATCAAATGGGAAAAATAGAATAACTCAAAATCTAAAGTCAATTTTTTTCTGGTTTCTATCAACAGAAGGTACTAATTAGAGTTTAGTATGGAGTTCATTGGAATACCTATTCTGAGGATACTCTTTCTCAGGTGCCAAAAGAGTTGCTTAACATTTTTTAAACCATCCATTCTCATCAGAATCTTAAATTATATTGTGTTTTTTAGTCTGCATATATAAATGCTTCCAAAAATATTTCCATAAGCTACCATAATATTTAAGAATTTTCTGAGAAACTGATAACTAGCTGTTCTGTGATTGAAACAAATAAAGACTTGGAGTATGAAATCTTGGACTCAGGCCATGCTTTCCAACTATCACTTTGGTAAGCCTTGTCACCTCACTTAGCTCGGTTTCTCCGTCTTCGAAATGGGAATCAAGGCCCACCTCCTATATCTGTCACAAGGACTTAAAGTGCTAATCAATTTCAAAGCAATTTATAAACTGTAAAGTGTTAATTATCTATAAGTTGTATATAAATATATAAACTAGTAAATGATAGACTCTAGATAGACACAGAAGTACATTTACATTACAAAGCTTCAAGACACTGAGGTTGAGTGCATGCTTAATGAAGTAAACTTAAAATTTGAGGTAAAAAACTATCCACAGTCATCTTTCTATATTTGGGGGAAAATGGCCTCTGGCATTTCTGGAATAGTTGTCCAGTCCAGTCAACTAGTTGATTTTTAAATTTCTTGTTTTAGCAGAAATTTTGTGGATAAAATGATAAAGGCTACACCATAGCTTCTATCAAGCCTGTCTTTCTGTGGTATACAGTAAACTCCACCAACTTCTGTCACTACAGGAGCTATTCACAAACCACTACAATTACATAGGGTGCTACAATACCTAGGACAGTGCCTAATATTAAATCTGGAAAGTCTCAAAAGACTGTGCCTGTGGTGTTATCCATTTGCAAAAGTCAATTTGACCATGCAGTCTGTTGGTTTTATCTATTCATCTTTATTAATGCTCAAACAAGGTGTTCTGGATCAGAGACAGATTTCTCATTAATTACCTTACAGTTAATACTAAGCATTTTCCTCCTCCTTACCTTGTGATGATACCATGAGAACCACGTCAAATTTCCTACTCAAGCAGCAGATATTTCATAGGTAAATGATGGCAAACAATGGATTTTCTCCATTTATATGCAGAAGAAAGATGTCATTCCTTTCCTCATGAAAAGAGAGGATGGACACAAAACTTTTGCTCCTTTGAGCTGAAATGGAAATGAGCCTAGATTCTCACGTTAATCTTTAGGAATATAAACATATCTTTCCAAGAGTCAGATAAACCTTAGGTGCTTCCAGTTTTTAAGTTCTAAAGATGTCTTCAAGGGAAAAACATGGGAAATGCCTAGGAATATGGAGCTCCAGGCTTTCTGGCACCCCAGGGCTTCACCTATGGACTTCATTTGGACTGTAACCATTTGTCCCCCTTGAATCAGAGCAATTAGCTACACAAGTGGCTACAGATCTACTTCTCATGGTATATGAACAGTAAAATGTTCCTAGGGGAATTGAAAGCAAACATGCTCGATCTTTATATAATATACATGTCTTTTGTGTCAGAAGGCTGGAGAATTTTACAGGAGCAACAAGAAATCTAAGGAAGTTTTCTTTCCCCACAGTAGTTTATTTAAAATATAAATTAGCCTACCTACTCATTCTGTTCCTAAAGGGCATGACTTTCTGGAACATATTCTTTTATGATAGTCTTATTTAAGTAACAGCAAAAAAGGAGGTGGTTTAGGAGATTTGCATCAGTCATTCATTAAACAATTTGTAAAGGGTGCTCCTCTTTCTACAGATTAAAATGTAATTGATATACACACAAACATGTATAAGTACATAAGCCACATTTATACATCAGTTTCATTCATTTTGTTCCTAGTTATTCACTCTAAAAGGACTGCTTAAATCCTGTAGTCCACTGCTATTACTGGAGCCATTATGAAAACTGCCCTGCTCATTTTCATTGCCTGGAAAGATAGACTTTTATTCCAATGATTTTTTTGTCAGAGAGAGTGATGGCTAGCAAAACAAGAGTCACGTTGTTTTAATTAACTACATAAGTGGTCAGGGACTTCTGAGTACCTTCAAGCCTTTTATAATAATACGCTTGCATCCTAGTTGCTGGGGAATGAATGCACTCCATTATTTTATTTCACTCATTATATATCAATAAAGTACAGTAATCAAAACAATAGTTACCACAGTACGGAGCTCTCTGTGGACAGCAGATGGCACTACAAGAAACTCTAAAGCGGCACACCCAAAGGCTTCTTCTAGTAATGCTCCCTCCCACATAGACTAGTCTTCCCTCAAGCTCCTCAAAAAGTTTAAGAGGTGAGGTTGGCCTAGTCTCTTTACATTCACTCCAACAGACTGTGTTTCTGTTTTCATAGCTTCGGTTTCACCTGCATACAGTGAATATGCATCTCACCTTCCCCATCCATTTTTACTCCCTTGATTCTGATTGTCCATAAGATTTTTTCCTTGAATTGTCTTCTATGACCTAAAATTAGACTGTGATAGGAATGTTTCCACAACATCTCCAAATTCCTCATCAATCTCAGCATTACTCCTGATGGTGACTGGTTGCCCAGGAATCATCTTTGAAACCTCTATAATTAGCTCTATGAATTTCCTGGACTTACCACTGGTTTTACATTTTTACAGACATTGCTCTAATCTAAACACTAATCCATCCACTCTGAGGTTAACGTCACTTCCTCCTTTCTTCTAACTTCTCCCTATCAGTCTGCTCTACCATGTGATGTTCTTCTAGTCTTTCCTCTTGCTAATATCTTGCACTTTCTCTTACAGCCTTCAAATTTAAGGATAAGGTAGTGTTACTCAAATAGCAAAAATTACACATTATTATTAAGTGGACATCTTTCATTCTCCCTCCTTTCAGTGATCCTGATGCTAGACAAACATGGAAGTATTTGTATAGTTCAAGACAAATTTCACAGCTGAATGTGTCCATGTGATTGCCTTGCTGAGAATCATGTTATTATTTTCCAAAGTTTGTGAAATATCTTGTCCCATGGTTTCAGGCAACCAAAGATAACACAAGGAAATTAGCATAATAACGGATCTATCCAAACATATCTACCAGTGGAGAAACCATAAAGATGTAGAACCAAATGCTTTCACTAACCTGCATCGTGTTTCACAGTAACAAAGAAGCAACGAGACTGACTGTTGAATCACTGCATGGCAGATATGCAAATTTCATTTTAAAACCTCATATTCACTGAAGAAACCTTGTTAATGGAATGTTGGATAATGGAATGTTAGCCTCCCATCAAATACAGCATGAAACAACTGCTAAGGATCTTACCAAAATTAAAATCAGAGTATTTCACAGCCAAGATGGAAACCTGCCACATGTCCTCTAATAAGAACAAGGCAAATTAAAATATTAATTCAAGTGGTTGCCCATTGTGTTGAGGCATCATGAGACTGCTGACAGTTTTGCTTACAACTTAACAATACATTTCCTCACACGACTTAAAAATAATTGGAACTTTTCCCTGTGCACTGTTCAGTAGCTTTTTCAAAGTAGCTATAAATCCTCAAAGGCTTTTTATTGCCTAGATAAAGAATATATTTTTCATATTTCAGCATACTAGATTTCTTATACTGAAAATAAGTCTTTGTGAAGCATAAAAATATTAGGGACATTTTATAATCAGACTAGTTAAGAGAGTTTTCTTTATTTCCAAAGGTAAGTGGTAGATCATCTATTGTACTAATTACATACACTGAACATTAATTAAAGCACATGTTAGGGCTTTCTTCTTTTTGGTCATGGCAGAGGGTTGGATGATCTTTGTTAATTTTAGCTTTGGGACAAAAGACTGGCATGGATTAGGCAGGCATTAACTTTTTGCTTCATACAGCTTCCACAGATGATGTATCATTGTCAGGAGCTCTTTTCAAGATTTGCGAAGTATTATTAAAGTGCTTGATCTGTTCTCATAACAGAAAAGGTTTCATGTAATTTACTTGTTTCTCTGTGTAATAGACATAGCTCAAATTATAAATGAAAATGATTATTTTTAAGTCTGGCTTCCTTTCTGCCATGACCAGTGTTTTCAAGCTAACATGCAAAAATGTCTACAGGATCAATGATCCTATTTAAAAAAAAACTTACCTTGTTGGACGTGGTGGTGGGTGGGGATAGCATGAGATTCTGTGAATTCCAACAATTAAATGTGTGACAGCAATTTCAAAACAAACTTCTGGTGAAAATCTCCACCATAATGGATTAGACAACCCGTAGCCTATTTCTTCTAACAAGAAGTACACTCATTCTTTTAAATCTGAACAATATCATGACATAATCAAAGCAACTGCATTACCCCAGTCAACATTCTACCTATTTTTAAGTAGCATTCTCCACATTCCCAATGTGCATTCTTTTGACATTTAAGGTAACAAATCACCTCTTCTACGCAGGATTTTCTTGCTCCTTTGAACAGTCTCTTAAGGCAAGCTACAGTTTAACAGATACTGACAAATGATGTCGCTATGCATCACTGGAGATGACCAGAGAAATATTAACATCTTGAATGAATTGGGTTTACTCAGCCATATAATAATAATTATACCTGTGCAGTGTGATAGACTCACAGGGCCACAAAGCCAAAAACAGCATGTGGCTGTCCAGTCTATTCCACTGACTCTGAGCTGAAATAAATGTAAGATTCCTAAAGTATCCATCGACTTCTTCAATTTAGAAGTCGACTTCTTCCTTTCCCCCTTACAGCACTTCTCCTATCTTCTACCTACAGATAGCAAAAGATGTCTATTTACTGTTTCACTTTCTTTACACTTTGACATCTTTTCAGTCCAGTAGGTGTACTCTCACGGCTTCAAGTGTTATCTCTTTTTTGAAGATGCTCCAGGCTTTAATTTCTGCATCAAACCGTTAGCTCTAATTTGTAATATCCAACTGGGCCTTTCTACCTGGATTACCTGCCACCAAATGCTATGTATCAAAAATGAAATGTCCTTTTCCTTCCATACCCAAATGCCTCTCATTACATGCCTATTTCATTCACCTGGCCCCAAGGCTTGGGAACTCTTCTGGGCATATAACTAATCAATTACCAAGTGCTATGAATTCCTTTGTTTTTGTTTTGAAACTCATTACTTTCTTTCCATTCCAACTACCTTTCTTTTTCAAACTCTCATCATTTCAGGTATGATTTATTACAATCGTCTCCTAAATTGCCTCCCAACCTCCAGTCTTTATTTTCTACAAACCACAATGCTATTAAACTTTTTTCAAAAAAAACATACCTTCTGCCATTTGAATTTCTACCAAAAACCATTTTAACATTTATAATTGCCTGATGTCATAATCCCTATCTGTTTTGTAAAAGTCACACTAGGCACACTATGACAAAGACCAATGAGAATGGGAAGAAATTTGGGAATACATAAGGACTGAGTTAAGGTCATGGTTCTCAAACTTTAGCACTTCTCATAAGTGGTACTGACTATAGAATTTGTGGAGCCCAGTGCAAAATCAAAAAGCAGACACCTTATTGAAAATGTTTAACAATCTCAAGAGAGCAACAGCAGAGCATTAAACCAAGTGCAGGACCCTTCTGAATGTGGGGCCCTGTGTGATTGCACAGGTCACACACCCATGAAGCCAGCTCTGTACATAAGACTCACCCGATTCACTTGTTTTAAATGTGGATTCTTGGATAGCACCCCTTAGAAACTCAGCCTCAGCCTGTCTGGGTAGGATCTGAGACTCTGCATCTTGAACACACATCCTAGGAGATTTGGAAGTTATCATCAGGAGACTATACTTTGAGTAACTCTGGCCTAGGAGAATAACATACAGGGCTAAACTTGTTCCACAGACAAAGGTCAACAGTTCCAACTGTAGTGTCAAAGGGTTTATGACCAATTTTGGCTAATCTGGCAGGGAGAACACAGTGAGAAGGACCTGAAGCAATGATGCTACTCTAAAACTGGACCGAGTGAAGCAAAAGCCAAATCAATTATCTACAGGATTAAACTCACCTTGTTAGCCTAAATCTCAAAGGCTACCATAATCATTGCCCCAAACTTGCCAGTCATTATTTCCAAACAAGAACTCTCCTCTCCAGAAGATGTTGAACATTCAGACTTACTCTATGATGACAAGGCTCACACTGCCTTCCCTTCCAAGTATTGACTCCTTTTGCTCTACCCTTTAACACCCAATTCCAACTTAATCTCCTATACATAACTGTCCCTAATTCACAGAACCACTGAATTTTAGAGTTGGAAATTTTCTTAGAAATAATCTAGTACAATGGTCTTGTCTATAGATGATGAAATCAAGACTTAGAAATTTAATGATTTATTTAAAATTACAGAGTCAGTGGGCAAATAATGACCAGAACCCCAAGCCTCCTTCTTGATTCTCAATTCTGCGCTCTTGTCACTGCAGCACACTATTCCCTTTGACACCTCTCTTCTCAAATCCTAGATCATATATTCATTCATTCATTCACTTATTCATTCAATATATATTTATTGGAGACCTATGATTTTCCAGGCAGTAGGTTAGGAGCCAGGAAAAAATGGAATGGGTATGGTCCCTGTTATCAATAATGCCATTATCCTTCCCACTTATTTTACATACTTCAGCAGTATCTTCTACTGTTACAGAATCTTTAGTATGTATGTCTTGCATCCACAATGAAACTACATACATATTGCTTTAAAGCAAAATTGTTTTCTAATGCTTTGTTCCCCACAGTCTCTAGCAAATGTGTAGGACTGTTTTATGAACTGAAGGATATTTAATAACTGTAGCCCCCTGCCACAAAATGCCAACAGCATTCTAGTTATTATGACCCTTGAAACTGTCCCTCCATATTTGTAAACACCCTTGTTGGCCAGAGTCATGTTCATGTATGTAGAACTATCCTTAGTTGAGAAATACTGCTCTAGCAAAATGTTTTGCACATAGTATTCATAAAATATTTTCTTGGATAACATTGTTAGAGAAACTCCAAACAAGTTTCATAGATGATATAAGAACTCACAGAATGAAGAGTGGACCAAAAATTGAACCTCCTGAGAAAAAACTGAAGATAAAACAATTTTCTGTAAGCTCTTGCTAGCGATATAAGATATAAGAGTAGCGGTATCCCCACATTTCTTCAGGCTACTTACAAATAACTGATCTGTCATTTGAATTTGAATTTTACCTATTTGGAATTTTAAAAAAGCCCTGAATATTCTGTAATCACATTCTTCAAGTTTCTCCTTCAAACTTTCCCTTTATCTTCCTCTTCCCTTCTGTTTTGGAGGAAGTTATGTCTAAACACATTTTCAAGGAGAAACTACATCGGTACCTTTGAACCCACCCTCTGGAACTGTGCCCATACAGTCACTATCACTCTTACTAATAATATCTATTCCAAAGAAAAAAGAAATCAATATCAATGACCACTTATCACAGTTGTGCACCCTGATATATGATATATATTAATTCCTAACTGCACTTCTGCAAATATTATTTATTCAATTTTTACACCAATTCTTTAAGATATATATAGTAAATGTGATTATTCTGACTGGACAGATGAGTAAAATTGGGAACACAACATGCCAAATGATTTGCCTATAAACATAAACCGGGACAGTGGCAGAGCCAGCATATAAACACTAACTTCTTGACTATAAATTCAGCAACTTTTCCATCTCCAACACATTTCCTATCATATTGCCCCTTTTTTGACTTTTCAATCTTTTCTACAACATTGATAACTTCCCCCTCTCTTGTAAAAATACACTCAAATGTCACTATTAAGATAAGAAAACAAAACAAAAACCTACACTCTGCCGGTGTTTCCCTTAAACTCTCCTTTTCTCTCTCTTCTTTTCATTAAGAAAAGAATGAAAGAATCATCTACTATTTCTCACCATTGAGTCATTCCTAAATTGATTACAATCTAGCCTCTGACCCACAACTCTACTGAAGCTGCTTTTCAATAAGGTCACCACAGATTTTTTTTTTTGAAAGTAACTTTTTTAAAAAAATTTATTTATTTATTTATTGTTGGCTGTGTTGGGTCTTTGTTGATGCACACGGGCTTTCTCTAGTTGTGGTGAGTGGGGGCTACTCTACATTGTGGTGGGCGGGCTTCTCATTGCAGTGGTTTCTCTTGTTGTGGAGCATGAGCTCTAGGTGCGTGGGCTTCGGTAGTTGTGGCACGTGGGCTCAGTAGTTGTGGCTCACGGGCTCTAGAGCACAGGCTCAGTAGTTGTGGTGCACAGGCTTAGTTGCTCTGCAGCATGTGGGATCTTCCCGGACCAGGGCTCGAACCCATGTCCCCTGCAATGGCAGGCAGATTCTTAACCACTGTGCCACCAGGGAAGCCCACCACTGATTTTCTAATCATCAAATTTTGTGGACTCTTCACTCTCTTAATAACCAGCCTCTCTACAGCAGCTGAGGCAACCACACCCTCTCCCTGATTCAAATATTTTCCTCCTTTGGCTATCATGAAACTACACTCTCCAGTTTTCCTCATACATCTTTTTTGCATTCAGTTCAGTTTCTTTAGCTCTTTCTTCTTCCTCCACTTATCCTTCAAATGTAGACAGAACCCAAGGCTCTGCCCTTCTTCACAGTCACCATTCCTCCCCTTAGATACTCTCATCGTCTCACATGGCTCCTATCATCACCTTTCCACAGATAAATGTAGACATTTCTTGGCTTCTTACCTCCAAATATATTGTTTCATGCTGCTCCATGAATAAGTTTAAATATGAATTTTTTTGCCACTCCTCAAATTCACCTTTCTCCCATCTAAAATCTGCTCCTTTCCTTGTGATACTTATCTAAATTAATATTAATTGTATTTCAAAATGGCTTCTAAGACCCATCTATATTACCTCTGCAATTTTCCTTATATCTATCCAGAAATCTGCACTCTCACAGCCTTAATCCAGGCCCTCAACAACTCTGAACTGTGCCATCTATAAGACAGGAATAATATCACCTATCTTACAGGACTATGGTTGAGTCAAACTAAGTGATACATATGAAAGATCATTGAAATTTATTGAGTAAATGCCAATATAATTCATAGATTTTAATACTCACTTTGATATATCCCTTATTTTAAATTTAATAAAAGATTGTAATTTGTAATTTTGTTGAGGCATGAATTTGAATCAAGTATCCATAGAGAATGTACTCAGTGGCTCTGTCCACCATCTGCTTCAATGTATTTTCCCCCCTCTACACTGTTAAATTTTATTAAGTAATTACAGATTTTGTTACTTTGCAATGGGGAAAAAAAATCCCTGAAAAGAGAGCCAATCACTGGAGTTGCTGGAGAAAATAAAGACAAAATTAGGAGATGTAAGACATTGATGTCCTATATATGGAAGTTTAACAACAAATTCTGAAGTAATTCCTAGGTTAAAGAAGAAATTATAATGGACATTACAATATATTTAGAACTAAAACAATAAATGCATTTTATTAAACTAAGTGGGATGCAAATAAAGCAGAACTATGATAAAACATACAGCTTAAATGATGATATTAGAAGAAAAAAAATATGAGCCCAATCTGAGTAGCAATCAGGGAATGCGCATTATAAGGCAAAACTAAATACCTGTATACACTTTCCAGACTGAAGACATGTAAAAAGTTAGAGAAGACCAAGTATGGAGCTCCGAGAACTCTTATATACTGTACACTGCTTGCAGGATTGCAAATTGGTACCTGGTGAGAGTGTAAACTGGTACAAACACTTAGATAAACTGTTTACCATATTCTATTGAAGGCTAACTTACACATACCTTATGGGTGAATAATTCTGTATCTAGTATATAGAGAAACTCTTGCCCCAAGAGAAATGTACGAGAATATTCATAGCAGGATTATTTGTGATAGCAAAAACTGGAAATAAGTCAAATGTTTAATAACAGCACACTGGATATATAAATTGTGGTATATTCACAAAATTGATTACAGCAATGAAAGTGAAAGAATGAATCTAACAGATATAATATCAGGTGAAAAAAATAAGGTTTATAAAGGGTACATTATGTTTTGTTCCATTAAATGTAAAGTTCAAAAACAGAGAAGGTTAAACTATATCATTTAGGGATGAATATTTAAGTAATAAAATTTTAAATAAACACAAATTATATCTCATCACAGTAGTGGTTACATGTAGAGGGCAGAGGTTACATGATCAGGGACACAAGATGACTGCACAGAGGACTAATGGAGTTGGTAGTTCTCCATTTCTTGATCTGAAGAGTGGTTACTTAATAATTATTCATTAAACTGGATATATATGCTTTTACAGTCTTCTGTATGTAGATATTAATCCAAAAACTGTTTAAAGAGAAGAAAGCCTCAAAATTAATGAGCTAAGCATACGACTTAAGATGTTAGAAAAAGAGCATCAGAATAAATCAAAAGAAAACAAAATGAAGGAAATAAAGCTAAAATCAGGAATTAGTGAAATATAAGGCATAAAATAGAGATGATAAATAATGTCAAAATGTGGTTCTTAGGAAAGACTAAAAGATGGTTCTTAGGAAAGACTAAAAGAAGACAACAAAACTTTGGCAAAATTAGTCAAGAAGAAAAAGAACAAAAGTGCTATATTGGGAATGAACAAGTGGGGATGAATCCGGTATAACAGAAGTGAAACAGATAAAAGGGAAGTACAAACAATGTTATGCCAAGAAGTTTGAAGACACAGATGAAATAAATAAGAAGCATATAAGCACCAAAAAAAAATAATAACTCACAGAGAAACAGAAAATCTAAATAGTCTTAGAATGATTAAAGAAATTGAAGCAGTATTTTAAAAATATTTGATCAAAGAATAATCCGGGCCCAGGTGACTTGACAAGAGAGTTCTATCATACATTAAAGGAACACACAATTCAAATCTTACATAAACTATTGCAGAGAATAGAAAAATAGGAAACATTCTCCCATGCATTTTATGAGATACCAGAAAAAGACAAGTACAGTACAAAAAAGAAAACTCAGAAACTGATCACCTGCATGAGCATAGTAGAAATTGATCTAAATATCCAAAGCAATTCCAGAAAAACTCCTAACAGGTTATTTGTGTCTATGTGTGCGTGCGTGTGTGTGTGTGTGTGTGTGTGTGTGACTTGGCAAAGCAAAGGATCAGAAATAGACAAGATAGTGCACAAGAGTAAGGCAAGGCAACTTGCCCTACCAATTTTCAAGACTTACTATAAAGCTATATTAATAGAGATAATGTGGTATTAGAGCAAGGGTGGACATATAGAACAATGGAACTAAATGGACAGTCTAGAACAGACCCATGTATATGTGGAAACTTGATTTATGACAGAGCAAACATTGCAGATCAGTGTGGAAGAAACAGACCATGCATTAAAAGGTACAGGGAAAAATGGGAATCGATATGGGGTAAAAAAAAAAAAAAAAAAGCCAGGAGAAGATATTTGAAAGACATATGACCAAGAAAGGATTACTGCACAAATATATAAAGAACTCTGACCAGTCAGAAAGAAAAGACAGCCGTACCAATAGAAAATTTGCAAAAGACATGGTCAGGCATTTTACAGAGGATGAAATACAAATGTCCTGCGAACATATGAAATAGTCCTCAGCTTCACTTATATTCAAGGAAAAGCTTAGGAAAGTCAAGTGAGATGTCATTATATACCCACCAAACTAGAAATACTAAGAATATAGACAACACCAAGTTTTGGAGAGATTGTAAAGCAACAGGAAGTCTCATGCAGTGCTAGTGAAAGTATACACAGGTATAAACCACTTAGGAAAACAGCTTGGCATTGCTTAGTCAATCTGAGCATTTACTACAACTCAGCAATTCTACAGCTACAACTATAGCTACAATTTAGTGATTCTACTCCTAGATACATATTCTGAAGAAACTGTTTGAGCATGTACTGGAAAAGAACAAAAAGTGTTAAGATGCCCATTGCAGCTGTGTAAAACCGGGTTCCCTAAAAAACGGGTTGAGGTAAAAGTTTACGTGCTCAGACTTTACTGGAGAATGCAGTGAGGGAAGCAGGAGGGAGAAAAAAAGTAAAATATCTAAAATAAGCCATAAAAAGTTTTTTAAAAAGTGAAGTGAGGTAGGAAAGATGGGAGGGTAAATATATTCAAAAGCTGGCCAAACGTAATAAATGTCTCTGTCTTTGAATGTCTTCAGAGAGGCTTATGCAACTACTTTGTTTTACAAGAGTCTGTTGTGGGGAGGGAAGAGAAAGAGAGATCGATGTATCTGATACCTCCTTCCTCTCTCTCAACTCATCCTGGACAAAGACTGCTTTGCAGAAAATTGGCTTCCCCCATTGCCATTTTGTGTCAACTGTTTCTTCCAAGGAATCAGTGTAGAAGCCAGAGCCCTCATGGTCTAGTCCAGATGGCCACAACACAATAGTCTCTTTTGCCGGTTAGTGCCATGCACGTGTGCTCGTTTTAGTCTGTGATAATAATAGCTCCTGGGCTTGATGACCGTAGAAATAGTATGAGTAGTTACTAGAGATGCATGAACATAGGAAAAGGTTGGGTGGGAGGGACTAGCAGATCAGTAGCAGGGCATGTAAACTGAGGCTGGTACAGCATTACTATCAATAATAGGAAAAATACTTGAAATAGCCAAATATCTATACCATGTTAGACTAGTTCACTAAATTATGGTATAGTCATATAATGGAATAGTATACAGCAGTGAAAAGGAATGGACTACAGCTATACACGTTAATGTTGGTGAATCCACAAATTATAATGAGATAATGAAGCAAATCACAGAAGGGTATGATTCCATTTATATAAAGTACTGAAATAGGAAAAGTAACATATTGTTTACACAGACATACAGAAGTGATAAACAATAATTATAGTCAAGAGAACCTGTATTAATCAGCGTAGTGGTTACCTCCAGGAGATGGATACAATTGGGGCAGAGGGCACTTAAGGGAATTCTAAGGTTCTGGTAACAATCTAGGTCTTAAACAGAATGGCAGGTACCTGGGTATTGATGTTAACATTATTTTTCAAATGAACACACTCATTTTATTTCACAAAAAAAAAAAAAAAAATGGTGGCCCTTAGGCAGAAAAAAATTAAGTTTTGCAAATTACCTAGCCTAGATCTATACAATCACTACAGTTCTAAACTGGTCATTAAACTACTGTTATATTTTACGGTACTTTTCCAAACAAATTATATGTCAAAGTTTATTTGCAAATTGAGCCATTTAACATGAATTGTAAGAATCATTGCCTTCTTTTTTTTATTTTTTATTTTAATTTTTTTTAATGTTTATTTATTTTCTGCTTAGTCATCCACTTTATACACATCAGTGTATACATGTCAATCCCAATCCTCTTTTCCTCTTTTATAGATGTTAGCAGTTGCCTTATGTATTGAGCTGCTCCTATGTTGGGAGCATATATATTAATAATTGTTATATCTTCTTAATGGATTGATCCCTTGATCATTACATAGTGTCCTTCCTTGTCTCTTGTAACATTATTTATTTTAAAGTCTATTTTATCTGATATGAGTATTGCTACTCCAGCTTTCTTTTGATTTCCATTTGCATGGAAGATCTTTTTCCATCCCCTCACTTTCAGTCTGTATGTGTCCCTAGGTCTGAAGTGGGTCGCTTGTAGACAGCATATAGGTGGGTCTTGTTTTTGTACCCATTCAGCAAGCCTGTGTCTTTTGGTTGAAGCATTTAATACATTCACGTTTAAGGTAATTACCGATATGTATGTTCCTATTACCATTTTCTTAATTGTTTTGGGTTTGTTTTTGTAGGTCCTTTTCTTCTCTTGTGTTTCCCACTTAGAGAAGTTCCTTTAGCATTTGTTGTAGACCTGGTTTGGTGGTGCTGAATTCTCTTAGGTTTTGCTTGTTTGTAAAGCTTTTGATTTCTCCATTGAATCTGAATGAGATCCTTACTGGGTAGAGTAATCTTGGTTGTAGGTTCTTCCCTCTCATCACTTTAAGTATATCATGCCACTCCTTTCTGGCTTGTAGAGTTTCTGCTGAGAAATCAGCCGTTAACCTTATGGGAGTTCCTTTGTATGTAATTTGTCAATTTTCCCATGCTGCTTTCAATAATTTTTCTTTGTTTTTAATTTCTGCCAATCTGATTACTATGTGTCTCGGCATGTTTCTCCTTGGATTTATCCTGTATGAGACTCTGTGCTTCCTGGCCTTGGGTGGCTATTTCCTTTCCCATGTTAGGGAAGTTTTTGACTATAATCTCTTCAAGTATTTTCTTTCTTTAGTTACAAATTCAATCTAAAGATATACCCTGATCACCTTGTTTAGGCAGTGAGAAACTGGGGAGCTGTTGATTAGACTACTGTATTTTCTAAGACTCTTTAGCAATACATGGTGTCTGTGGATCAAGTCAATAAATAATCCCATCAATATAAGCTGATTTGAATTTGTTTCATTCTCAAATGGTAAGCTTTTCCTGACCTTTTTCTTAAAATCTCAGGGAACCTTACTACTGTCCCCTTCTGTGACTACTACCATCTCAACATAGTTTTAAAATCTAATTCTCCTGAGAGAATGTTCTAGTTCTGCCAGATTCATGTCATTGCTCCCTAAACAAACCATTCCTACTTGTATGACATAGCTCATACATCCTCTTGATATGGGACGCCTTCCTCCATCCTTTTTACCCATCAAAGTCTTCCAAAAACTGTTTCATATGCTACCTTCTCCTTCATATCTATATTTAACGAACGTTACTATGTGCCAATGACTATGCTTGGTGTTTACCATGCATTATTTTATTAAATTCTCACAACAACCCAATGAAGTAGGCACTATTACAATCTTCATCTTACAAATGATAAAAATAGGCTCAAAGGGGTTATTTAACATGTCTACAGTCACACAAATAGTAAGTAGCACAGCCAAGAGTAATACAAGAAGTATTTGATTTCAAAGACCATGAAGTGTGAAGCAACTATAATCATCCTCATTAACACTGACCCATTCTTGCTTTGGCTTCCTAGAGAATTTAGAACATTGTTTGAATCATGCTGCCACTAGAATATACGGAGCCACATATGATTTAATAATGTTACATATACTCAATTTTATATCCTGAATAAAATTATAAGTTCCATGAAGATAGACTCTATATATCACATCTATTTTCTCTCCCATACACAAAATATACCTATTCTTATTAATTTCATTTCATCGAAACCCTATATTCTATCTTGTTGACTTCTACCTAGCAACCCTTGAAATTGCTCCCTTATTTTTACCCTATGTAAACAGTTAATAAATATCAGGAAGTTGAAGATTCACGGCAAATAGGTCTTAATTTGAATCATTAATAATTCAAAATCAATGCTAAAATTGGGACATGCATGAATTGTATGCATTTATATAACTACATGAATCTGTAGTGGATCTAAATCACCACAGATTCTTTAAAGGCTTTCCCTTCCAACTTTCTCTTCCACCTCTATGAAATCTTGCCTCCTCTCAGGAGCAGGAAGTCTTGCTCTGACCCCTAGTGTTGTCACTTTCACTCTGTTCTCTATGCTTGTAATAACTTTTGAGGGGTTAGTGATGAAGAGAAAGGGCCATAAAGATAAGGAAACATGAAGGGGAATAAACTTTCCTGGTTGATATTTCAAAAATATTACCTTTATTCCTTGTTCTCTCCAGTAAATATTTCCACCTCCATGAAGAAAGCTTACTTCTCATCTATATGCCTATGAATGGACAGACACATGCAACCTGTACCCAAAGGTAGAAACTGAGTCTCTCTCCTGAATTTCTTTCTACAGAATGCCATTATTTCCCAAAGGTTTTTCCCTCTCTAGACACTGTATCTCCTTCTACTACTCTGGGAATTTCACCCTCTCACACAGTCAGAATATAGCTGTGATAGAACTTACCCAAAAGAGCAAGAGTAAGCAACTTAGCTTAAAAGCTGTAGGTTGTGTGGGCTGGTTCCTCACCCTGAATCTCCTGCCATGCCCTATTCTTTCTCAGAAGTATTGTCCAGTCTCTTGGCCCTGGCAGTCTGTTTCAAGAAGGTAAATCATTGGTGAATGAGGCTTAGATTCTTGGGAGATGAGTGATTATTATCCAGTTTCTGTACTACCAGCTATGGGTTTTCTTTAGTGGTAAGATAGTGCTAAAAATGCGGGAACACAAAAAGAAGAATGCTTGCATTGACTTAATCTCTTAACTGTTTTAAAAAGATTCTTCTTCTCGTCCTTGCCTTGCTATGTGGTTCATTAAGCCTTTCTGCAATGCCTCAGGTGACTGTCCATGAGCATGCTAGTTTTGAGATCTAAAGGAGTCCCTCTGTTTTGGAAGCCAGAGCTTGTCCCACTGGAGTAACCTTTCCCTATTCAGAAAGAGGTTCAGTTCTTTTGGAAATTTAGTCCAAAATTGATCTCAATGGCAACCTCTAACAAGGCTTCATTAGACCCTCTTTTCCAACCTTCTGCTCACTGCTCTGCATATAAAAAAGAAATTCAAAACCTTCTTTAGTGAGCTTTAAAACCCATTGCCCTCTCAGCCCAGCAGAATTACTTTTGAAATCATCAGTGTCTTCTGGGCATCTACCAATGACTCTGTCATCACTAACCTGGACAGAGTAATATATTAATATATTCTGATAGTTCTGGTTCATGAAAGACCATAAGATAGTCTGTCTCTAGCCCATTTGTCTAAACATAGCACAAACTTACTTTTATCCTACTACTCCAATGCCATGATAGCATGCAGTGGGAAAATGGAATCTCAGATCTTAATGTTCCATGATTATTACTCAGGAAACAAGGGCAAAATACGATCCTGCCATATGTGAATGAATAATAAAATATTGCTGTTGTTCATTTCTAAGGTTGATTATACTACACTATTATTGATAGCATATGGTTTTAGTTATTTTTATAGTATTAATAAAGGCTTAGTTCTAATTGGTCCCCATTCTTTCTCAGTTTTTCCTTGTAGCCAAAGGTTTGCATGCCAGTCATCCATGTAGGGTCAATGCAGATTGCCTTTGAATAGAGCAATATTCAATTGCCTACATGGTAATCAAACCAAATATCCTGGAGTCACCAATATAGTGGTCACAAATGAGCCACCAGATTTATACAGAAATATTATTTATCTACCTGCCTATTTTCAAAAATAACATATTTGAATTAGTTTATTATGCATGGCATCTATACAAAAAGGCTTTAAGGTTGAGGAAAGAAGATAACTATATGGGAAAACCACACACTGACGTTAATTACTGCAATTTGTCAGTATATTTAACTGTGAGCTTCCCGATAGTCAAGGCAAAATTAGAAATATAATGAATTATGTAGTGGTTATTGTTTGATTAAAAGTACCAATTCATCTGGATACAGATTTTCTTTTTTTTTTTTGCTTTTGCCTGAAACTAAATGGTTAGAGGAGTTTTTCATGAAGCTCTTTATGTAAGAAACATTAGACCTAATAGGCAATGTTCCTAAGCAAAATTTTTCTACTGGCTATTTTAAAAATATATCCTCAATAAAAACTGGGTATAATATTAAATTATAATTTTGTGAAGGTGTTTCTACAAAGAGTTATATTAATAATGTCCAGGTAAGTGGTGACCTATCTTGATTCAGAGTTTTGAGTTCACACTAACCAGTCATTTCTCTACATCTTTTTTTCTCAAATATCAAGGGCCTCAGCCTTATGCTTAAATCACTCATGTTAATGTGAGAAGTTACTATTACTGTCTATCTTCCTCTGAACTTACAAAACTTGCACACATATGATCTCATGTGTCTTCTCAACACAACCTAGAGACACAGTTACTTTTACGCTTTGCAGATGTATCACCTACAACACAAAATGAAGCCACTCACCCAAAAGCCATAAACTAACTAGGATTAGAACACCTCTCTTCCAGCCTGATGTTCTTTCCATTATTTTTCTCCATAGATAAAACGTATAATAGGCAAATGTCCACATACTCTGGGAATAAAACATTCTCAACAAGATCACAGGCACAATATACTTACCAGGTATTATGTATAATAAATTTTCTCTATTGCCTAGGGTTACCTATTATGTATAATGAGGTGGTTCATTTCCTTAATTTTTAAGCCAAGAAATTATACAATCTTTCAAAATCCTAATGTTCAAAATATGGTTACAAACCATGCTGCTAAGATTTTGCAAAATGAACAAATACTCTGACAGAAAAGACAGAAAGAACCAGGCATCCTGACTCAACAGCTTACTGAAGCCTACCTGGCTCTCCTCTGCCTTTTGTTAAGTATTATTTAAGAAACACACCTGAAAAGTATCCATTTAATAAATGAAATTCTACGCCACCCCTCCACCCCCAACAGAGATTCATTCTCCCATCTAAAGACCAAATGTTTATTCTGTAAACATAGGAAGCAAAAAAGAAAGGGGTGTAAAACAACTTTTAATACATTGGGTATGGGAAGGATGTACTCTCTCTTATCAGAGCTCAAAAGACTCTAGAGCCTGAAGATGGGTGGCTTACAGGGATGCTGCGGCTGCTGCCATTTCTTGCAGCTGCCACTCTCTCAAACAAAGCAGCAGTTTCATCCTTTGTGTCTGCCTGGGGTCTCACTTGCCTTTTCAGACTAATGACAAGCATTTTTCTAGTTCTTGGAGATCAAAAAAGTTCCCTAAAAATGCAGATGGGAAATATCCTCCCTGTATAACCAACTTTCTCTGCTACATTCTGCTATGGCAGCTGAAGGAAAAGGAAGTCCAATTTTTTTTTTTAACATCTTTATCAGAGTATAATTGCTTTACAATGTTGTGTTAGTTTCTGCTGTATAACAAGGTGAATCAGCTATATGTATACATATATCCCCACATCCCCTCCTTCTTGCATCTCCCTCCCACCCTCCCTATCCCACCACTCTGGGTAGTCACAAAGCACCGAGTTGATCTCCCCATGCGATGCAGAGATGCAGACGTAGAGAACGGACTTGAGGACACAGGGAGGGGGAAGAGTAAGCTGGGACGAAGTGAGAGAGTAGCATTGACATATATATACTACCAAATGTAAAATAGATAGCTAGTGGGAAGCAGAAAGTCCAATTTAAATGTGTTGATACCAAGTAGTGCCAAGCACTTGAAGTAAGAGTGCTTTCACCTAGATTTTCTGGTTTAATCCTCATAGCAAATATGAACAGTAAATATTATTATTTCCATTTGGCAGGTGAGGAATTGAGGCTCAGAAATGTTAACTAATGTCAAACTAGTAAATACCTTAGTAGAGCTCCAGTCTGATTCCTCTCATGTTTTCTCAGGACCACAGCCATCGTTATGTCTTGAAAGGCTTCTCAATTCTCTAGGATTCATTCGCACTGAATAGAGTAAAAGAAGCCATTCAGAGAACCCATGTATCAGTTAAGGTTTGGCCTTCAACTTGTCCTGAACAGAGATCAAGGACAGAAGGAACGGCAACAGAAACAAAGCAATGGTTGGAGCAAATCTTCAAGAGGAAGTAAGTAATACCCTGTGATAAACCATAATGGAAAAGAATATTTTTTTTTAAATGTGTGTATATGTATAATTGAATCATATTGCTTTTCAGCAGCATATTGTTTTTTATACATTGTAAAATAACTATACTTCAATTTAAGAAAAAGAGTAAGTAGAAGAGACAGAAGAGACGATTATTTTCAAGGGTGAATTCAGGGTTTTTTAAAGAGCCTAAACCCTACGCAGCTGAAGGGAGAATGCTCTAAGGAAAATAATAGCAAATTACAAGCACAAAATGAAGTACAGGGGGAACTATACTCAATATTTTATTATAATCTATAAGGGAAAAGAATCTGAAAAATAATAGATACATATGTATGTATAACTGAGTCACTTTGCTGCACACCTGAAACTAACAACATTGTAAGTCAACTATACTTCAATTAAAAAATAATAAAGTACAGGATCTTGGAAGGGCCAATGCAAGTAAGCAGCCCTGTAGCTTAAGCTTCTCTGGCTTCAAAGTAAATCTGTCTCTGCTTACAGTATTTAACAAAGATAAACTTTGGAGCAAAGGGGGTCAAGAAGCTGTGCATAGAGGTAAAGAGATATGGGCTTATAAGCTTCTGGAGTAAAAGAGATAGCTCTGATCCAAACTTTCCACTTCAGCACAAAAAAGAAGAAAGACTTAGCAAGAAATTAACCTCTGTCAAGTAAAAGGAATGAGCAGAAGTGGTCAAACACTCTCTTCTCTCCTATTGCTAGTCACCATTCCTCAGTAACAGAGATATCTTCACTTGAGATCACCCACTACCCCGCTCACCACACAACATACAAGATGTCTCTGAAAATAAGGGACATAGAACTTAATACAAGATGACAAGAAGAGAAATAGAATGTGTATAATAATAAAAAATGGAGCAGAATGAGTAGAGAAGAAGGATTGGGTACACTTGGGGGAAGAGCAGTATTTACATAAAGATGATGTTATGTTTATATGCAGCTGTATCAACCATTCAACAGATCAAGCAATTTAAAAATCATCTCTAAATATAAGGGTTACTATCACAGTAATGGTGCCGTTCATCTAAGTCCATCAAAATGGCTACAAATACCATTTCTGTTGCTTTTCATTGCAATGCTTTGGTCATATAGATAAAGCTAGTGTGTGGATGAAAAGCCACAGGGGCCTTGGGAAAATAAATATAGATTTGAGAGTATTATGATATAACAGTGTATCCAAGGTGTGACTATGGCCTTTTCAGACCAATTTGTCCACAGACATAACAGAAATGAGACAATCAAATGAGCACTGTTCTTCAAAGTGGTCACCCACTGATTTTAACATTGATGCTACTACACAAACATTTCTGGAATTACTAAGTGGGATTAGATACAGAGTTTGAAACACTGTCATGAGTATCCTCACTGATGGCAAATCTTGGTCCTCTGAGGGGAAGATTTGATTTTCTGAAACAGCTAAAAGTCATTCAGAGTCAGATCTCATGAACAGGGTGAACGATCAAACTGCTAACAGTATTTGGGTCAAAAAATGAACTGTGACTCTAAAATAATGAAACCGATAATCTGATGTAGCTCAGAATGTGATCTTGAATGCAATTCCAAAGTAGGAGTTTATAGATAACATCATACTTGCCAGGTTCCCATTCTCTCTGACAATGTCATTTCTAATTCTCTTTGTTAGCAACTATCCATCTGAGATTGCTAGTTGTGTTGATGGAAAGACAATGCTTGCGTGACCTAGCTGACTAAGGCTTTGCTTGCGTGACCTAGCTGACTAAGGCTTGTTTGATTTCTACAAAGGGAAAAAATCTCTTCCATATTCACAGAACTCACCCTAACACAACTTCATAAATATATGTTGCAGATCACAAAATAGAACAAGAATAGCTCAGTGAAGGGAGGACTGAAGGGAGATAGGGAGGAAGAAGAGAAGGAAAGGTAATATATTCATTATAGTAGTTCTCTAGAACTTGTACTGGGTCTTCTGCTAGGAATCATGCTAATTTTGCACTAGGTACTTTAAATACCTTTTTCTCATTTAATATCATCCTTGTTATATAGAATATATAGTTTAATACACTGCTGAAGAATTACAATAAAACTAAGGGATATGGATCGTTATTCCAATGTGTAATAGAGCTGAGGCACAGAGCGACTGGGTAACATGTTCAAGGTCTTACAACAAATAAATAGCAGAACCAGGAAAGAAATCCCTCTCTGGCTAACTACAAAGCCAACGTTCCTTGCAGGATACTATGATGTACATGTCCTCTTACTGTAAGCATTTGTAATGTCAGCTACCACATTTACTTATTCCACAAATATTTATTTGGCACCTATTATATCCTGGCACACTTTCAGATGCTAGAGATACAGCAAGAAACAGGACAAAGCCCTATGCCTCATGGAGGTTACATTCAAGTGGGAGGAGAGAGGCAATAATGAGATAAACAGGCAAAGGAAATAGTGTGTTAGTCATAAATACTGTGTTGAAAAATAAAGGAAGGGTGGAGAGAGAAAGAGAGAAAGAAAAGTAGCTGGGCTCAGGGTATAGGGAGGTGATCAGGAAGCATCATATTCTGGATTTTTAAATTGAAGTATAATTGATTTACAATGTCATATTAGTTTCAGGTGTACAGCACAGTGATTCAGTTATATATATATATATATATATATATATATATATACATATATATATACATATATATATACATATATATACTCTTTTTCAGATTCTTTTCCCTTATAGATTATTACAAAATACTGAGCGTAGTCCCTGTGCTATACAGTAGGTCCTTGTTGGTTATCTATCTAGTGTGTATCTGTTAATCCCAACCTCCTAATTTATCCCTCCCCTCCTCTTTCCCCTTTGGTAACCATAAGTTTGTTTTCTATGTCTGTGGGTCTATTTCTATTTTGTAAGCAAGTTCATTTGTATCTTTTTTTTCAGATTCCACATATAGGCAATATATGATATTTATCTTTCTCTGTCTGGCTTACTTCACTTAGTATGATAATCTCTAGGTCCATCCATGTTGTTGCAAATAGCATTATTTCATTCTTTTTATGGCTGAGTAATATTCCACTGGATATATTTTGACAGTAGAAACAAAAGGATTTGCTGGTAGATTGGATTTGAGATGAGAGAAAGTAAGGAATCAGATGATCCCAAGTTTTTTTTTTTTTTCAAAATTGTGTAATTGTGTATGTATCACAGAACTATCATCCTATACTGTATTCTATGAAAAAATAGTCTGTGGTCAAATAAGTGTGGGAAATTCCAGATACTGTAGTATATCCTCCTCTTGAATATTAACCATACAATTAGCACATTATAGGCTCTTGGAATACTGATGTAAAAATAAATAAATGCATGGGCGAATGAGTTAATAAACAAATAGAATTTTCTCAATTATTTTAACCACAGAACCCACTTTTTCTGGCATAGTGGGGTAGAGGAGGCACTTATTAGTATATCTTGGAACTACTGTCCTGAGAAAAGCACATAGGAATATACAACAACACAAAATATTATTCATGATCTTGAACTGAATTTTTTCAAGATATCACTCTGAGTGCAGGACTCCCTCTCCAGAGGCAAAATACACAGTCTAAGGTTTCCACAGGAATAGTGGCATCTGTTAATACTGCACTGTAGCTGTGATTTCTGGGGAAAAGTCCTCAATTGGGAACAAACTGTGAGTTATTAACAAAAGAATTATCACACTTTCTCCATAGGCAAATGTCAGGAGTTATAAGGTGTTAACAAGCAGAGTATGAGGAACGTACCAAGAATACCCTTTTTTTTTTTTTTTTTCGCGGTATGCGGGCCTCTCACTGTTGTGGCCTCTCCCGTTGTGGAGCACAGGCTCTGGACGCGCAGTCCCAGCGGCCATGGCCCATGGACCCAGCCGCTCCACGGCATGTGGGATCCTCCCGGACTGGGGCACGAACCCATGTCCCCCACATCGGCAGGCGGACTCCCAACCACTGCGCCACCAGGGAAGCCCCAACAATACCCTTTTTTAACTACTTAGAGCATTTGCTTTTTGGATCAGAAATTTCCACCACAAATATTCAAAATGGATTTCTTACACAGCTGTCACCCTGAAAGAGTTCCTACATATCTGTCTTCCTTCTGGTTCCTCGGGAGCATTTTAGTATCATGGAAACTCAGAGATGAAAAAGACTTTTAAATTTCTACCCAACATAAGAATCTCTTTTACAATGTCCCCAAAAGACTAACCCTTCTTAAACATCCCAGTAACAGGAAGCCAGCTATCTGCTCTATGAAGCAATCCATTCCATCTGGGGACTGTTCTAATCGTTAGCAGAATTTTCTTCATATTAAATGTAGATTGCCCTCCCTTCCTTAACTCTTACAATGGGTCTTAGCCCAGTTTTCTGAAACTAAATAAAATAAGATTCCTCCTTAAATCACTTTAACTGTTTGAAAACTGCTATCATCTCCCATTGGTTCTTACTGTGAAGGAAGACTTGAAGTTCTTACTGTGAAGGCTTGAGGAGCTGATTCAAACTCTCCATTATCTCCCCCTGACCCTACTGAGATTCCAGGACATAACATGACCTTTGGAAGGTGACAAACATCTATTTGCTTGAAAAAAGTTAATGAACAGAACTTTCCCTTTTCAGAAATATTCCAGGTAATAAATGAAAAAGGAATGGCAGAATTAGAATATAACCATTTTTGCAAGCCCTAATGGATAAAACAAAAAGCAAAGCTAGGTAATGTTTACCAATGGCTGCTAACCTTTAAAAAAAGAGATAACCGGAAATGAAGTGGCTCTTGATGGAAGAAGAAATTAACACTGCTTATGAAGCATTCTTTTTTTTTTTTTTTCTTTTTTTGGCCTTGCAGCTTGTGGGATCTTAGTTCCCTGGCCAGGGACTGAACCTGGGCCCTCAGCAGTGAAAGCACCGAGTCCTGACCACTGGACCACCAGGGAATTCCCCTATGAAGCATTCTTTCAAACACAATAAACAATCTGACCAATCCTCAATATCCAACTACTAATTCATAGGAAATTCAGAGGTCAAAGGAAAAAAACTGCACCACAAGAATTCAATCCACAAAATCCAAACTCGGGAAAAATCTACAGGACAAATGATCAATAAGTAACATGGATCATAAAAGAAAGACAAATGGAATTGAAAGATATATCAACCAATTACAATCTATGGACTTCTTATTGAGCTCTTGTTTCAAAAACACTATAAAATAACATTTGTGAGACAACTAGGGAAATTTGTACACTAACTGGATATTTGATGATGTTAAGAAATTACTGTTCATTTTTTAGTTATGTTAATGGTATTGTAGTCATGGGTTTTTAAGTTCTTGTCTTTTAAAGATACATAGCAAAACATTTATAGATGAAATGACATGATATCTGAAATTCTGGGATTTCCCTCCAAATAATCCAGTTGGGAGGATAATAGATAAAACAATGTTGTCCATAAATTGAAATCTATTGCATCTGGGTGATGGGAGTATATGGAAGTTCATTATACTAATCTCACTGTTTTTGTATCTGCTTCAAATTCTCCATGATAAGCAGCTTAGGGGGAAAAATACTTCCCTTGATTTGCCTACTACCGATCCCCATCCCATAAGTCTTATTTTCTCCAGCAGAATGCTTTTCAATTATTTAAGCCTTTTCTCCTGTAACATGGATTCTACACTCTTCACCATTGTAGTTACCCTCCTCTAGGAAAATCAAAATCCTCCTTGAACACAGTCTCCCAAATGGGGTCTGAACACTACTGAGGGACTACTATCTCCCTTAATCAAAATACTATTATTCTATTGAAAATCTAAGTTGCATTACCTGGCTTGTCATTAATATCATATGTTCGACTCATACTGACCTTAGAGTCAACTAGAACCATCAAGTTTTATTCACATGAGATGTAGTATATTCAGCTCCTCCATCTGTATAATTGATTTTCATCTTAACTGCTAAATTCCATCTTTAGTTTTAGCTCATCTTTCTGGCCTATGGAAGTAATAATGGTTGTATGAAATCCAAAAATAATAAATAACTAAAAGCTACTATTTATTGTTTTCTGGGTGATCATTTGGTCTTCATGAGTTAGCAGAAATAATTCACCCCAGGTCACATAGCTAGTAACTGTGGCAGAGTTGATTCAAGCCTTCAATCTTACCAAACCCATGGTTTTATGCTTTCTGCACTGGGGTGGCCTCTACTATACTAGCTATTCTCCCTAGTGTCATCTGCATACTTTATAAGGATGTCTTCTGAGAAATCTTTAACCTTTGATAAAAATTGTTTATCAGAATATGACCAAGAACTGAGTGTGGGGTATCATTAGCAGAAACCACCTGGTACTGATTTAATAATCAATGTACTCAGTTAACGATTAGTTGAACAATTATAAAACTTATTTAACTTTATTCTCACCCAGCCCACATATCCCTCCCTATCTATTCTAAATAAGTAACATGCTAAAGATTGTCAAATGTTTGCAAAAACAAGACAGCTTCCTATCAAACTAGTAACACAACAAAAAATCAAATGAGGTTATTTTAGTATGACTTATTCCTAGAAGAAAGCATCTGGTTCCTGGTGATTACCATTTTCTTTTCTTAGTGTGCATAAGACATTTATTTCACAATCTAGTCTAGAATCTTGCCAGGAAAACATATGTAGATTATAGTTCTGTATTGTCAGGAATCCATCTTGTTCTCCCGCTTAAATCACCACAGATGCCTATCTCCTGCCCCTTAGAAGTCTCAAAGATGACTGAAATGATTCTAAAATCACATTTTCAGATTATTTCAACACCCTAAAATGGAATTTTTCTGGCCTTCGAAACTTGCCCCCACTGAGAGTTTGTAGCCTGGTTGATTTAAAACTACATGTGATCTTTATTCATAAGGCATAATTATTGAAAAGGCAGTTCATGATATGGGGCTTAGAAATGGCAGAAAGGAGTCAGTGTGGACCAGAGTACAGAGGAAGAACATCATAGGGAAATGAGATTGAGAAGAATGTTGAGAAATGTTCAGAAGATGTAAAATGAGAATTGATTAATTTCATTTTTTTATTGCTGTCTGTGCCAGTCCTTTTAATTCTTGCTCCAAATACAGATCTTTAAGTTTTTTATTGTCCTTAGATTCTTAGAATTTTTCAAATAACAATTTTTGGCTTTATCTTTTATTATTCTACCTTTCCCCCTGGGCAAACAGTGCCCAGGGCCCCTTCTAGACATAGAATTCTAGAAGTCAGGTGTTGGTAAAGAGGTTTACCAGTCCAGCATGCAATGGTGAAGTATACTTTCTGGGACAAAACCAGGTCAGGAAGTAAGAGTCAGGCCAAAGGTGAAAAGGCAAAAGAGTAGGACAAAAGCAAGAAATGATCCAAAATGAAGGGTGTGTAACCAGTGACAGGCATGACCTAGTAAGCAAGTTTGAGTGGCACAGACCAGGGAGAGTTCTTAAGAGAACAGTCAAGATAAAAGGAAGACAGCCTATTATATAAGCAAGAGAGGGCCTTAGAGTCCTCTTCAAACTGATTTGAACAGTCCTTACACTCACTATTCTTCAGGGTATAAATGATGTTTGTAACATTTAGTGTCTTAAAGTATTTACTTTTTTTTTAATTGAAGTATAGTTGATTTACAATGTTGTGTTAGTTTCAGGTGTAGAGCATAGTGATTCCGTTATATATATATATTCTTTTTCAGTTTCTTTTCCCTTATAGGTTATTACAAGATATTAAGTATATTCCCTGTGCTATACAGTAGGTCCTTGTTGGTCATCTACTTTATGTATAGTAGTGTGTACATGTTAATCCCAAACTCCTAATTCATCCCTCCCCCCACCTTTCCCCTTTGGTAACCATGAGTTTGTTTTCTGCCTGTGGGTCTATTTCTGTTTTATAAATAAATTCATCTGTATCTTTTTTTTAAGATTCCACATATAAGCAATATCATATGGTATTTGTCCTTCTCTGTCTGGCTTACTTCACTTAGTATGATAAGCTCTAGGTCCGTCCATGTTGCTGCAAATGGATAGTATTTACTTTCAACCTGAAGGAATGGTAATTTAGAAAACCTACTATCAAGAATAAATATTATGGATTTGCTTGAGTAATGTACTCTGTTGCTCAAAATAGTAAAATGACACCTGTAGCTCAGTCAGTCAATCAGCATACATTTCCTTTTGCCTACAATGTGCAAGAAATAGCAACGCACCTTTGATAAGAAACAATATGACAGATATGATAAGATGTTTAAGACACAAATCTGAGAAGCAGGGACTTTATAACATCAGGCAGATATGAATAATGAAATATTTGAATAAATGATATGAGGCTGTATATAAGGGTAAAATGACTGACATGAAAAGTATGTTACAAGTGTTCAGACATGGGAGAAAATTCTGAGTTGGAGTAATCAGATGAGGCTCACAAACCCAGGTCCTGAAGAATCTAATAGGAAGAAAAAAACTAGAAAGAGCATTTCCCGAAACTACTTACAGGCAATGTGAACACAAATGTCTCCTTCTAAAACGTGCTTGACTAACCAGATTGAATTCTACACAATCTCTTCTTCATTTTGTACTCCAAATATTGCTGTTTCCTTTATGCCCCACAGCCAATATTGGGATATGTTGAATGAGTAACTTCAAAGAAACAGAAAGCCTTCGAGAACATTTTGTAAATGAAGGAAAAAAAACATGGTCACCCCGAGGCTCCACGGTGGTAATCACTACTAAATACAAAATTTCCATCTGTCCTTTGGGTATCACTTTCAACCTACAAGAAGGCAAACTTCAGAAGCTAAGGTTATAATAAAGCCCTTTTGTAGTGGACCACAAAAAACCAAAAGGGCTGTTCAACAGCTTAACATCTGCTTTTGTTTGCAACTCAAAGAACAGCTGCTTTCTGACTTGTTAATAAATTTCAGTGGGTGTCCTCTGCCTTTTACAGTCCATCAGCGTTTCTGGGAAAACATTGAAGTAAATCATGTAGTCAAGAGCCTGGAGTTATCTATGCTTTGGCGTTCATTTCCTATATTACAGTTAATGGGGACAACAGATGCCAAAAAGAGCCATGCAATTAGTTTACATCATTTCAGAGACTCTTCCATCAGTGGAATGTAGTGAATTTTACCTTAGTAAAGGTGCAGGCAACTTTCAGGTTTAGCCACTGTCATATTTAAGAATGAATAGGCAATAGTTTAGGAACAAGAAGTGATATATTATGATTTACCACTCTTTTTTATTGACTTTTAAATCAATAATGCAGTGGTCTGTCTTACCACAGAGAGCTGTAGGACACATTTTTAAACCCAAAAGCAAGTTGAAACAGGTCATAAAACTTGAGAATCTATGAAAATCCCCTAGGGATCAATGTTAACCACTCGGATTTCTTCTTAAACAACCAGAATCTCTTTGAGTTCCAATGACAATATTTAAAAAAGTGTGAATTCCCAGCTTTTGCACATGAAATATTATCATTATAACTCCTTAAAGCAACATTAAGTAAGTAAGTGCATTTTGTGTTAAGATACCTGAACAGAAGCCTGGAAAAAGCTCAGCTACATCAAAGGATAAAAGAGAATCAAATCTGCTGTCTCTAGATTTTTATTCATTCATTTGTTCATTCATTCATTCAAAGGCACTTATTGAACCATGATGTGAATTTTCTGAGATGAAAAGACATGTTTCTTCCCCTCAAGAAACATACAATCTAGTCAGAGAGGCAGAATATGAGCACTTGTGATAAAAACAAAAAAGAAAGAAATGCTAAAAGAGAAGTGCAGGTAAAGGATTTTCTAAGTACAGAGAAAAAAAAAAACATAAATAAATATTATGAGTACTTACCTTGTACTAGGCCTGTGCTTGGTACTATTATTATACGTATTAATTTAAATGTTCCACACAACAACTTGGTGATCTAGGTATTATTTCCCATGTTTTATATGTGAGAAATCTGAGGCTCATACAGGATGGATAACCTCCTCAAGGTCATGCAGCTAATAAGTGGCTGAGCCACGATGTAAACCCAGTGATGCTTTACTACAAAGCTTGTACTTAGTAGACTACAGGTCCAGGTGAGGAAGCATTCTCAACGGCTGCTGAAATGCACACTGAAAAAAAGCACTGCTTACACATCTGAAAGAGTATAAACACGTCTGCATTATGCAGGATGGTAGTGTAAGAAAAGCAACCTGATTACATACAGTAAGAGGGTGATGGCAACGCAAGTTGCATTAGGAAAGTAGCAAGGAGCTCAAAAGGGGGTAATTTGGATCCTATTTTAATCTTATATGCACCAAATATTTGAGTAACTAACAAGTTCAATTTTGAACATTTGAAATTGAGATGCTTGAGAGACATCCAAATGGACATGAAGAGAAGCCAGCTGGATTTGCGGGTCTGTAGATCATCTGAAATAGTTCAGTTAGAAATATTATTTGGGGAGTGTACAGAATAATTGAAGCCAAAGGTATGGATAAGACTGCCTCCAGAGAAAATAGAGAATATAGATAAGTGGGCCTGGAAGTGACGTTTAAGGACTGCCACACTTCATTACTTTGGGCAATGCTGTAAAACCATCCGTTTTGAAACTGTGGTGATACTGTAGAAAGAGGAGCAGAGAGGAGTTCATGAAGACTTTGATCAGACAGCAGTGCTGAGCTTTGAAGTATGAGTATTATTTCCCAAGCTTGTGAAGGTAAGGATGGGCAATTCACTCTTAAGGAAAGAGCATGAGCAAAGGCACAGAAGCATAAAATGAAATGGTATATTTGGAGAATAACAAGCAAACCTTTTATGGCTGCAGTATAAGAACCAGGGGGAAGAAAGGCCACAAAGATAACCTGAGACCAATTTTGGGAAAATTTAATCTATACCCAGTGGGGATTTGTTGAAGTTTGTATGAAAATCAATAGCCATATTTATATTTCAGAAAAAGAATTCTGATATCTTTAAGAGAGATTGACAGAAAATAAGAGTGTGGTTTTTATTCCTGTGTTATGGGGTAATATGTCAATATTAAATTAATTTTCCTGTATTTTCTTTATTTTGAATTTCCCTTCTTCCAAATTCATGCAGTGCCTTTCACTGCCTTGGGGAACAGTAAAAGATTCAGATCATGGCTTTTGAATTTTAAAAATTTATTTGAATTACAGAAATCTGGGATATTGAGCTTCCAAAGCCTCAACCTTGAAGAACTTGAAACTTCAAATTTATGTCACAAACAATAGATCTGGAGTAAGAGCCCATTTTCCCAGCCCAAATTAAAGATTCCACAGTCTGGAGAAGAAAGTCAGAAACAAAGCAAGAGAGTGGATGCTCATGGGTCTTTGAAAAATGGCCCTGAACAGCAATACTTCCCACTAGCTGAGATTTGATAGTTTAAGGGTATGAAACCACTGAAGGGTATGGAGAACAGTAGAGCAGAAATGTTCTGTGTTTCCCTTCCTGGGATGTCTTCCCATGTCCACTAACCCCAGCAGGAAATAGGAGCAAAAAATAGAGTGGCTACATTCAGAGTCTAGAAACATAAGTTTCCAGGAGATTCAGAGTTCCCCATTGTTCTGCAAGATATGAAAAGGGCCACGTGCTGTCCACATTCTCAAGAAAAACGGGAAAGTAACTAGACTAATGAATCCTTATGATAGAAATTAAAAGGACAATCAGTGATCTTCATGGACCAAGGCCAGGGTTTAGACAGGGGTGGAGGCATATCAACATGGATAGATGACAGTATGATGACAGAAAAACAGATGATCCATACCCCCCCATTCCCCCCACAAAAACAAAGAAAACTAAGGCAAGAGATAGGGACTCTGAGATGACTCAGGAAAACTTGAATTGTTGAGCTTATTTCTATAACCCAGTTTACTGGGACCAGAGACAAGAATTTTAAGTTCAGATGTAGAAAAAAAAATAAAATTAACTACTCAAACTGAGAATTTATATCCACTACATCTTTGTCTTGAATATCCAACCAGGGTCAGGTATATTAAACACACTCAAAACTTGTTTGTAACTTATACAAGACATGTATTTTACAAATATAGCAAAGCAAGAAAAAGAAAAAATAAAGGAACCATAATTTCCTTATTCACATATAATCACTACCAACCTTGTGGTATATATCATTCCAGTCCACTATTTTCCATAAAACAGATACTGTACAAAATATTTTGCATTAAACATTATATTGTCAATATCTTCCTATGACATAAAACACCACTTGAGTGATCAATAATATTTTACCACATGAATATAGACTACTTTTTTTATCATTTCCTTACTGATGAACATGTACATTGATTCTTTTGTTTTTGTAACTATAAATAATTTTGCATTTAATATCCTTATATATAAACCTTTGTGGCCATTATGACCAGCATCTTCGGATAATTTTTACAAGTAGAAAGTCAAAGGGTACTTCTGGTTCAAGGTTGAAAAAATGTTGAAATGTCCTTCTCTCAAACAAAGGAAGATATCAGAAACAGTATTCACAAGTACGTCACTGCACTCACAAATAAGGGAACTATCTGAAGACCAGAAATGAAAATACTGAGGTTCATGAAATATTTCTGAGACATTTGGAAATGCTGATTTCCTCCAGAGTTTACCAAGAAAATATAAATTTCAGTATAAATTTAAAATATGTAAGTTTAGCAAAAAATAATAAAAACAGAATATGTACCTTCAAAAAGAGTAGGGAAAAAAATCAACAAAGAAAACCATATTTATTCTAAGAATGTAAAGAAAAAAATAATAGCAAAGAGAAAACACACAAAGAAAATCATTGCAAATAGAGAACATACACCACAAAACATATGATGGCTGAAATATATCCAAATTTTTTATTAATCATAATAAATGTTAAGTAACTAAATTTGTGTATGTATTTTTATACATAAACAATATGGTATTCATAAGGCTCACACCTAAAACAAAGTGATATAGATATGTTGAATGTAAAGGATAACAAATGGTATTCCAGACAAATATTAATAGAAATAAAGCTGATAGTGTAATAATAACATCAGACAAAATAGAATTCAAAGCAAACACATTAAAAGCTAAAATGAGGGGCTTCCCTGGTGGCGCAGTGCTTGAGAGTCCGCCTGCCGATGCAGGAGACG
>NW_006781519.1:0-44433 GCF_000442215.2 Lipotes vexillifer | reverse complement strand
CCATGGCCACTGAGCCTGCGCGTCCGGAGCCTGTGCTCCGCAAATGGGAGAGGCCACGACAGTGAGAGGCCCGCAAAACCCAAAAAAAAAAAAAAAAAAAAAAAAAAAGCTAAAATGAGGGTCATCTCATATTCATTAAAGGGTCAATTCACTAAGAAGATAAAACAGTCATCAACTATGGTTCCTTCAAGAAACAGAGAACTGTTTCATATAAAATCTCACATTTTATAAGGAAGGTAGAAAGCTTCTAAACTCACTTTATGAGACTAGCATATTTCCTTCCTATTAGGCAGGTACCCCAGGAAAAGATAGTGTTTTTCCTCTGGATGTTACTATGTCGAATAAATTCAACTCTCAAAGGAGGATGAAACTTAGAGCAGGGTTTCTCAGCTTCAGTAATATTGACATTTTTGGCTGGATAATTCTTTCTTGTGGGGGGCTGGCTTATGCATTGTAGGATGTTTAACAGCATCCCTGGCCTCTAACCACTAGAAACCAGTAGGATTGCCCTGCCTCTACCCAGCTGTGACAACCAAAAATGTCTCCAGACATTGCCAAATGTTCTCTGGGAGGCAAAATCACTCCCAGTTGAAAACCACCTAACTCATCTCAGAGAAAAGGAGCTGGAAAAACTAGATTAACTCAAAGCTTAACTCAACTTATAACTAAAGTTCAAGTTATATGAGTCAATATTACTATTTAAACCATTTTAAGACTAATTTTCAGTTACTTGCAGCCAAAAGCATCAAAAAAGTTATACTCTGTCCCTACACCAAGTTCTCTCCAATTTTGTCTGAAATTATTTATCTCTTATAGTTAGTTTTTCCCATTGAACTTTAGACTATGTCAGGCAAAAAAAAACTTCCAGTCGGAACTTCTTTAAAACTATGATGTGTTTGGACAGAATTTCCATCATTACAACATATAAGTTTTCCATCAAAGATCATGGTTTTTCATTCGATTTTCATGTGACCCTTTCTACTCCTAAATACAGTTGTATAATTTTGCCATATTGATCCTGCACATTTCCTGTTAAGTTTACTTAGGTATTTTTGTTTTGTTGCTATTAATGAATAGCATTATTTTCCTAATGTGATTTCTGATTGATAATATAGTTTCTGACTGATACTGAAATTAGGATAATTTAATTGTCTGTTCCAAGGGTCAGGAAACTAAATCCTTCAAGACAAATCTTACGGGCGTGTGTTCTTGCAAATAAAGCTTTATTAGTACACATCCAGGTTCATTCATTTACTTATTGTCTGTGGCTGCTTTCACGCCACAACAGCAGGATTGAGTAGCTACAACTGAGACCATATGGTCCCAAAAGCCTAAAAGATTTACTGTCTGGTCCTTTACAGAAAAAGTTTACTGGCTTCTGGTCTACTTCCATGAACTCTTATTAGTTTCAATCATTTTTTCAATTAAGTCTCTGAAGTTATCTAGATTACCAACCATCAGATAAGCATACTTTTATCTCCTCTTTTCTAAAGTTTATTCCTCTTATCTTGGGGTTTGCTTGGTTGCTTGGCTGTTTTTAATGAACTGCCTAAAATTTTCTCTGATATTAACAAAAATTGATTAATAAACCTCAATAAAGTTTGATTATTGAGGATAATCTGACTTTGGATTTGAATAGCTTTTCTTTATTAAGAAAATATCTTTCTATCTCTCTTGCTCTCACCCTTTTAATCATGAATGAATGCTGAATTACATTAACTTTCTTTTGATGATCTATTAATCTGGGTTACTTCATACTAGATAATCAACCATCTTTGCATTCCTGGGATAAATTATACTTATTAATCATATGTCATCTTTCCAGTTTATTCCTACATTTTTCTCAGGAGCATTGCATATAGGACTGCTTGCATCAATATTTAGAAGTATAATCAATCTGTTTACTTTTAGTGCTATTCTTGTCAGGTTTTATCAGAATTGTACTATATTAATGATATAAATAAGGAAGTTATCCCTTTCATTCTAGGCTCTGGAATAGTTCTATAGAAAATAAATGATTTGTAACTGAAATATTGAAGAATATTCCAGTACAAAACTATCTGGGTAAGAAGAGAGTTTTTAGAGCTAATTCTTCAACAACTCTTTTACATTTTTCCACAGTTACTGATATCTTCTTTTTTTACATCTTGAAAAGCCATTTGAGTTTTTTGAAAAGTCAATACCTTGAGTTTTTCAAATCTATTAGAAGAGAATTGTATGTAGAAATCTGTTATTTTTAAAAGCCTCTCTGTGTCTATTGCTCTATATAATTTTGTATTCTTAATCTTACGTATTTTTTTCTTTTGATCTTTTTCTTTCCTTCATCTTTCATTTTTCCTAATTACATTTTCCAGGAAGGTATCCTCTTCCCACTGCAATTATTTGCCCTTAAATTTGTTTTATTAATTCTATGTATTCAATTTTCTGCTTTATAAATTTCCCTTTTCAATTGGCATTAGAGGGTCATTAGTGAACCTTAAAAGCAGTTTATCACTTTCAGCAATCACATGATTTCCTTCTTCCCTCTAAATTCTAACCCAAACACAAATATTTGCAGGCAGATAAAACTCCTTAAAACTTTGCTTCTATATTTTAGAAGTAACATAATGGAAAATAGATTAACATTTTCCTAAGAAGAAGCAAAGAGAGAGTTATAGTAAAGTTTTCCAAAATTAAGAGATACTATTACATTTTACAAAGCACACAAACAGACCCACTAATAGAAAATGCAACAGTTAACTAGATTTAAAATGTACAATCTCTCATACAAAGAACTGTATGAAATAAAAGTGTACTTTTATTTATAAATTTGCAATGGTATTTTTTTATTTATGTTGAAAGAACAAAATGCTGGAAAGTGTATAAACAGGCACTTTTCTGGCAATAGTGTAAATTTATATACCATTTCAGGAAATAATTCATAAGTATGAAGAAAAAGCTTTAAAGGGGTTATAATGGGAAAAATTACTTCTTGAATTCTATCTTAAGGAAAAAGTTCATCTTGGTATTATGTATGATTACAAAATTTCAGATATAACCTAAAACTTTCAAAACAGAAAAATGTTTAATTAAATTATGACTGATTCACTTGATAAAACTTGAATGATTTTAAATGTTTACAAGTGTGTGATAACATGAAAAATATTTATGCATCACTGTTAAGTAAAAACGCAGAATTTAAAGACTGTGTAAACAATATATTGCATTGGCCAAAAAGTGTCTTCAGTTTTTAAGTAAAAATAAAAGACACATTTTTCATTTTCACCAATAACTTTATTGAACAAAGTATTCATCCTTTTGTTCCACTACCTTCTGCCATTTTTCAGGCAACTTCATAATTCCATCTTCCCAAAACTTTTTACTTTTTGAGCAAAGAACTGTTGCAGGTGCCTTTTACAGTCTTCCAAGGAATTGAAATTTTTTCCATTAAGAGAATTTTGTAAAGATCGAAATAAATGGAAATCTGAAGGTGCAATGTCTGGTGAATGCAGCAGATGAATCAGAACTTCCCAGCCATGCTGTAACATTTTTTGCCTGGTCATCAAAGAAACATGCGTACTTGTGTTATCCTGATGGAAGATTATGCATTTTCTGTTGACTAATTCTGGATGCTTTTCATGAGTGCTGCTTTCAACTGGTCTAACTGGGAGCAGTACTTGTTGGAATTAACCGTTTTGTTTTCTGGAAGGAGCTCATAATAGAGGACTCCCTTCCAATCCCAGCATATACACAACATCACCTTCTTTGGATGAAGACCGGCCTTTGGTGTGGTTGGTGGTGGTTCATTTTGCTTGCCCTATGTATCTGCCGTTCCACATTATTGTACAGTATCCACTTTTCATCACCCATCACAATATGTTTTAAAAACGGAATGTTTTCATTACGTTTAAGTAGAGAATTCCATGCAGAAATATGGTCAAGAAGGTTTTTCTCGCTTTACTTCTGTGGAACCCAAACATAAAAGCCATTCACATAACCAAGCTGGTGCAAATGATTTTCACTGCTTGATTTGGATATTTTGAGTATGTCGGCTATCTCCCACGTGGTATAACATTGATTATTCTCAATTATTGTTTCAATTTAATCGCTATCAACTTCAACTGGTCTACCTAATCTTGGAGCATCGTCCATTGTCCATGGAGAAATCTCTAGCATGAAACTTCGCAAACCACTTTTGACACATTCGATCATTCACAGCACCTTCTCCACACACTGCACAAATCTTTTTTTGTGTTTCAGTTGCGTTTTTACCTTTCTTGAAATAATAAAGCATAATATGCTGATAATCTTGCTTTTTTCTTCCATCTTCAATATTAAAATGGCTACATAAAAATTCACCAATTTTTATGTCTTTTTTTAAATGCATGCTGAATGACAGCTGTCACATATTATCTAACAAAGTTGTTTTGAATGACGCTAAAGACAACTAAGTGCTATTAGAGCCATCTTACGGGAAAAGAACGAATTACAAGATTATTTTACAAGTTATTTTAGTTCATATTTTAGTGCTGTACCTTTCCATATTTTTTACTGAGATATAATTCACATGGCACAAAATTCACCATTTTAAAGTGTACACTTCTGGGGGGTTTTAGTATATTCACTATGCTGTGCAACCACCAACACTAATTACAGATTTTCATCAACACTGAAAGAATCCCTGTAACTATCAGCAGTTAGTCCTGTTAATCCTCCAGTTAGAGCAGTTAATCCTCCTCTCTCCCTTTCCACTAATCAACTTTCAATCTATATGCAGATTTAAATGGATTAATATTGACATTTCATATAAATAGAATATATGGCCTTTTGTGCCAGCCTGCTTTCATTTAGCATAACATTTTTAAGGTTATGCTACACCCATGTTGTAGCATATATCAGTACTTTTAATCATTTTCATAGAATAATATTTCATTGTATGGATACCACATTTGCTTTATCTATTCATCAATGAATGAACATTTGGGTTAATCCCACGTTTTTGCTATAACTAATACTGCTGATATGAGCATTTGTGTACAAGGTTTTTTGTGAACAGAATGTTCTCAATTCTCTAAGACTAGAACTGTTTGAGGAACCACCAAGTTGTTTTCCACAATATACTCACCATTTTGCATTCCCAGCAAAAATGTATGAGGGCTCTGATTTCTGCACATCCTCACTAACACTTGTTATTACCAGCTTTTTCTCATCATAGCCATCTTAGTGGTAAGTAGGGGTTTCTCATTGTGGTTTTGATTTGCAATTCCCTAAAATCTAATGATGTTGAGCATCTTGTGCTTATGAGATATTTGTATATCTTCTTTGAAGAAATGTCTCTTCAAATCCTGTGTCAGTTTTTAAATTGGGCTCTTTTGTGGTTTCCTTTTTTCTTATTGTTGAGTTAGGGTTAGGGTTAACACTAGTTCTTTATATATTCTACATACTAGACCTTTATCTGCTATTTGATTTGCAAATATTATCTTCCACTGTGTAGATTATCTTCTCACTATATTGATAGTGTCCTTTGACAAACAAAAGTTCTTAATTTTGATAAAGTCCAATTTATCTTTTTTTCCTGTGGTTGTTTGTGCTTTTGGTGTCATATCTAAGAAACCTTTGCCTGATCTGAGGTCCCCTATGTTTCCTTGCAAGAATTTTATAGTTTTAGCTCTTACATTTACATTATTGATCCATTTTGAGTTAATTTTTGTATATGGTGTGAAGAAAGGATCCAAATTCATTTTTTGCATGTGGATATTCACTTGTAATAGCCCTACTTATTAAAAAGAATATTCTTTCTACATTGAATAATTTTGGCACCCATGTTAAAATCAACCTGCCATAGATAAAATCAACTGGCCATAGACAAATTTTATTCTGGATTGTCAATTCTATTCCACTTATCTATATATCTATTTTAATGCCTCTGTCTTGATTGCTGTAGCTTCATAGTAACTTTGGGGCTTGGAAAGTGTGAGTCTCTCAATTTCGTTCTCCTTTTTAAAGGTTGTTTTGGCTATTGTGTGTCCCTTGCAATTCAATACAAATTTTAGTATTAGCTTGTCCATTTCTGAAAAGAAAAGGCAGCTGGAATTTTTATAAGAATTTTATCAAACCTGTAGACAAATTTGGGGGATATTTCCATCATGACAATAATAAGTTTTCCAATCCATGAACATAAGATGTCTTTCCATTTATTTAAATATTCTCTAATTTATCTTAAAAATGTTTTTAATTTCACAGTATGTCTTGTAGCTCCTTGGTTAAATTTATTCCTAAGTATTTTGTTTATGATATTGCAGATGGAATTATTTCTTAATTTCATTTTCATATTGTTCATTGCTAGTGAATTAAAACTCAATTGATTTTTGTATATAGTAAGTCCCCTACCTACAAACCTTCTAGTTGCAAACTTTCAAAGATGTGAACGTGCACTTGTTCCAGCAAGGAACCAGAACGTGTGCCATCAACGTCATGCATGAGTGAAATTGCAGCTTGCCCTCTGTTTCCTGTTGCTGATGATCCTTCAGCTCTACCATCTCCCACCTCCTCTCCCTCCTCCAGTCAGTAACTCTTCTTGTCTGTTCACTCAATGCCAGCCCCTGTATGCCAGCTGCTGTATTTTACCACTGTACTTTGCAAGGTACTGTACTGTAAGTTTAAAAAATGTTTTATTTTTTGTATTTGTTTTTTATGTGTTATTTGTGCAAAAAGTATTATAAACCTATCACAGTACAGTACTATATAGCTGATTCTGTTAGTTGGGTACCTAGGCTTACTTCATTGGACTTACGAACAAACTGGACTCACAAATGCATTCTCAGAATGGAACTCATTCATATGTTCAGGATTTACTATATTAGTCCTGCACTTTGTTGAACTTGTTTTTTAGCTCTAATAGTATTTTTGTAGATTCTTTAGGGTTTTATATATATAAGATCTTCTCATCTGCAAATAGAGATAGCTTTACTTTTTCCTTTCTATATAAGTTTCCTACGGCTGCTATAACAAAATATCATAGAGTGGGTCATATAAACAATAGAAACTTATTTTCTCACAGTTATGGAGACCAGAAGTCCAAGATTAAGATGTTGACAGGTTTGGTTTCTCCAGAGGCCTATTTCTGTGGCTTGTAGATGGCCACCTTCTCACTGTATCCTCACATGGTCTTTCCTCTGTTTGTGTGTATCCCTAGTGTCTCTCCATGTGTCCAAATCTTCCTTTCTTATAAGAATAACAATTTGGATTAGGGTCATCTATAAGGAGCTCATTTTAAATTAGTCACCTATTTAAAGACCTTATCTCCAAATACAGTCACATTCTGAAGCACTTGGGGTCAGTACTTCAACATATGAATTTGGGGGGTGGCACAATTCAGTCCATAACACTTTCCATTATGGATCCCTTTTATTTATTTTTGTTGCCTAACTGCCCTTGTTAGAAGCTCCAGTACAGTACTGAATAGAAAAGGCAAGACTGGACCTCTTGGTCTTTTCCTAAGTCTTAGGATAAAAGCTTTCAGTATTTCACTATTATGGTGTTATCTATGATTTTTCATAGGTGCCCTTTACCATGTTGAGAAAGTTCCCTTCTATTCTGAGAATGTTGAATATTTTAATCATGATTTGGTCAAATGTTTTTCTGTCTCACTGAGATGAACATGTGCCTTTTTTCCTTTAATCTACTAATATGGTTTATTAAATATATAGATTTTTCATATGTTGGACAACTAAGCATAATATTAGTTTTATATTTGCATATGTAGTTTCCTTTATCAGAGGTATTTATTTCTTTTTATGGCTTTGAGTCACCATTTAGTGACTTTTCATTTCCAGCCTGAAGAACTCCTTTAGCATTTCTTATAGGGCAGGTCTACAAGCAATGGATTGCCTTAGCTTTTTTCTTTTTCTAGGACTTCCTTAATTTATCCTTCATTTATAAAAGATTGTTTTTCTGCATATAGAATTCTTGGTTGACAGTTATTTTTGCTTCAACATTTTGAATATGGCATCCCACTGCCCACTGGCCTCCATGGCTTGTGATAAGAAGTCAATTGTTAATCTTATTGAGGATCCCTTGTTGGTGATGATTCATTTCTCTCTTGTTGTTCTAAAGTTTCTCTCTGTCTTTAGTTTGTAATAATTTGATTATAATATTTCTAGGTGTGCACCTCTTTGAGTTTATGCTACTTGGAGTTCATTGAGCTTGTTGAGTATATGGATTTTTTCTTTCATCAAATTTCAGAAGTCTGCAGCTATTATTCCTTCAAATATGCTTACTACCCATTTATCTTTTCCTCTCTTCTTCTTTAATTCTCAGAATGCATATGTTGGTATGCTTGATGGTTTCCCACAGGTCTCTGAAACTCTCTTGACTGTTCTTCATTTCTTTCTATTCCATAGGCTGGATAATCTCAACAGATCTATCTTCAATTCACTGTTTCTTTCTTCTGCTTGCACAGATCTGTTTATGAGCCTCTCTTGTGAAATTTTCATTTCAGTTGTTGTCCTTTCCAAGTCTAAAATTCCTATTTGATTCCTTTTCATGAATGCTATCTCTTTATTGATATTCTTTATTTGGTGAGAAACTGTTCCCATATTTTCATTTATTACCTTAGACATGGTTTCCTTTAGCTTGCTGAACATATTTAGAACAGTTATTTTAAATCCACTGTCTACAAAGTCCATAGTCTTGGCTTCCTAAAGCACAACTTCTATTGATTTCTTTTATTCCTGTGTATGGTCCACGTTTTCTTCTTTCTTTCGATACCTCCAATTTTCTTGTTGAAAATTATCTTCCAGTTGAAAACTGGATATTTTGAATATTTTAATGTGGCAACTCTGGAAATCAGATTCTCCTACCCATTATTTGTTGTGATTGCTGCTTGTAGTTATTGCTTGTGTAAATGACTTGCTGAACTAATTCTGTACAGTCTGTCTTTTCCTATGTGGTCCCTGAAGTCACCTTTCCAATAGTTTAGTGGTCACTAAATGATTGGACAGAGATTTCCTTAAACATCAATAATGAAAAATCTTCCAGTCTTTGCCAGGAGGCTCTGTGTGTGTTGGCCACACCTTCAACACTCAGGCAGGTAGTTTACTACTCTGCCTTAGCCTTTGTTTCCTGCTTCTACAAAGCTTCAAGATGAGCAGGATATGAGAGCTTAGGGTCTTGTGAGGTCTTTCCTCAGCATGTGGAGAGTCCCTACCATCTACATGGAATTCTAGATTCCCAGGAATACATTGGAACTTTTCAAAGACATTAAAGATTTCTCATTCCCCAGTTCTTCCTCCCAAGCATTTTGATTAGTCTATTATTTTCCCAAACTCTAATTTATGACTCTGACAAAAGTAACTAATACATTAGCCTGTAAATATTTTAAACAAATGCCCATTGGGAAGCAGCTTTAGCAGTAGGCTAATTCTGAATTAAGGGAAATAAAAACAAACCCTTTGAGCCAGTCTTCTAGGAAGTCACCAGACAGGTCACAACAAATAATTACTTACAATTCTTCTGAATGATAAGAATCAATTGATTACAATTCTTCTGAATGAAGTCTGTCCTACTCCCTCAATTACTGAAAATATGGGTTGTTGTTTCCATAGACACTACTAAGCTTAGGAGCAGAAGATGGGACTAAGTTAAAATTTATTGCTCTTATCTCAAATCTACAATTTTCCTTGAACGAGCATTCTCTAGGTTGCTGCAAACCTCTGGTTAATTTCCACAGTTTGGCAAAACTTGATTCTCAAAAATTTTGCCCATTTTTTTATGGCTTTTATGAAAGAGAAGAATTTGGTGCTCCTCACTCTGAAATTTTCCTCAACATTGCTCCATATTTTTTATATTTATGTAGCACTTGTTTTTTGTATTTTTAATTTACATATAATAGCCAAGTCAAAGAACTTTTTCCTAGTTAAGTGTGTGCATAACATGAGGGGAAAGTGAGTTTTTTGAACAATTCCATAAAATATGAAGTTGTTCTTTTCAAATATTTTGTTACTATTAGTGATGTTCTATATATCTGATAAATCCTTTAGAGTAAAATATGAAGGATAAACTTCTTCACTGTATTGTTCCAGAAATTTCCCAATTATCACCATTATCTTTATACAAATAATTTAGGGAGCACCTGTCTAATTCAATATAAAATAGGTTAAAACAGATTTATTACATCTAAGACTTAAAATTATGAGGTCACATCTGTGATTAAAAAAAACATTGCCATGAAAAAATACATTTATTTCACAATATTAATGATGAAAAATAAATTTAATGATGCAGAAGCAACAAGAACTTCAGTCCTGCAGCATGTGGGAAAAAAACCACATCCACAGAAACATACACAAGATGAAAAGGCAGAGGGCTATGTACCAGATGAAGAAACAAGATAAAACTTGAGAAAAACAACTAAATGAAGTAGAGATAGGTAACCTTCCAGAAAAAGAATTCAAAATAATGATAGTGAAGATGATCCAGGACCTCAGAAAATGAATGGAGGAAAACATCGAGAAGATGCAAGAAATGTTTAACAAAGACCTAGAAGAATTAAAGAACAAACAAACAGAGATGAACAATACAAAAACTAAAATGAAAAATACACTAGAAGGAATCAATAGCAGAATAACTGAGGCAGAGGAACAGACAAGTGACCTAGAAGACAGAATAGTGGAATTCACTGCTGCAGAACAGAATAAAGAAAAAAGAATGAAAAGAAATGAAGACAGCCTAAGAGATCTCTGGGACAATGTTAAACTCAACAACATTCACATTATAGGGGTCCCAGAAGGAGAAGAGAGAGAGAAAGGAGCAGAGAAAATAATTGAAGAGATTATAGTCGAAAACTTCCATAACATGTGAAAAGAAATAGCCACCCAAGTCCAGAAAGCACAGAGAGTTCCATACAGGATAAACCCAAGGAGAAACATTCCGAGACACACAGTAATCAAACTGGCAAAAATTAAAGACAAAGAAAAATTATTGAAAGCAGCATGGGAAAAACAACAAATACACACAACGGAACTCCCATAAGGTTAACAGCTGATTTCTCAGCAGAAACTCTACAAGCCAGAAGGGAGTGGCATGATATACTTAAAGTGATGAAAGGGAAGAACCTACAACCAAGATTACTCTACCCAGCAAGGAACTCATTCAGATTTGATGGAGAAATCAAAAGCTTTACAGACAAGCAAAACCTAAGAGAATTCAGCACCACCATACCAGCTCTACAACAAATGCTAAAGGAACGTCTCTAAGTGGGAAACACAAGAGAGGAACAGGACCTACAAAAACAAACCCAAAACAATTAAGAAAATGGTCATAGGAACATACATATCAATAATTGCCTTAAACGTGAAGGGATTAAATGCTCCAACCAAAAGACACAGGCTTGCTGAATGGATACAAAAACAAGACCCATATAGATGCTGTCTACAAGAGACCCACTTCAGACCTAGGGACACATACAGACTGAAAGTGAGGGGATGGAAAAAGATATTCCATGCAAATGGAAATCAAAAGAAAGCTGAAGTAGCAATACTCATATCAGATAAAATAGACTTTAAAATAAAGAATGTTACAAGAGACAAGGAAGGACACTACATAATGATCAAGGGATCAATCCAAGAAGAGGATATACCAATTATAAATATATATGCAGCCAAATAGGACCACCTCAATACATAAGGCAACTGCTAACAGCTGTAAAAGAGGAAATTGACAGTAACACAATCATAGTGGGGGACTTTAACACCTCACTTACACCAATGGACAGATCAACCAAACTGAATATTAATAAGGAAACACAAGCTATAAATGACACAATAGACAAGAGAGATTTATATTTATAGGACATTCCATCCCAAAACAGCAGATTACACTTTCTTCTCAAGTGCACACAGAACATTCTCCAGGGTAGATCACATCTTGGGGCACAAATCAAACCTCAGTAAATTTAAGAAAATTGAAATTATATCAAGCATCTTTTCTGACTGCAACGTTATGAGATTAGAAATGAATTGCAGGGGAAAAAACATAAAACACACAAACACATGCAGGCTAAACAATAGGTTACTAAATAAGCAAGATATCACTGAAGAAATCAAAGAGGAAATCAAAATATACCTAGAAACAAATGGCAATGAATACATGACAAGCCAAAACCTATGGGATGCAGCAAAAGCAGTTATAAGAGGGAAGTTTATAGCTATATAAGCCTATCTGAAGAAACAAGAAAAAATCTCAAAAAAAACAATCAAACCTTACACCTAAAGGAACTAGAGTAAGAAAAACAAACAAAACCCAAAGTTAGCAGAAGGAAAGAAATCATAAAGTTCAGAGCAGAAATAAATGAAATAGAAACAAGGAAAACAAGAGCAAAGATCAATAAAGCTAAAAGCTAGTTCTTGAGAAGATAAACAAAATTGATAAACCATTAGGAAGACGCATCAAGAAAAAGAGGAAGAGGACTCAAACCAATAAAATTAGAAATGAAAAAGAAGAAGTTACAACAGACACTGCAGAAATACAAAGCATCCTAAGAGACTACTACAAGCAATGCTATGCCAATAAAATGGATAAACTGGAAGAAATGGACAAATTCTTAGAAAGGTATAACCTCCCAAGACTGAACCAGGAATAAATAGAAAATATGAACAGACCAATCACAAGTAATGAAATTGAAACTGTGATTAAAAATCTTCCAACAGGGTTTCCCTGGTGGCGCAGTGGTTGAGAGCCCACCTGGTGATGCAGGGGACACAGGTTTGTGTCCCAGTCTGGGAAGATCCCACATGCTGTGGAGTGGCTGGGCTCATGAGCCATGGCCACTGAGCCTGTGCATCCGGAGCCTGTGCTCCACAACGGGAGAAACCACAAGAGTGAGAGGCCCGCGTACCGCAAAAAAAAAAAACAAACCTTAAACAAACAAAAGTCCAGGACCAGATGGCTGCACAGGTGAATTCTATCAAACATTTAGAGAAGAGCTAACACCCATCCTTCTCAAACTCTTCCAAAAAATTGGAGAGGAAGGAACACACCCAACCTGATTCTATGAGGCCACCATCACCCTGATACCAAAACCATAAAAAGATACCACAAAAAAAGAAAATTACAGACCAATATCACTGATGAATACAGATGCAAAAATCTTCAACAAAATACTAGCAAAAAGAATCCAAAAACACATTAAATCCAACAACACATTAATCATACACCATGATCAAGGGGGATTTATCCCAGGGATGAAAGGATTCTTCAATATACACAAGTCAAACAATGTGATACACCATATTAACAAATTGAAGAATAAAAACCATATGATCATCTCAATAGATGCAGAAAAAGCTTTTGACAAAATTCAACAACAGTTTTGGTAAAAATTCTCCAGAAAGTGGGCATAGAGGGAACCTACTTCAACATTATAAAGGCAATATATATGACAAACCCACAGGAAACATCATTCTCAATTTGGAAAAACTGAAAGCATTTCCTCTAAGATCAGGAACAAGACAAGGATGTCTACTCTCACTGTTATTATTCAACATAGTTTTGGAAGTCCTAGCCTTGGCAATCAGAGAAGAAAAACAAATAAAAGGAATACAAATTGGAAAAGAAGAAGTAAAACTGTCACTGTTTGCAGATGACATGATACTATACATAGGGAATCCTAAAGATGCCACCAGAAAACTACTAGAGCTAATCAATGAATTTGGTAAAGTTGCAGGATACAAAATTAATGCACAGGAATCTCTTGCATTCCTATACACTAATCATGAAAAATCTGAAAGAGGAATTAAGGAAACTCTCCCATTTACCATTTCAACGAAAAGAATAAAATACCTAGGAATAAACCTTCCTAGGGAGAAAAAAGACCTGTATGCAGGAAACTATAAGACACTGATGAAAGAAATTAAAGATAATACCAAAAGATGGAGAGATATACCATGTTCTTGGATTGGAAGAATCAATATTGTGAAAATGCCTATACTTCCCAAAGCGATCTACACATTGAATGCAATCCCTCCCAAAATACCAATGGCATATTTTATGGAACTAGGACAAAAAATCTTAAAATTTGTATGGAAACACAAAAGACCCTGAATAGCAAAGGCAATGTTAAGGAAAAAAAAACAGAGCTGGAGGAATCAGACTCCCTGACTTCAGACTATACTACAAAGCTACAGTAATCAAGACTATATGGTACTGGCACAAAAACAGAAACATAGACCAGTGGAACAAGATAGAAAGTCCAGACAGAAACCGACGCACCACTGGTCAACTAATTTATGACAAAGGAGGCAAGGATATACAATGGAGAAAAGACAGTCTCTTCAATAAGTGGTGCTGGGAAAACTGGACAGCTACATGTAAAAAATGAAATTAGAGACCTAAATGTAAGACGGGACACTATAAAACTCTTAGAGGAAAACATAGGCAGAACACTCCATGACATGAATCACAGGAAGATCCTTTAAGACCCACCTCCTAGATAAAAGGAAATAAAAGCAAAAATAAACAAATGGGACCTAATGAAACTTCAAAGCTTTTGCAAAACAAAGGAAACCATAAACAAGACGAAAAGACACCCCTCAGAACAGGAGAAAATATTTGCAAACGAATCAATGGACAGAGGATTAATCTCCAAAATATATAAACAGCTCATGCAGCTCAATATTAAAAAAACAATCAATCCAATCCCAAAATGGGCTGGAGACCTAAATAGACAATTCTCCAAAGAATACATACAGATGGCCAAGAAGAACATGAAAAGCTGCTCAACATTACTAATTATTAGAGAAATGCAAATCAAAACTACAATGAGGTATCACCTCACACCAGTTAGAATGGTCATCATCAGAAAATCTACAAATAACAAATGCTGGAGAGGGTGTGGAGAAAAGGGAACCCTCTTGCACTGTTGATGGAAATGTAAACTGATACAGCCACTATGGAGAACAGTATGGAGGTTCCTTAAAAAACTAAAAACAGAATTACCATATGAACCAGCAATCCCACCACTGGGCATATATCCAGAGAAAACCACAATTGAAAAAGATACATGCACCCCAATGTTCACTGAAGCACTATTTACAATAGCCAGGTCATGCAAGTAACCTGAATGCCCATTTACAGACAAATGGATAAACAAGATGTGGGTGGAGCTTCAAGATGGTGGAAGAGTAAGACACGGAGATCACCTTCCTCTCCACAAATACATCAGAAATACATCTACATGTGGAACAACCCCTACAGGACACCAACTGAACGCTGGCAGAAGACCTCAGACCTCCCAAAAGGCAAGAAACTCCCCACGTACCTGGGTAGGGCAAAAGAAAAATTAAAAAAACAGACACAAAAGAATAGGGACGGGACCTGCACAAGTGGGAAGGAGCTGTGAAGGAGGCGTGGTTTCCACACACTGGGAAGCCACTTCGCAGGTGGAGACAACTGGTGGCCAAGGCGGGGAGCTGCGGAGCCACAGAGGACAGCACAGCAACCGGGGTGCGGAGTGCAAAGCAGAGAGATTCTCGCACAGAGGATCGGTGCCAACCAGCATTCACCAGCCCGAGAGACTTGTCTGCCCTCCTACTGGGACGGGTGGGGGCTGGGAGCTGAGGCTTGGGCTTCGATCTGAGGGCAGGGAGAGGACTGTGCTTGGCTGCGTGAACACAGCCTGAAGGGGGCTAGTGCACCACAGCTAGCCGGGAGGGAGTCCGGGAAAAGGTCTGGAGCTGCCAAAGAGGCAAGAGACTTTTTCTTGCCTCTTTGTTTCCTGGTGCGTGAGGAGAGGGGATTAAGAGCGCTGCTTAAAGGAGCTCCAGAAACGGGCGCGAGCCACGGCTATAGTGCAGACCCAAGAGACGGGCAGGAGACGCTAAGGCTGCTGCTGCAGCCACCAAGAAGCCTGTGCACTAGCACAGGTCACTATCCACACCTCCCCTCCCGGGAGACTGCAGCCCACCATAGCCAGGGTCCCGTGATCTAGGGGCAACTTCCCAGTGAGAAAGTATGGGGTGCCTCAGGCTGGTGCAACATCACGCCGGCCTCTGCTGCTGCAGCATCTGTACTACCCCCCCGCCTGAGTGAGCCAGAGCCTCCGAATCAGCTGCTCCTTAACCCTGTCCTGTTTGAGCAAAGGACAGAAACCCTCATGCGACCTACAGGCAGAGGCAGGTCCAAATTCATAGCTGAACCCCAGGAGCTGTGCAAACAAAGAGAAAGGGAAATCTCTCCCAGCAGCCTCAGGAGCAGCGGATTAAATCTCCATAATCAACTTCATGTACCCTGCATCTGTGGAATACCTGAATAGATAATGAATCATCCCAAATTGAAGAGGTGGACTTTGGGAGCAACGATATACATACTATTTTTGTGAGTGTATATGTGTATACTTCTGTGTGAGATTTCGTCTATATAGCTTTGCTTTTACCATTTGTCCTAGGGTTCTCTCTGTTCATTTTTTGTTATTTTCTATTACTTAAAAAAAAATTTTTCTTAATAATTATTTTTTATTTTAATAACTTTTATTTTATTTTATTTTATTTTACTTCTTCTTTCTTTCTTTCTTTCTTTCTTTTCTCCCTTTTATTCTGAGCCATGTGGAGGACAGGCTCTTGGTGCTCCCGCCAGGTGTAAGGACTGTGCCACTGAGGTGGGAGAGCAAAGTTCAGGACACTGGTCCACAAGAGACCTCCCAGCTCCACGCAATATCAAACGGCGAAAATGTCCCAGATACCTCCATCTCAATGCCAAGACCCAGCTCCTCTCAATGACCAGCAAGCTACAGTGCAAAACACCCTATGCCAAACAACTAGCAAGACAGGAACACAACCCCACACATTAGCACAGAGGCTACCTAAAGTCACAGTAAGGCCACAGACACCCCCAAAACACACTACCAGACGTGGACCTGCCCACCAGAGAGACAAGATCCAGCCTCATCCACCAGAACACAGGCACTAGTCCCCTCCACCAGGAAGCATACACAACCCACTTAACCAACCTTACCCACTGTGGACAGACACCAAAAACAATGGGAACTACGAACCTGAAGCCTCCGAAAAGGAGACCCCAAACACAGTAAGATAAGCAAAATGAGAAGACAGAAAAACACATAGCAGATGAAGGAGCAAGATAAAAACACACCAGGCCTAACGAATGAAGAGGAAATAGGGAGTCTACCTGAAAAAGAATTCAGAATAATGATAGTAAAGATGATCCAAAATCTTGGAAATAGAATGGAGAAAATACAAGAAACGTTTAACAAGGACCTAGAAGAACTAAAGATAGATGAACAACACAATAAATGTAATTAAAAATTATCTACAAGAGATCAATAGCAGAATAACTGAGGCAGAAGAATGGATAAGTGACCTGGAAGATAAAATAGTGGAAATAACTAGTGCAGTGCAGAATAAAGAAAAAAGAATGAAAAGAATAGAGGACAGTCTCAGAGACCTCTGGGACAAAATTAAATGCACCAACATTCGAATTATAGGGGTCGCAAAAGAAGAAGAAAACAAGAAAGGGACTGAGAAAATATTTGAAGAGATTGTAGTTGAAAACTTCCCTAATATGGGAAAGGAAAGAGTTAATCAAGTCCAGGAAGCACAGAGAGTCCCATACAGGATACTTCCAAGGAGAAACACACCAAGACACATTTTAATCAAACTATGAAAAATTAAATACAAAGAACAAATATTAAAAGCAGCAAGGGAAAAACAACAAGTAACACATAAGGGAATCCCTATAAGGTTAACAGCTGATCTTTCAGCAGAAAGTCTGCAAGCCAGAAGGGAGTGCCAGGTCATATTTAAAGTGATGAAAGAGAAAAACCTACATCCAATTTACTCTACCCAGAAAGGATCTGATTCAGATTTGACACAGAAATTAAAAGCTTTACAGACAAGCAAAACATAAGAGAATTCAGAACCACCAAAACAGCTTTACAACAAATGCTAAAGGAACTTCTCTTGGCAGGAAACACAAGAGAAGGAAAAGACCTACAATGATAAACCCAAAACAATTAAGAAAATGATAATAGGAACATATATATCCACACCAGTCAGAATGGCCATCATAAAAAAATCTATAAACAGTGAATGCTGGAGAGGGTGTCGAGAAAAGGGAACACTCTTGCACTGTTGGTGGGAATGTAAATTGATATAGCCACTATGGAGAACAGTATGGAGGTCCTTGCAAAACTAAAAGTAGAACTACCATATGACCCAGCAATCCCACTACAGGGCATATACCCTGAGAAAACAATATTTCAAAAAGAGTCATGTACCAAAATGTTCATTGCAGCTCTATTTACAATAGCAAGGACATGGAAGCCACCTAAGTGTCCATCAACAGATGAACGGATAAAGATGTGGCACACATATACAATGGAATATTACTCAGCCATAAAAAGAAACAAAATTGAGTTATTTGTAGTGACATGGATGGACTTAGAGTCTGTCACACAGAGTGAAGTAACTCGGAATGAGAAAAACAAATACCATATGCTAACACATGTATATATATAGAATCTAAGAAAAAATTTAAAAAGGTCAGGAAGAAACTACGGGCAAGATGGGAATAAAGACACAGACCTACTAGAGAATGGACTTGAGGATATGCGGAGGGGTAAGGTTAAGCTTGTACAAAGTGAGAGAGTGGCATGGACATATATACACTACCAAACATAAAATAGATAGCTAGTGGGAAGCAGCCACATAGTACAGGGAGATCATCTCGGTACTTTGTGACAACCTAGAGGGGTGGGATAGTGAGGGTGGGAGGGATGGAGATGCAAGAGGGAAGAGATATGGGAACATATGTATAACAGATTCACTTTGTTATAAAGCAGAAACTAACACACGATTGTAAAGCAATTATACTCCAATAAAGATGTTAAAAAAAACCATAAATATCAATAATTACCTTAAACATGAATGGATTAAATGCTTCAACCAAAAGACATAGACTGGCTGAATGGATACAAAAACAAGACCCATATATATGCTGTCTACAAAAAAACCACTTCAGACCTAGGGACAGATACAGATTGAAAGTGAGGATATGGAAAAAGATATTCCATGCAAATTGAATCAAAAGAAAGCTGGAGTAGCAATTCTCATATCAGACAAAATAGACTTTAAAACAAAGACTATTACAAGAGACAAAGAAGGACACTACATAATGATCAAGGGATCAATCCAAGAAGAAGATATAACAATTGTAAATATTTATGCACCCAACATAGGAGCACCTCAATACAGCAGGCAAATACTAACAGCCATAAAAGGGGAAATCGATAGTAACACAATCATAGTAGGGGACTTTAACACCCCACTTTCACCAATAGACAGGTCTTCCATAATGAAAATAAATAAGGAAACACAAGAGTTAAATGATACATTAAACAAGATGGACTTAATTGATATTTATAGGACATTCCATCCAAAAATAAGAGAATACACATTCTTCTCAAGTGATCATGGAATATTCTCCAGGATATATCATATTTTCAGTCACAAATCAAGCCTTGGTAAATGTAAGAAATGTGAAATCGTATCAAGCATCTTTTCCAAACACAACACTATGAGAGTAGATATCAATTATAGGAAAAAATCTGAAAGAAATACGAACACATGGAGGCTAAACGATACATTACTTAATAACCAAGAGATCACTATAAAAATCAAAGAGGAAATGAAAAATTACCTAGAAACAAATGACAATGAAAACACAACGACCCAAAACCTATGGGAGGCAGCAAAAGCAGTTCTAAGAGGGAAGTTTATAGCTATAAGAGCCACCTTAAGAAACTAGAAACATCTCAAATAAACAACTTAACCTTACACCTAAGGCAATTAGAGAATGAAGAACAAAAAACTCCAAAGTGAGCAGAAGGAAAGAGATCAGAAAGATCAGATCAGAAATAAATGAAAAAGAAATGAGGAAACAATAGCAAAGACCAATAAAAGTAAAAGCTGGTTCTTTTAGGAGATAAACAAAATTGATAAACCATTAGCCAAACTTATCAACAAAGAAAGGGAGAAGACTCAAAACAATAGAATTAGAAATGAAACAGGAGAAGTAATAACTGACACTGCAGAAATACAAAGGATCATGAGAGATTGCTACAAGCAACTCTATGCCAATAAAATGGACAACCTGGAAGAAATGGACAAATCCTTAGAAATGCACAACCTTCTGAGAGGGAACCAGGAAGAAATAGAAAATATGAACAGACCAGTCACAAGCACTGAAATTGAAAATGTGATTAAAAATCTTCCAACAAAAAAAAGCCCAGGACCAGATGGCTTCACAGGCGAATTCTATCAAGAGCTAACACCTATCCTTCTCAAACTCTTCCAAAATATAGCAGAGGGAGGAACACTCCCAAACTCATTCTACAAGTCCACCATCACTCTGATATGAAAACCAGACAAAGACGTCACAATGAAAAAAACTACAGGCCAATATCACTGATGAACACAGATGGAAAAATCCTCAACAAAATACTAGCAAACAGAATTCAACAGCACATTAAAAGGATCATACACTATGATCAAATGGGGTTTATCACAGGAATGCAGGGATTCTTCAATATAGGCAAATCAATCAACCTGATATACCATATTAACAAATTGAAGGTGGAAAACCATACGATCATCTCAATAGATGCAGAAAAAGTTTTCAACAAAATCCTACACCAATTTATGATAAATACCCTCCAGAAAGTAGACATACACGGAACTTTCCTCAACATAATAAAGGCCATATATGACAAACCTACAGCCAACATCATCCTCAATGGTGAAAAACTGAAACCATTTCCACGAAGATCATGAACAAGACAAGGTTGCCCACTCTCACCACTATTGTTCAACATATTTTGGGATGTTTTAGCCACAGCAATCAGAGAACAAAAAGAAATAAAATGAATCCAAATCAGGAAAGAAGAAGTAAAGCTGTCACTGTTTGCAGATGACATGAAACTATACATAGAGATTCCTAAAGATGCTACCAGAAAACTACTAGAGCTAATCAATGAATTTGGTAAAGCAGCAGGATACAAAATTAATGCACAGAAATCTCTGGCGTTCCTATACACTAATGATGAAAAATCTGAAAGTGAAACTGTTTACCATTTACCATTACAACAAAAAGAATAGAATATCTAGGAATAAACCTACCTAAGGAGACAAAAGCCCTGTGTGCAGAAAATTATAAGACACTGATAAAAGAAATTAAAGATGATACAAATAGATGGAGAGATATACCATGTTCTTGGATTGAAAGAATCAACATTGTGAAAATGACTCTACTACCCAAAGCAATCTACAGATTCAATGCAATCCCTATCAAACTGCCAGTGGCATTTTTCACAGAACTAGAACAAAACATTTCACAATTTGTATGGAAACACAAATGACCCTGAATAGCCAAGCAATACTGAGAAAGAAAAATGGAGCTGGAGGAATCAGGCTCCCTGACTTCAGAATATACTACAAAGCTACAGTAATCAAGACAGTATGGTATTGACACAAAAACAGAAATATAGATCGATGGAACAGGATAGAAAGCCCAGAGATAAACCCACGTACATATGGTCACCTTATCTTTGATAAAGGAGGCAAGAATATACAGTGTAGAAAAGACAGACTCTTCAATAAGTGGTGCTGGGAAAACTGGAGAGCTACAGGCAAAAGAATGAAATTACAACACTCCCTAAAACACCCTACACAAAAATAAGCTCAAAATGGATTCAAGACCTAAATGTAATGTCAGACACTGTCAAACTCTTAGAGGAAAACATATGCAGAACCCTCTATGACATAAATCACAGCAAGATCCTTTTTGACCCACCTCCTAGAGAAATGGAAATAAAAATAAAAATAAACAAATGGGACCTAATGAAACTTAAAAGGTTTTGCACATCAAGGAAACCATAAACAAGACCAAAAGACAATCCTCAGAATGGGAGAAAATATTTTCAAATGAAGCAACTGACAAAGGATTAATCTCCAAAACATACAAGCAACTCATGAAGCTTAATATCAAAAAAACAAAAAACCCAGTCCAAAAATGGGCAGAAGACCTAAACAGACATTTCTCCAAGGAAGATATACAGATTGCCAACAAACACATGAAAGAATGCTCAACATCATTAATCATTAGAGAAATGCAAATAAAAACAACAATGAGATATCATCTCACACAGGTCAGAATGGCCATCATCAAAAAATCTAGAAACAATAAATGCTGGATAGGTCATGGAGAAAAGGGAACCCTCTTGCACTGTTGGTGGGAATGTAAATTGATACAGCCACTATGGAGAACAGTATGGAGGGCTTTAAAAAACTAAAAATAGAACTACCATATGACCCAGCAATCCCACTACTGGGCATATACCCTGAGAAAACCATAATTCAAAAAGAATCATGTACCAAAATGTTCATTGCAGCTCTATTTACAATAGCCAGGACATGGAAGCAACCTAAGTGTCCATCAACAGGTGAATGGGTAAAGAAGATGTGGCACATACATACAATGGAATATTACTCAGCCATAAAAAGGCACGAAAGTGAGTTATTTTTAGTGAGGTGGATGGACCTAGAGACTGTCATACAGAGTGAAGTAAGTCAGAAAGAGAAAAACAAATACCGTATGCTAACACATATATATGGAATCTAAAAAAAAAAAGAAAGAAAGAAAGAAAGAAAAAGGTCAGAAGAACCTAGTAGCAAGATGGAATAAATATGCAGACCTACTATAGAATGGACTTGAGGATGTGGGGAGGGGGAAGGGTAAGCTGGGAGAAAGTGACAGAGTGGCATGGACCTATATATACTACCAAAATAGAGAGCTAGTCGAAAGCAGCCGCATAGCACAGGGAGATCAGCTTGGTGCTTTGTGACCACCTGGAGGGATGGGATAGGGAGGGTGGGAGGGAGGGAGATGCAAAAGGGAAGAGATATGGGGACATATGTATATGTGTAACTGATTCACTTTGTTATAAAGCAGAAACTGACACACCATTGTAAAGCAATTATACTCTAATAATGATGTAAATACAAAACAAAACGAAACAAACAAAAAAGAAGATTTGGTACATATGTACAATGGAATATTACTCAGCCATAAAAAGGAACGAAATTGGGTCATTTGCAGAGACGCAGATCGATCTAGAGACTGTCATACAGAGTGAAGTAAGTCAGAAAGAGAATAACAAATATCGTATATTAACGCATATATGTGGAACCTAGAAAAATGGTACAGATGAACCGGTTTGCAGGGCAGAAGTTGAGACACAGATGTCGAGAACAAACGTATGGACACCAAGGGGGGAAAGCCATGGGGGGGTGGGGGGTGTATGTGATGAACTGGGTGACTGGGATTGACATGTATACACTGATGTGTATAAAATTGATGACTAATAAGAACCTGCTGTATAAAAAAATAAATAAAATGAAATTCAAAAATTAAAAATAAAATCTGGATTGCTGGATTATAACAAAAAGTTAAAAAAATAAAGCAAAAAAAAAAAAATATCCACAGGTGTCCATGCTGGTAAATATAAGTAACTGCATAGGGTTTTTTTAAATTTGTTTTAATGAATAAGGTTGAATAGAAATCTCTTATGTAGAAGTGCAAATAATTGATGTGGACACTCAGCCAAAAAAAAAATTTTAATGATGCTAGTGAGACAACCAATTTTTCAGAAATTGGATGAAATAGCTTTTGGCCAGATGTAAAAAAAAAATGGAGGGGAAGCAGGGATAGATATGATCCAACCGAAAAATGATCACTTCCCTTGTTATGAGATAAGCAGTTGTCAGGGACATTAATCAAACATATATACCTTAACAAAATTGTGAAACATACATAAAATTAAATAGGCACTCATGTGAATTGCAATAGTAAAAAATGTGCACTTAGTAAGGTGCTAATAAGATCAAAAGGATGTCTTGATTTATTTTTACCATTTTAAAAAAGCTTCCTGTACTCACTGACTCTCTTGATGACAGAAAGTAGAGAACTGACTGAAATCAGCAGACTGCTGGTGAAGAATAGTAAAATGTTTCAGATAGAGATGACACCTTGGGAGAATGGACACTGAATACATTTTTGAGAGGAAAGAGAAGAAAATTTACAGAAATTCCCTAATAGTCACAAACTTCATGCCAAGGTTATTCACAACATTTACTTATTAAAAATATGTTTCCTTCTGTTTGTTTTCTTACTTTACTACTAAAACTATTTACCTGTATGTCTCAATTCTAAGATAAATAAAATTAGTGCTTATTATGAAAACATATTAGTCAGCTCAGGCTGCCATAATTAAATACCATAGACTTGGTGGCTTAAAGAACAGAAATTTATTTTCTCACAGTTCTGGAGGCTGGAAGTCCAAGTTGAGGGTGCCAGCATAGTCAGGTTGTGGTGAGAGCCTTTTTTCTGCCTTCTCAATGTGTCCTCACATGGACACTAATCCTATCACGAGGGCCTCACCCTCATGATCTTATCTAAACCTAATTATCTCCCAAAGGCCCTATTGCATTGGAGTTAAGACTTCAACATATGAATTGGGGGTGGCAGAATGACACAATTCAGTCTGTACCAGAAAAAAATGTTACCAGTTATAGTTTATTCTTCTCCTAAGACTTCTATTATAATAAATATTAAGAAAAAATTATATGTGTGCATATATTTCTTCATGTCAGCTTAATTTAAAGATGGAGTCAGGAGAGATCATTGCTAATCAAATGAAACAAATGAATATCAAAGTCTTAAGAGGTTTTATATCTTGTTATCTAAGGAAATGATCCTCTGAGAAGCAGGTTAGCAAACATGAGGTTCTCGGACATGACTAGAGCAGGTATTGGCAGTGGAACCATTAAAAAGTGTTACTCTGAGCAGGCTTAGCAATCCATCTCATCTCAGCTGGGCTGTATTAAGAGGTTTATTGAAGCATTGTGATTTCTTCAGATTGCAGTTTTAATGAGCCAGTCATTTCATTTTTATCTTAATTCAGCAGTTTAACTCACTAATTGTTCCACTACAATGATCAGTGGAAAGCTGAAGGAGTTTGCGATCTACAAGCTTTTGACATATGCATACATTTTCATCATAGAAATTTCTCTTACTTCCAGCTTGGGTGCTGCAAAGACATCTTTTAAGAACAGAATTATGACTCAAATTAATTAGATCAAGATTTCATCATTCCCAATATCACAGGGTGATTGTCTCATTTTGTATTTTAAAATTATTTGGCTAAGATTAAATATCTAGAGATTTTGTTAACCCTGAGGTTGAAATAGTTAGTTCAAAGAAACTTTGATCCCTTAATTATTCCCATAATATTGTACATTAAAGGGAATTATATTCACCATTAGCCAAGAAAATTAATCTAGTAAAACTACTGATGTGCATCTCAATTACGATACATTTGAAGAAACTGTTTTCCTTGCTATATTAAATGTCTATCTCTAAAAACAAGTGAAGTTGATTAGTGAGTGTGTGGAAAGCAAATATTTCTAAAGATGATTCATACTAGATAAGGCTGCCCTCTTAGGATTACTTAATTTGAAAAGAGGGCATGAAGCCCTAGCCAATACATCCAGCAAGAGAGATGTTATTTGAGCAAAGTCACCATGTGACAGTAAGTAGGTCCTATGGTTTTCCTTGCATTTTCAGAAAACTTTGACACTTTAAACTGATTTTCCATGGTGAATGCTATGTTCTGTCAATTTTAACACTAACACTTCATTTATAAAATAATAAGTTCTTTATCTACAAAACAGAAACAGGCTCACAGATATAGAGAAGAGACTTGTGGTTGACAAGGGGGGAGGGATGGATTGGGAGTTTGGGAAAAGGAGATGCAAACTGTTATATACAGAATGGATAAACACCAAGGTCCTACTGTATGGCACAAGGAACTATATTCAATATCCTATGATTAAACCATAATGGAAAAGAATCTGAAAAAGAATACATATAACTGAATCACTTTGCTGTACAGCAGAAATTAACACAACATTGTAAATCAACTATACTTCAATAAACTAAAAAACAAATGAAAATAATAATAAGTTCTTTGGGTGGAGGGGGAAAAAAAACCCTAAATCTTAAAAACCAATATAATTTATGGAGGCATCTTTAAGTAAAGAGCCTGAAACCCCACTCTGAAGCACAGAGTCAATTAGTAGTAAAATGGAGCCTGTGCAGAGAAAGTCTTGTTTAATAAAGGTTCTGCCTCCACTGATGGATGTAATCTCTATAGGTGAAAAATAAGACTGAAATTGAATTTGTTGACTTGGATCATATTGTTCACTTTTCCAAATGGCTGGTTTGGCTCTATTATATGCAACTGATACATCTGGGAGTCAGAATTATGTCAAGCAAGAAACAATTGAAATCTTTCAAATGAATCATTACCTCACTTTTGCAACCTAGATAAAATGCCAAATATGTATTCTGCTATGGTTCCATAGAACTATAACACTATAATGTCATTTTACCCCAAAACGAAAACTGTTGAACCAGTAACAACATTTAAACAAATGCTGACCCCCTTCACAAGTATCTTAGCTTCAAAAACAAGGTCTTATTTTGTTTTTGTTTAAATAAAGCATTTATTTCAGCAGATCTGGACATACGACTGGTAGCCCTCTTCTTGTCTCCTTCAGATTATGTATTCCTCCTATTCATCAAATATAGTACATTGTAATAAAAATGGCAAAGATTTTTAAAAGGAGACTAATCAAGTGTATCAAAACTGAAAATCAGCAGATTTGCTTTAATGCTACCTGTGTAGTATGCTAACTGAATTCTACTGATTAATAAACATGCACTTTGACCCTACAGGAAATCAAATTGGGTCTTAATATCAGGTAGAAGTCCTAAATGAAATTGAATAAAAATTATATAGACTAAAACTCTCAACAGAAAGCCGTTTTTTTGTTTTTGTTTTTGTTTCTTTTTGCGGTACGCCGGCCTCTCACTGTTGTGGCCTCTCCCGTTGTGGAGCACAGGCTCTGGACGCTCAGGCTCAGCGGCCATGGCTCATGGTCCTAGCCGCTCCACAGCACGTGGGATCCTCCCGGACCGGGGCACAAATCCATGTCCCCTGCATCGGCAGGCGGACTCCCAACCACTGCACCACCAGGGAAGCCCCAGAATGCCATGTTTTTATAATTGTCTGTTTGGATGAAAGCTTACCCATTAGACTGGAGAGCATGGACTGTATCATTTATTTTTTGTATCCCTTATTTATTTTGTATACAATACAAATATTTTGAATTTAATTACTTTGCATACCTTATTTTTTAAACATAATGTCTGGTTCATCATGAAATATTTAACATGTGTTTGAATGGCTTAATAGATCCAAAACAACTGGTGGAGAAAATAAAATTTTAGTTAAACCTGGGTTATGCATGTGTTGGATTATACGTTTTAAAATTACAATGTTTACCAACTGGATCATGTATAGTAGAATCAGATGTTTGTTGATGAAGTATTTGATTGAACTTCCAGGGGCACTGTGGCTATGTCAACCCTCCAAATGATAGAGCCATAATGGAATATTTTTCAACACGTCAGTTTGATCTAATCAGCTATGCTATCTACATGGCAGCAGAATGGACATAGACCCAGAAGTATCAGTCTCTCTGTAAGCATCACCAGAGTGACAGAACACAGCTGATTCTTTTCACTGAAAGAGACAGGCAGAACCATTCACTAACGTCCCTGCTCCTGAGTATAAGGTCACTTGAAACAGGCAGATCAGCTGTACACACACATATTACTTGGGCCTAGGGGGTAATCTGAACTTCTGCTATAGGCAAATGCTTGTCTTTTCTGTGTTTAGTAACTAGGGAGGATGTAACATTTTAAGAAAAGTGAGACAAAGTTTAGTAACTAGGGAGGATGTAACATTTTAAGAAAAGTGAGACAAAGTTAATGATTGTGGTGTGGATACTACAAATAACAAGAATCAGTGAAAATATTATTTAAATCCTTGGATTTTTGTTTTTGTTTTGTTTTTTGTTTTTTTGCAGTACGCGGCCCTCTCACTGTTGTAGCCTCTCCTGTTGCGGAGCACAGGCTCCGGACGCGCAGGCTCAGTGGCCATGGCTCACGGGCCCAGCCACTCCGCGGCATGTGGGATATTCCCGGATCGGGGCACAAACACGTGTCCCCTGCATTGGCAGGTGGACTCTTAACCACTGCACCACCAGGAAGCCCCAGTCCTTGGTATTTTTTAATGTATTTGTATCATCACTGTTTGAAATGCTAACTTAACTATTTAGATGTAAAGAAGCCATAATTCATGCTTCCATATTTCAGATAATTACCCATTAAACATGTGATATTTCAGAATGATACTGCTCAGCAGAAGAGTATCAAAGGCTTTCCTAAAATTTTGGCATGACAACACTTGTCCTGATAAGTGATATTTAATGAGATCTCTTACCACTTTGCCATTTGTCAAAGTAAAGATCATAGAACTAGAAAGGACCCTAAAAGCTCCTTATCTTCAGACACTATGCAAACTTTATAAGGTGAAGTAACTAAAGCCCAGAAAAGTTGATACTTGTTCCATATATTAAAATGTATAAGTGTTAGAAAGACAAGATGGACTAGAATATATGTGTGTATGTGTTGTAAATGTTTATTATTATTATTAAAACTATTTGCATCCCTCTTGTCCAAGATTAAGTGGCTAATGAAGAAAAGACAGTGGTTACTCTGTATTTTTCCCTACTCTCATGCCTAGTAGTAACTTTTCAACTATCCCCAGGACATCTGGATTTCATAAGAGGCAAAAAGCTTAACTCAATTTAAATTTCAGACCAAATAACACTACTGAAACAATTTTGCTATCAACATCTCAATATTGATTCAACATACTGCGGTTCTTCCAAGGTCATATTTCTGTACCTCATTGGAATAATATGTGTAGGAATCCATCATTCTCATTATCATATAAGCAAGGCACTCTGCTCATAACCTTTCTTCTTCTATGTGTACAATAAAGCCAAAGAACTAAGCCTAGCATTCTGAACAAATAAAACTAAATAAGTACACTAATCAAGCTTGTCTACTTAATAGTGCAGTTGGGTAGCTTACCTAAAATTCTCTTTCGGTGGCTAATCTTCAAAAAATGTCCCTCTGCTTAAGAGCTCATGATTTAGGCAATGAGTCATGGCAATCTGAACTAATTTATAGAAGATGATACCAATATTCGCAAATAGTTTTTTCTCTTGCCACCCCCATCACTCAAACCAGTCTAGTTTACATCGTACATATTAAAATTTTAGATGACCATAAAGGAATTTCTTGATCGAGTCTGGGTTATCAATAGGTACCTAACGCAAACTGACTTTGCTTTGTAAATATATAATTCCTCTGCCACTCACATAGATGTAACTTAGGAATCCACTTCATTTCTCAAAATTCAATCTGTGTTGAATAGCATCAAATTTCCTGAGTGCCAAATTATTGAATTATCTAACAGTTCTTATTTTCTAACTATTAACATCTTTTATCATTAGATGCTACAGTAAAGTCACAGGACTTTCTTTTACCTTTCAACCTTTTATGCTAAAATGAGTCATTTCAGGAAATCTATGTCCCTAACCTAATTATATTATAAATCCAAGTCTAATTAACCATTGCACCTTAAAATAAGCATAAGTTTTAATCAGGATTAATAGCCATAAAAGAATACATTTCTGCAATAGATGATGAATATCCCATTGTATATAGAGATATTAGTAATTTCTGATACAGAGGCCTACAAGGGTGTATTAGGAACATTGAAAGATCTCCCTTAAACAGACGACTCATGCCAAATGCATATTCCTGGCTTGCAAGCTTTCAGTTCAATATGATCTAACATATTTTTATGTGCTTAGTCTGCATGATATAAATAACCACATGCTGATATCCACCTTGTAATTACATGAGAACTTGAGCTCCCTATGGAAACTATAAGTTGATTACTATCAACTATACCATAAATGAGATTAGATTTCTTCTAATTTCTTCTCAAATGGGGGAGAAAAGTTCCCAGATTTATGATCCTCAGGAACCTTGCTCCTTTTGTGCAATGTCTTTCTTGATTAGCTTAGCAAAATGAACACAGTGACATATACAAAATGCAGTGAAATGACTAACTTGTTCCTTGTGTAGTACTTAAGGCAATCTCCAAAATTCCCTGTAGCAATTAACGAGTACAAGTATAAAAGAAAGGGATGGAGGAAGGAAAAATGAATTAAAATCATAATTAATATTAAACTTAATTTCTATCTTGTATCTGTTCATATGCCTTAATATAATATATGACTGAGGAATTAATACAAGTTCATCAAATGTTAAAAGTTCTTATGAAATAATTTTATCTGTGCTGGCTAAGGTTACATTTGGTAAATTATGTCAAACATTATAATACTCTCGATATTTTTCTGAGGTGAGTTGGAAAAAATTGCTGAGCAAAAAATTTAAATTACTTCTATTCATGACAGGATTTTCATTATATGAAACGAGTTTCCAAATTGTCAGTTATTTTCCTTCTAATCATTCTGGACTGAAGATCATCTAATGTGAAAGCTAAACTTTATTTAAGTCCAAAATGATTCAGAACCATAGTAACTAAAGCTTCACAACTACTAACTGAGACTTGGAATCTTCCAAATCAAAAAACTTTCATCAAAAGTTTCTAAAACGATTTTATACATGTTCTATAATCTATATATAGAATCGCTTCATTCAGATGTGAAAAAAAATGTGAGGTGAAGACTAGAGGCTATTAGTATTTTGGATATTTTGCTCATAAGTTGTGGCAAAATTCTCTTTTATCCTTGTGATCCAAAATTGTCATATAAAATTAAATTTTACTTGAATATTGAAACTAATCATTCACACTATTTTGGGGAATCATTTACTTCTAGTTATGAAAGGCTACACCCCTGGATGGTGAAGTGAAAGAATAGAAAAAGCACACAATGTTAAGAAACCTTATGCCAAATGAATTATATTGGTGTCTGATGTTTTTTCCCATGGTAAACTTGAATATGAAAAAGAATACAGAGATATATCCCTCCTGTAGAGAAGATTATAAGACTCAGTTAATTGCATATTAAAGTCAAGTTATTAGAGGGTAATGTCTTGCTTCTATTGTGTCCGTACATTTCTCAAAGCAGGGATCCTTAGATATGAAGGATCCCTCCAACTTTCAAGCCTCTCGGTTGCTTTAGCGTCTTAATTCCAATTATCCTCATTCTACCTCAGTCACCACTTCCAGCCACACCTTAGATCTTGTTATCTCCTGGAACTCACCAATTCTTGAAATATATAAAATATCACATTCTTAATAGCTACAGTGCCTTATTCTTCTAACTTGCTCGATTGTGTACTCCTGCTTTTCTCCAACCACATAGCGAGTTGCTTTCCTTCCTTAGCCAGCTTAGATCCCATCAGACATCACATTAAGCAGTCTCATTCCTAAATCCCAATATTCCTTTTACAACAGTTCTAACGTGTCATCTGACTGACAACACATCAACCATGGATCCATCTCTGTCTCCAGGGCTATACCTGGTTGCTGGAGAAAAATAAGCAATTGTGAAAATCAGTGGCATTATAAATACATGGTCTCCAACTTCGAGTGAAGTCTCATTGATAGCTGATAAAATATCATTCTTACACTACATAAACCTCTCTTCCAGTCTCCATAGTAGCTATTTCAAACCTTCTGCATTTTTTTCAAATCTCTAATGTCACCATATCTTCCCTACTCTTCGCAAAAGACCTTACCTCCTGCTTTCCAGTAGAAGTTAGAAGATACCAAACAGTAGGAAGTAGCAGGAAAGTAGTAAAGAGTAGCTTGAAAGTAGCAGAGTGACTTTTCTAAACTATAGTCATGATATATCAACCCACGTCCTGTCCAAGCCTCATCGGAGGACCACATAAATGTCACGCTGCTCACCCTTTGTCAGGGTAAGGGCTGCACCATCTAATATCTGTAGTACTGCCTTGACCTATTTACTTGTCACTCAGCTGAACATCTACTTAAAAACAATCAAAAACTAAAAATATTTTCTAATAAAATGGATATTTATAAACTAATAGACTCACTGTGAATGTAAGAAATACATATATATCAGTAAAACAGAACTAAACTGAACTAAATTTTTTTAAAAACTGAGTGATTAGAAGCATTGAATAGAAAACTACTTGCCAAAAAGATGGGTAACAATTGACCAAAAAAAAGAATAGACAAAAATTGACTATAGGCATACCTCAGATATATTGCAGGTTTGGCTCCAGACCACCACAATAAAGTGAATATCTCAATAAAGCAAGTCACATGAATTTTTGGTTTCCCAGTGCGTATAAAAGTTATGTTTACACTCTACTTTAGTCTATTAAGTGTGCAATAGCATTATGTCTAAAAAAAACAATGTACACCTTAATTAAGAAATACTTTATAGCTAAAAAATGCTAACCATCATCTGAGACTTCAATGAGCCAATCTTTTTGCTGGTGGAGGGTCTTGCTTCAATGTTGATGGCTGCTGACTGATGAGGGTGGTGGTTGCTGAAGGCTGGGGTGGCTGTGACAATTTCTTAAAATAAGACAACAACAAAGTTTGTCACATGGATTGACTCCTTTCATGAACGATTTCTCTGTAGCATACAATTTGGCTTCACAGCACTTTATCCACAGTAGAACTTCTTTCAAAATTGGAGTCAGTCCCCTCAAAATCTGCCACCGCTTTATCAACTAAGTTTATGTCATATTCTAATTCCTTTGTTGTCAACAATCTTCACAGCTTCTTCACCAGGAGTTGTTCCATCTCAAGAAACCACTTTATTTGCTCATCCATAAGAAGCAACTCCTCATCCATTAAAGCTCTATCATGAGATTGCAGCAATTCAGTCACAGCTTCAGGCTCCACTTCTATTCTAGTTCTCTTGCTATTTCCACCACATCTGCAGTTACTTCCTCCAATGAAGTCTTGAACCCCTCCAAGTCATCCATGAGGGTTGGAGTCAACTTCTTCCAAACTCCTGTGAACACTGATATTTTGACCTCTTCCCATGAATCACAAATGTTCTTAATGGCATCTATCAATAGAATGGCGAATCCTTTCCACAAGGTTTTCAATTGACTTTGCCCAGATCCATCCAAGGATACTATCTGTGGCAGCTATAGCCTTACAAAATGTATTTCTTAGGTGATAAAACTTGAAAGTTGAAATTACTTCTTGATTCATGGGCTTCAGAATGGATGTTGTGTTTGAAGCATGAAAACAACATTAACCTCATTGTACATCTTCACACCAGAGCTCTTGCATGACCAGGTGCATTGTCAATGAGCACTAATATTTTGAAAGGAATCTTTTTTTTCTGGGCAGCACATCTCAACAGTTGGCTTAAACTATTCTGTAAACCATGCAGTAAACCGATGTGTTATCATCCAGGCTTTACTGTTCCATTTATACAGCACAGACAGACTAGATTTCTCATTATTCTTAAGGGCACTAGGATTTTCAGAGTGGTAAGTGAACACTGGCTTCAACTTAAAGTCACCAGCTGCATTAAGCCCCTAACAAGACAGTCAGCCTGCCCTTTGAAGCTTGAAGTCAGGCACTGACCTCTCTCTCACTATGAAAGTCCTATCTGGCATGTTCTTCCAATAGAAGACTGTTTTGTCTACATTGAAAATCTGTTGTATAGTAAAGCCACCTTCATTAATTATCTTAGCTAAATCTTCTGGAAAACTTGCTGCATCTTCTACATCAGCACTTGCTGCTTCAGCTGGAAATTTTATGTTATGGAAATGGCTTCATTCCTTAAACCTTACGAACCAACCTCTGCCAGCTTCAAACTTCTATAGCTTCTTCACTCTCTCAGCCTTCACCGAAGAGTGAGTTTTGCTCTGGATTAGGCTTTGGTTTAAGGAAATGCTGTAGATGGTCTGGTCTTCTATAGAGACACTAAAACGTTCTCCATATCTGCAATAAGGCTGTTTTGCTTTTTTTTTTTTTTTATCGGTGTATTCACTGGAGTGGCACTTTTAATTTCCTTCAAGAACTTTTCCATTACAATCACAACTTGGCTAACCATTTGGCACAAGATGCCTAGCTTTCAGCCTGTCTCAGCTTCAACATGCATTCCTCATTAAGCTTAATCATTTCTAGCTTTTGATTTAGAGAGTTGTGTGACTCTTTCTTTCACTTGAATACTTAGAGACCATTGTAGGGCTATCAACTGACCTAATTTCAATATTGTTGTGTCTCAGGGAATAGAAAGGCCCCAGGAGAAGGAGAGAGAGACAGGTGAATGGCCGGCTGGTAGAACAGTCAGAACACATAAAATTATTAAGTTCACCATCTTATATGGCAGAATTTGCAGAGCCCAGAAACAATTACAAGAGAAACATTAAAGATCACTGATCACATATGACCACAACAAATATAATAATAATGAAAAAGCTTAAAATATCGTGAGAATCACCAAATGTGACACAGAGACACAAAACGAGCAAATGCTGTCTGTCAGAAAAATGGCACTGATAGCCTTGTTGTATGCAGGGTTGCCACAAACCTTCAATTTGCAAAAAAAAAAAACCAATAAAAACCAATATCTGTGAAATGCAATAAAGCAAAGTGCAATAAAAAAGTATGCCTGTATATGAAATAAGAAAAATAATAATGACTAAATTTGAGGATATAAAAACATAGTGAAACTAAAATATGAGACAGCACTAACATTTAATAAGGCATAGGGTTAATCAAGGTTAAAGTAGTTTAAAGTCCACTCTATTTAGGGACAAGAGTAGAGATGTTGATTAAAGTTTATTCTTTTCTAACTATTCATAATGATAATTTAAGGGTAATCATTAAAATAGTATAAATTTAATGTTTAACTTCCAAATCAACAGATTGTGGAATACGCAGAAAAAGGAAACTCAGTAATTCAAATAAAAGGAGAAAAAGCAGAAAAAGTCAAAGAAAAAAAACATGGTAAATAGAAAAGACAAAATATTATGGTAAAAATATATACAAATATATCAGTAATGTAAGAAATGCCTATATATTAAACTTACCACTCAAAAAACAGATTATTAGAATATATTTAAAATAAATCTGCAATGTTGATGGCAGGAATGTAAAATGGTACAACCACACTGGAAAACAGTTTAACATTTTCTTCTAAATTTAAATATACCCTTACCATGTGATTCTGCAATTATACCCCTAAGTATTTACCTAAGGGAAATGAAAACACATATTCATAAGAAGACTTGTACATAAATGTTCATATCAACTTCATTCATAGTAGTTGAAAACTGGAAAAAAAAAACAAATGTCCATCAACAGGTGAATAGGTAAATAAAGTGGGATATAGTCATACAATGGGATAACACTGAGCTATTTGTCAAAACTCATTGAACTATACCCTCAAAATGAGTGCATGAAATTTAATATATGTAAATTTATTACAATAATTTTTTATCTATTTACATTGTTCTGACCACCTTCTATGTACCCCATTGGTAAAGATGGGATTCCCCCATGCTGAATAGTATAAGATGGCTGAACACATGCCACCAACCCTGGAGACAGATGAGACTGACAGCAGTTCATTAGTCACAAACACAGCCTGCAAGAAGAGAACACTGCACACTGTGCAGCGTTACATGGGGGTTGGACTCAGGAGAAGAAAGAACTGGCAGGGGTGTGGTATGCCCTCCCACTTTAGAAACAAGGAGTGAGATGCCCCCTGCACAAATGGACAACTATAGACCTCAAGAGGAAACAATGGCAATCCCCAGGGAAGGAGGAGATGATTTCCAAAGTAACCATATTATAGTATTCAAAATGTCCAGTTTATAGCAATAAATGCCTACATTAAGAAAAGGTAAAGAGCTCAAGTAAACAACCTAACTTTACAACTCAAGGAACTAGAAAAATAAGAACAAAAATAAGTCCAAAGTTAGTGGAAGGAAGGAAATAACAGAGATCAGAGAGGAAATAAATGAAATAGAGCCTGAAAAGAGAATAGATCACTGAAACTAAGAGCTGGTTCTTTGAAAAAATAAACAAAACATATGAACCTTTAGCCAGACTCATCAGGAGAAAAAGAGAGGATGCATATAAATAAACTCAGAAATGAAAGGGGAGACAAAATAACTGATAGCACAGAAATACAAAGGATCATAAGAGACTAACAAATTGGACAACCTAGAAAAAATTTCAAGAAACATACAAACTACCAAGACTAAATCATGAAGCAATAGAGAATCTGAACAGACAAATTACTAGTAAGGAGATTGAATCAGTAATCAAAAACCTCCAAACAAAGAAAAGTCCAGGACCACATGACTTCACTGGTGAATTCTACCAAACATTTAAAGAATTAATACCAATCCTTCTCAAACTCTTTCAAAAAATTAAAGAGAAGGGAACATTTCCAAACTCATTTTATGAGACCCAAATTATCCTGATACAAAAACCAGACAAAGAGACCACAAGAAAAGAAAAATACAGGCCAATATCCCTGATGAACACAAATGTAAAAGTCCTCAACAAAATAGTAGCAAACCAAATCAAACAATACATTAAAAGGATCATACATCATGATCAAGTGGGACTTATTCCAGGGATGTAAGGATGGTTCAACATCGGCAAATCAATGAATGTGATACACCACATTAACAAAATTAAGTGTAAAAACCATATGATCATCTAAATAGAATCAGAAAAACCATTTGACAAACTTCAACATCTATTTATGATAAAAATTCTCAACAAAGTGAGTATAGATGGAACATACTGCAATATAATAAAAGCCCTATATGACAAGCCCAAAGATAACATCATAAGCAATGGCAAAAAACTGAAAGCTTTTCCTCTACAATCAGGAAAAACACAAGGATGCCCACTCTCATCACTTCTATTCAGCATAGCACTGGAAATTCTAGCCAAGGCAATCAGGAGAGAAAAATAAACAAAAGGCATCCAAACTGGAAAGGAAAAATTAAAACTGTCTCTATTCGCCGATGACATGCTATACTATATAGGAAACCATAAAGATTCCACCCAAAAAATGTTAGATCTAATAAATGAATACAGTAAATTTGTAGAATATAAAATCAATCTTAAAAAATCTGTTGTGTGACTTATATTTTAATAACAAGCTATTAGAAAGAGAAATTAAGGAAAAAACCACAATTACAACTGCACAATAAAGAATAAAATACCTGGGAGGACCTTCAAGATGGTAGAGGAGAAAGACGTGGAGCTCACCTTCCTCCCAAAAAATACATCTACATGTGGAAGAACTCCTACAGAACACCAAGTGAATGCTGGCAGAAGACCTCAGACTTCCCAAAAGGCAAGAAACTCCCCCATGAACCTGGCCGTATGGCTGACAGGGTCTTGGTGCTCCAGCCAGGCATCGGGCCTGTGCCTCTGAGGTGGGAGAGCCGAGTTCAGGACATTGGTCCACCAGAGACCTCCTAATAGCAATCAGCAAGAGCTCACCCAGAGATCTCCATCTCAATGCTAAGACCTAGCTCCACTCAACGCCCAGCAAGCTCCAGTGCTGGACACCCGATGCCAAACAACTAGCAAGACAGGAAAACAAACCCAACCATTAGCAGAGAGGTTGCCTAAAATTATAATAAGTTCACAGACACCCCAAAACACACCACCGGATGCAGTCCTGCCCACCAGAAAGACAAGATCCAACCTCATCTATCAGAACACAGACAGCAGTCCCCTCCACCAGGAAGCCTACACAACCCAAATAACCAAACTTACCCACGGGGGGCAGACACCAAAAACAACAGGAACTATGAACATGCAACCTGAAAAAAGGAGACACCAAACAGAGTAACTTAAGCAATATGAGAAGACAGAGAAATATGAAAAAGAGGAAGGAGCAAGGTAAAAAACCACCAGACCAAACAAATGAAGAGGAAATAGGCAGTCGACCTGAAAAACAATTCAGAGTAATGATAGTAAAGATGATCCAAAATCTTGGAAATAGAATGGAGAAAATATAAGAAACGTTTAACAAGGATCTAGAAGAACTAAAAAGCAAACAAACAACACAATAAATGAAATTAAAAATTCTCTAGAAGGAATCAATAGCAGAATAACTGAAGCAGAAGAATGGATAAGTAACCTGGAAGATAAAATAGTGGAAATAACTACCACAGAGTAGAATAAAGAAAAAGGAATGAAAAGAATTGAGGTCAGTCTCAGAGACTTCTGGGACAATGTTAAACACACCAACATTCGAATTATAGGGGTCTCAGAAGAGGAAGAGAGAAAAAAAAAAGGGACTGGGAAAATATTTGAAGAGATTATAGTTGAAAACTTCCCTAATATGGGAAAGGAAATAGACAATCAAGTCCGAGAAGTGCAGACACCTGCATACAGGATAAATTCAAGGAGAAACACGTCAAGACACATGGTAATTAAACTATTAAAAATTAAATACAGTAGATTGGGAAAGATGGCAGAGGAGTAAGATGCGGAAATCACCTTCCTCCCCACAGATACACCAGAAATACATCTACATGTGGAACAGCTCCTACAGAACACCTACTGAATGCTGGCAGAAGACCTCAGACCTCCCAAAAGGCAAGAAACTCCCCACGTACCTGGGTAGGGCAAAAGAAAAAAAAAATTAATTAAAAACAGAGACAAAAGAATAGGGACGGCACCTGTACCAGTGGGAGGGAGCTGTGAAGGAGGAAAGGTCTCCACACACTAGGAAGCCCCTTCGCGGGCAGAGATGGCGGGAGGCGGAGCGGGGAGCTTCGGAACCGCGGAGGAGAGCACAGCAACGGGGTGCGGAGGGCAAAGCGGAGAGATTCCCGCACAGAGGATCGGTGCCGACCGGCGCTCACCAGCCCGAGAGGCTCGTGTGCTCACCCGCGGGGCGGGCGGGGCTGCGAGCCGAGGCTCGGGTTTCGGTCAGAGCTCAGGGAGAGGACTGGGGTTGGCGGCCTGAAAATAGCCCGAAGGGGTTAGTGCGCCTCGGCTAGCCGGGAGGGAGTCCGGGAAAAAGTCTGCACCTGCTGAGGAGGCAAGAGACTTTTTCTTCCCTCTTTGTTTCCTGGTGCGAGAGGAGAGGGGTTTTAAGAGCGCTGCTTAAAGAAACTCCAGAAACGGGCGCGAGATGCGGCTAAAAGCTCGGACACCAGAGACGGGCAGGAGACGCTAAGGCTGCTGCTGACGCCACCAAGGGGCCTGTGTGTGAGCACAGGTCACTATCCACACCCCTCTTCCGGGGAGCCTGTGCAGCCTGCCACTGCCGGGATCCAGGGTTTCTCAGGGAGAACACACGGCGGGCCTCAGGCTGCTGCAACGTCACGCCGACTTCTGCCGCCGCAGGCCCGCCCCGCACTCCGTGCCCCTCCCTGCCCCCGGCCTGAGTGCGCCAGAGCCCCCGAGTCAGCGGCTCCTTTAACCCCGTCCTGTCTGAGCAAAAAACAGACGCCCTCCAGCGACCTACACGCAGAGGCAGGGCCAAATCGAAAGGAGCCCCTGTGAGCTGTGAGAACAAAGAAGAGAAAGGGAAATCGCTCCCAGCAGCCTCAGAAACAGCGGATTAAAGTTACACAATCAACTTGATGTACCCTGCATCTGTGGAATACATGAATAGACAGCGAATCATCCCAAATTGAGGAGGTGGACTTCTAGAGCAAGATCTATGATTTTTTTTCCCCTTTTCCTCTTTTTGTGAATGTGTATGTGTATGCTTCTGTGTGAGATCTTGTCTGTATAGGTTTGCTTCCACCATTTGTCCTAGCGTTCTATCCGTCCATTGTTTTTTTTTCTTAATAATTAATTTTAATTTAAATAACTCTACTATACTTTACCTTCTTTCTATCTTTCTTTCCGTCCTTCCCTCCTTTAGACAACTAATCATCCCAAATTGAGGAGGTGGACTTGGAGAGCAAGTTTTATGATTTTTTCCCCTTTACCTCTTTTTGTGAGGGTACATGTGTATGCTTCTATGTAAGATTTTGTCTGTATAGCTTTGCTTCCACCATTTGTCCTAAGGTTCTATCCGTCCCTTTTTTTTCTCTAAATAATTATTTTTTTAATTCAATAACTTTATTATACTTTATTTTATTTTACTGTATCTTCTTTCTTTCTGTATTTTTTCCTTCCTTCCCTCCTTCCTTCCTTCCTTCCTCCCTCCCTCCCTCCTTTCTTTCCTTCTTGCCTTCTTTCCTTCTTTTCTTCTTTCTTTCTTTCTTTCTTTCTTCCTTCCCTCCTTCCCTCCTTCCTTCCTTCCTTCCTTCCCTCCTTTCTTTCCTATTTCCTCCTACTTCTACTAATTCTTCTTCCTTCCCTCCTTCCTTCCTTCCCTCCTTTCTTTCTTGCTTTCTTTCTTTCTTTCCTATTTCCTCCTACTTCTACTAATTCTCTCTACTTTCTCTCCCTTTTATTCTGAGCCGAGTGGATGAAAGGCTCTTGCTGGTCCAGCCAGGAATCAGAACTCTTCCTCTGAGGTGGGAGAGCCAACTTCAGGACACTGGTCAACAAGAGACCTCCCAGCCCCACATAATATCAACCGGCGAAAATCTCCCAGAGATCTCCATCTCAACACCAGCACCCAGCTTCACTCAACGACGAGCAAGCTACACTGCTGGACAACCTATGCCAACCAAATAGCAAGACAGGAACACAACCCCATCCACTAGAAGAGAGGCTGCCTAAAATGATAATAAGTCCACAGACACCCCAAAACACACCACCAGGCGTGGACCTGCCCACTAGAGAGACAAGATCTAGCCTCATACACCACAACACAGGCACTAGTCCCCTCCATCAGGAAGCCTACACAACCCACTGAACCAACCTTAGCCACTGGAGACAGACATCAAAAACAACGGGAACTACGAACTTGCAGCCTGCAAAAAGTGAACCCAAACACAGTAAGATGAGCAAAATGAGAAGACAGAAAAACACACAGAAGATGAAGGAGCAAGATAAAAATGCACCAGACATAACAAATGAAGAGGAAATAGGCAGTGTACCTGAAAAAGAATTCAGAATAATGATAGTAAAGATGATCCAAAATCTTGGAAATAGAATGGACAAAATGCAAGAAACAGTTAACAAGGACCTAGAAGAAATAAAGATGAAACAGACAATGATGAACAACACAATAAATGAAATGAAAAATACTCTAGATGGGATCAATAGCAGAATAAATGAGGCAGAAGAACGGATAAGTGACCTGGAAGATAAAATAGTGGAAATAACGACTGCAGAGCAGAATAAAGAAAAAAGAATGAAAAGAACTGAGGACAGTCTCAGAGACCTCTGGGACAACATTAAACGCACCAACATTCGAATTATAGGGGTTCCAGAAGAAGAAGAGAAAAAGAAAGGGACTGAGAAACTATTTGAAGAGATTATAGTTGAAAACTTCCCTAATATGGGAAAGGAAATAGTTAATCAAGTCCAGGAAGCACAGAGAGTCCCATACAGGATAAATCCAAAGAGAAATATGCCAAGACACATATTAATCAAACTGTCAAAAACTAAATACAAAGAAAGCATATTAAAAGCAGCAAGAGAAAAACAACAAATAACACACAAGGGAATCCCCATAAGGTTAACAGCTGATCTCTCAGCAGAAACTCTACAAGCCAGAAGGGAGTGGCAGGGCATACTGAAAGTGATGAAGAAAATCCTGCAACCAAGATTACTCTACCCAACAAGGATCTCATTCAGATTTGATGGAGAAATTAAAACCTTTAGAGGCAAGCAAAAGCTGAGAGAGTTCAGCACCACCAAACCAGCTTTACAAAAAATGCTAAAGGAACTGCTCTAGACAAAAACACAAGAGAAGGAAAAGTCCTATAATAACGAACCCAAAACAATTTAGAAAATGGGAATAGGAACACACATATCAATAATTACCTTAAATGTAAATGGACTAAATGCTCCCACCAAAAGACACAGATTGGCTGAATGGATAAAAAATCAAGACGCATATATATGCTGTCTACAAGAGACCCACTTTAGACCTAGAGACACATACAGACTGAAAGTAAGGGGATGGAAAAAGATATTCCATGCAAATGGAAACCAAAAGAAAGCTGGAGTAGCAATTCTCATATCACACAAAATAGACTTTAAAATAAGGACTATCAGAAGAGACAAAGAAGGACACTACATAATGATCAAGGGATCAATCCAAGAAGAAGATATAACAGTTGTAAATATTTATGCACCCAACATAGGAGCACTTCAATACATAAGGCAAAAACTAGCAGCCATAAAAGGGGAAATCGACAGTAACACATTCATAGTAGGGGACTTTAACACCCCACTTTCACCAATGGACAGATCATCCAAAATGAAAATAAATAAGGAAACAGAAGCTTTAAATGATACATTAAACAAGATGGACTTAATTGATATTTATAGGACACTCCATCCAAAAACAACAGAATACACATTTTTCTCAAGTGCTCATGGAACATTCTCCAGGATAGATCATATCTTGGGTCACAAATCAAGCCTTGGTAAATTTAAGAAAATTGAAATTGTATCAAGTATCTTTTCCGACCACAATGCCATGAGAATAGATATCAATTATAGGAAAAGATCTGTAAAAAATACAAACAAATGAAGGCTAAACAATACACTACTTAGTAACGAAGTGATCACTGAAGAAATCAAAGAGGAAATTAAAAAATACCTAGAAACAAATGACAATGGAGATACAACGACCCAAAACCTATGGGATGCAGCAAAAGCAGTTCTAAGAGGGAAGTTTATAGCAATACAAGCCCACCTTAAGAAGCAGGAAACATCTCGAATAAACAACCTAACCTTGCACCTCAAGCAATTAGAGAAAGAAGAACAAAAAAACCCCAGAGTTAGCAGAAGGAAAGAAATCATAAAAATCAGATCAGAAATAAATGAAAAAGAAATGAAGGAAACAATAGCAAAGATCAATAAAACTAAAAGCTGGTTCTTTGAGAAGATAAACAAAATAGATAAACCATTAGCCAGACTCATCAAGAAAAAAAGGGAGAAGACTCAAATCAATAGAATCAGAAATGAAAAAGGAGAAGTAACAACTGACACTGCAGAAATACAAAAAATCATGAGGGATTACTACAAGCAACTCTATGCCAATAAAATGGACAATCTGGAAGAAATGGACAAATTCTTAGAAATGCACAAACTGCCAAGACTGAATCAGGAAGAAATAGAAAATATGAACAGACCAATCACAAACACTGAAATTGAAACTGTGATTAAAAATCTTCCAACAAACAAAAGCCCAGGACCAGATGGCTTCACAGGCGAATTCTATCAAACATTTAGAGAAGAGCTAACACCTATTCTTCTCAAACTCTTCCAAAATATAGCAGAGGGAGGAACACTCCCAAACTCATTCTACGAGGCCACCATCACCTTGATACCAAAACCAGACAAGGATGTCACAAAGAAAGAAAACTACAGGCCAATATCACTGATGAACATAGATGCAAAAATCCTCAACAAAATACTAGCAAACAGAATCCAACAGCACATTAAAAGGATCATACACCATGATCAAGTGGGGTTTATTCCAGGAATGCAAGGATTCTTCAATATACGCAAATCTATCAATGTGATTAACCATATTAACAAATTGAAGGAGAAAAACCATATGATCATCTCAATAGATGCAGAGAAAGCTTTTGACAAAATTCAACACCCATTTATGATAAAAACCCTGCAGAAAGTAGGTGTAGAGGGAACTTTCCTCAATATAATAAAGGCCGTATATGACAAGCCCACAGCCAACATCATCCTCAATGGCGAAAAACTGAAAGCATTTCCACTAAGGTCAGGAACAAGACAAGGTTGCCCACTCTCACCACTCTTATTCAACATAGTTTTGGAAGTTTTAGCCACAGCAATCAGAGAAGAAAAGGAAATAAAAGGAATCCAAATTGGAAAAGAAGAAGTAAAGCTGTCACTGTTTGCAGATGACATGATACTATACATAGAGAATCCTAAAGATGCTACCAGAAAACTACTAGAGCTAATCAATGAATTTGGTAAAGTAGCAGGATACAAAATTAATGCACAGAAATCTCTGGCATTCCGATACACTAATGAAGAAAAATATGAAAGTGAAATCAAGAAAATACTCCCATTAACCATTGCAACAAAAAGAATAAAATATCTAGGAATAAACCTACCTAAGGAGACAAAAGACCTGTATGCAGAAAATTATAAGACACTGATGAAAGAAATTAAAGATGATATAAATAGATGGAGAGATATACCACGTTTTTGGATGGGAAGAATCAAGATTGTGAAAATGACTATACTACCCCAAGCAATCTATAGATTCAGTGCAATCCCTATCAAACTACCACTGGCATTTTTCACAGAAGTAG
>NW_006781518.1:0-614 GCF_000442215.2 Lipotes vexillifer | reverse complement strand
CACACACACACACACACACACACACACACACACACACACATAATCAGAGCAAGCCATCGAGCCCACTGGTATACATATAGGGTTTCACACCCAAGACCCTTGCACTGACCCTCCATGGGAAAGACATGTGTCTTCTAGGGCCTCACCACTTGCTCAGTGAAAGCTGCTGTGTCTAGGGCCTCGCCATCTGTAAAGCTATGATCAAAACATCACTATTCAGTTTCACCTAAGACACAGCTGTAGAATTATGAAGAATTATTCTTACAAAACTGAGCAATTGTCTGAGTCTGTCTCCTGACTGAGGGAATAAAAATGCCTAATTCACAAAACATTTCATATTCTGTAGTACATTTATATAGTGGATGTTATCCTATTTACTTGTATTGTGTACCATCTTTGTTTAGTGGTTACTTTTGAGACTTGCCAAGAGTTTCCAAACATCTCTCAATCCGAGAAAAATATAGCATAGTGAAGCTGGTTTTAAATGAGGGCTTCTGGGCTTCCCTGGTGGCGCCGTGGTTGAGAGTCCGCCTGCTGATGCAGGGGACGCAAGTTCGTGCCCCGGTCCAGGAAGATCCCACATGCCGCGGAGCGGCTGGGCCCGTGAGCCATGG
>NW_006781517.1:0-2053 GCF_000442215.2 Lipotes vexillifer | reverse complement strand
GAGCCTGCGCGTCCAGAGCCTGTGCTCCGCAATGGGAGAGGCCACAACAGTGAGAGGCCTGCGGACCGCCAAGAAAAAAAAAAAGAAAGTCAAAGATCTTCACATTGAAAACTATAAGACATTGATGAAAGAAATCAAAGAAGACACAAATATATGGAAAGATATCCTGTGCTCATGGATTGGAAGAATTAATATTGTTTAAATGTCCACACTACCCAAAGTGATCTACAGATTCAGTGCAGTCCCTATCAAAATTGCAATGGCAAAAAAAAAAAAGAAAAAAATTGCAATGGCATTTTCTACAGAAATAGAAAAAACAATCCTAAAATTTATGTGGAACCACAAAAGACCCCCAGTAGCTAAAGCAGTCTTGAGAAAGATGAACAAAGAAAACTTCCTGATTTCAAACTATATTATAAAGTTATGTCAAAACAGTGTGGTATTGGCATAAAAATAGGCACATAGATCAATGTGAGCCCAGAAATAAACCCATGCATGTATGGTTAGTTAGTTTTTGACAAAGGAGCAAAGACTATACAGTGGGGAAAGGATAGTCTCTTCAATAAATGGTGTTGGGCAAACTGGATAGCCATATGCAAAAGAATGAAACTAGACCTCAACTTATACCATATATAAAAATTAAGATGGATCAAAGACTTTAAGAGAAGACCTGAAACCATAAAACTCCTAGAAGAAAACAGCACGTGAGCTCCTTGACATTGGTCTTGGCAATGATTTTTAAAATTTAATAGCAAAAGCAAAGGCAACAAAAGCAAAAATAAAGAGGTGAGACTCCATCAAACTAAAAAGCTTCTGCTCAGCAAAGGAAACCATTGACAAAATTAAAAGGAAACTCAGAATGGGAGAAAATATTTGCAAACCGCATACCTGATAGAGGGTTAGTATCCAAAATATACAAGAAACTCTTACAACTCAGTAGCAAAAAAACCAACTCAATTAAAAAATGGGCAAAGGGCGGAGCAGCTAAGCCTGTGCACCACAACTACTGAGCCTGCGCTCTAGGGCCTGCGAACCACAATTACTGAGCCCTCGTGCCGCAGCTACTAAAGCCCACACACCTAGAGCCTGAGCTCTGCAACAAGAGAAGCCACTGCAGCGAGAAGCCCGCTCACCGCAACGAAGAGTAGCCCCTGCTCACAGCAACTAGAGGTAGCCCGCACAGCAACGAGGACCCAACAACGAAGACCCAGTGCAGCCATAAATAAATAGATAGATAGACAGATAGATAAATTTATTAAAAAAATAAAATGGGCAAAGGACCTAAATAGACATTTTTCCAAAGAAGACATACAAGTGGCCAACTGGTACATAAAAGGTGCTCAGCATCACCAGTCATCATGGAAATGCAAGTCAAAACCACAGTGAGATATAACCTCATACCTGTTAGGATGACTTTTATCAAAAAGACAAGATGATAGATGCTGTTGTGAGTGTGGAGAAAAGAGAAGCCTTATACACTGTTGGTGGGAACATAAACTGGTACGGCCACGATGGAAAACTGTATGGAGGTTCCTCAAGAAATTAAAAATAGAGGTACCATATGTTCCTTTACCAGGGGGGGAAGGGTGGAGGGGAGAGATAGGTTGGGAGGTTGGGATTGACATGTACACACCGCTGTATTTAAAATAGATAACCAACAAGGACCTACTGTATAGCACAGGGAACTCTGCACAATATTCTGTAATAACCTAGATGGGGAAAGAATTTGAAAGAAATAGACACATGTATATGTATAACTGAATCACTTTACTGTTCACGTGAAGCTAACACAACATTGTTAATCAACTATACTCCAATATTTAAAAAAAAAAAGAATAGGGCTACCATATATTCCAGCAATCCCACTTCTGGGTATATATCCGAAGGAAACGAAACCATTATCTTGAAAAGATATCTGTATTCTAATGTTCATTGCAGCATTCACAATAGCCAGGGTATGGAGACGATCTTAAGTATCCATCAGCGGATGAATGAATCAAGAAAATGTGATACGTGTACACACACACACACACACACACACACACACACACAC
>NW_006781516.1:0-219 GCF_000442215.2 Lipotes vexillifer | reverse complement strand
CCTTCCCCCTCCCCATATCCTCAAGTCCATTCTCTAGTAGGTCTGCATCTTTATTCCAGTCTTTCCCCTAGGTTCTTCATGACCATTCTTTTTTTTTTTTTTTTGATTGATTCCATATATATGTGTTAGCATACAGCATTTGTTTTTCTCTTTCTCACTTACTTCACTCTGTATGACAGACTCTGGGTCCATCCACCTCACTACAAATAACTCAACTTC
>NW_006781515.1:0-211 GCF_000442215.2 Lipotes vexillifer | reverse complement strand
TGGTGCGTCGTTGTTCGGCCACGATCTGTTGCAGCAGCCCCTTGATGCCGAAGATGGCAAACGGAACGAACAGCCACAACAACCCGAGCAGCGCGCCGATGAGCGCGACCAGCAGCGAAAACCCTGAACCCGCAGGACCCATGTCTTACTTCCCTGTCGTTGAGAGGTGCTAGATCACCTCAATGATAGCCGTAGCCTTTTGCACCCGGGC
>NW_006781514.1:0-255 GCF_000442215.2 Lipotes vexillifer | reverse complement strand
CCATATGTGCATGGGTTTATCTCTGGGCTTTGTATCCTATTCCATTGATCTATCTTTCTGTTTGTGTGCCAGTACCATACTGTCTTGTTTACTGTAGCTCTGTAGTATAGTCTGAAGTCAGGCAGCCTGATTCCTCCAACTCCATTTTTTGTTCTCAAGATTGTTTTGGCTATTCAGGGTCTTTTGTGTTTACATGCAAATTGTGAAATTTTTTGTTCTAGTTCTGTGAAAAATGCCAGTGGTAGTTTGATAGGG
>NW_006781511.1:0-9849 GCF_000442215.2 Lipotes vexillifer | reverse complement strand
AAAAAAAAAAAAGTGAAAAATTGAAAGCAGTAATGTCTTATAAAGAATGGAATCTGAAAAATATGGGATGGACCCTGTCAACAGAATTCACAGATAAAATCTGCTATCTCTAGGGGAACTGGCAGGCAAGTTTGGCCCTTCAACCTTATGCATAGTTAAGAAGCATGTAGAGGTATGGAAGTAGCAACCCTTCTCCTGTGTAGCCTCTGGGGACTCAGAAATTCTAGTATTTTGAGAAACAGGCAATGCAGTCCAGTGAGTCAGAGAAGAAGGTATCTATTCCTAAAAGAAAGGGCTTTCATATTCATGCTCTTTCACTTTTCACTTCTGCTGTCCCTGGTGTGCTGTCCCTGGTGTGCCATTATTGTGTTGCATACAGTATGATAGGCAGACTGGGCCCCCTAAAGCAGACCTGAGACTGAGAAGAGAGCGCTCCCATTACAGGGCTGGATGTTATTTTGCCATCCCACCTAAGATGTATCCTTACCTGAGTGCAGAGACCCTGGTTTACTTTGCAAAGGATGTTTTGAGGTGTTACAAGAGCTTCCCTTTCTGGTATCCCACCTTCAACGCAGCACCATCTCTTTACCCTTAGTGGGATTTACATTCCACTAAATGTATATTTTATCTCCTCTTTGTGTTTCTCATTTCTTAGATGCAGTATACACCTCATGAAATTTTTCATTCAGTCTGCAATATTTTTGGTAGCCTGCTCAGAGGTGTGCCCATATGTGGTTAAGCCCTAGGTATATGATAATGAATAATGCACGGTAACCTTCTTACAAGGCACTCATCCTAGTGGGAGATATTGTTACGTTAAAACTGATCATTTTTAACAAAAGACAGTAGTAACTGGAATGACAGGGGTTCCAAGGAATCTCTGTGGCTGACGTATATTAGACGAGTTCCATGATTACTTGTTGGATGAATGGATCGATGACAGTATATCCAGGGTATTACGGGAAGACAGAGAATGGTTCTAAGCTGTCCTTGGGGCATGGTGGGATCTGCACAACTCCTGAAGTGAACACACCTTGGGGGAAGGTTGGAAGCTTCTGATGCATTGAGTTCCCAGGAAAATCCTGGGAATTTTGATTTAATATTGTTCACGGGTAAGGGTAGGGAAATAATCATTCTGTTAACTGCTGAGTCTGGATCATATGGGACTTAATCTGTCCCATACCAGTTGGGCTGTGTGTGGGGGGGGCGGTGGTGGGGGGTGCATGCGTGCCTGCCTGTGAGTACATGTTCAAGAGAGAAGATGCCTCCCCAGACACACCAGGGGCAGTTCAAGTGATCTGAAATCGGGCCAGATTTTAAATCACCTTCTCCTTGGAAATTATCAACCCTACTCTTCTGCTCAGCCTCGGGGCCGTGATGGTTTATGGTTAAACTATGTCATCTTTTATTTCAGAGGCACCTGAGTTTTACTATCTGGGTGACCTTAGGCAGGTTTCTGAAGCTCACTGAGCCTTGGTTTCCTTACTTCAAAAGTGGAGGCTATAGTCACACTTGCCTCACTTAGTTGTTTCTATCATTGAGAATTATGTAATCAGTGAACATACGAGCTCTTAGCACAGGACCTGGAAGCTAGTGAACGCTCAGTAAATTCTAGATTATTCAGATCGCCATGGACTTTGCAGACATAGCTCAGACTGAGGCTCTGAGATTATTTTCTGCAGCGGTTCCTTTGTTCTACATCTGCTGAGGGAGAAGGAGGCCTGGGATGAGTGAAGGGGAGAAGTAGGCATAAGTTAACCCTGATACTTGTGGGTCCAGCTGCAACTTCCTGGTGCTGTGGTGAGCTAGGGCTGTGGTTGGGTATAGACCCCAAGTCATGCCTGTCTTGCTGCAGTGTGTCACAACTTTTCCTCCAGGGAAGCTCTGAAAGCTCCATTAAGCAAGCACAATACCAGGGTGTTATAGCCAAGACTGTGGGCTTTAGAGGCAGCAGCCATGGGTGTCAAGAAGAAAAATGAACTGAGCCCATGGCTGGTCTCTCTGTATAGTCACTGTTCTCTCTTTCCATTGTTTCCTTCCTTTGTCTTTATTTACTCTTTCATCACACCCTGGTTGGGGCTGCTGAGTATGTTGATGCAGAACTCACTAGGAGTTCTGGAGCAGCCAGAGAAGAGGCAGGGATGAGACTGGTGATGATCCTGACTGGTGCTGACCCTGTTCTGACTCAGCCACATCTACAGGAGATTTCAGGGTTCTGGACACAAGTATCACCAGTAGATTTCTCTGAGAGTGGCTCCTGTGGTGCTTGGTGACACGGGGCACCCTTTGTTCTGACCACAGGCCCACCAGCTGCCCTAATCACTGCCATGAGAGGGAACCGTTTGGGATGTGATGAGCGACTTGCACCGCTTCCTCACTCCTATGGAAACAGCTCTTTCAGTGTTTACTCTCAGCCCCTCATTGGATTCCTATTTGGTCCTACGGGGGCTGGGCCAGGAGGCAAACCTGAGTAAGGGATAGAGTCCTCTCTTCAGAATCACCACTTGCTCTTAGTGGGCCAAGCTGGGCTTCCTGGCTCTTTCTTCCTTAGGATGTCATTGCCTAGTATCCTTTACAGTCCCTAAATCAAATAGTCCTCTGAACGGAAAGAAATGGTATCTCACTGTGACCCCAATTTTTTATTGCCTGACTCACTTTGAGGCTAAGCATCTTTTTCCATGAAGGGTGGGGTGTGTGGGAGGGGGGCAAGGAGGCCATTTCTACCAGTCACCACACACACTCAGCAACGCCTGGAATGCAGCAAGGGACACAATTTAATCTCATGGTAGTAGGATACCTGCCACATTATCTTACCTCCCTAGAAAAGAGAATACTGGGAAGCAAATTAAGTACTAAGCGTGATTATACATTGGTCGTGGAATTATGGGTGATTTTTTATTCATTCTGGTAACCTTCCCCTACTTTCAATGTTTTCTTCGGTGAGGATGTCAAGTCCATATGGTGGGTTAAATGCAAAAACAAGATCTGGAATGAAGGGCTGGCAGTGCAGGTCAGAGAAGACTGAGTGAACTGGCTCAGGAAGCATTGCCTGAGGCCATTCCCTGAGGTAAAAAAGAAGTTAGAGAGAGAAACCTTTTGGGCCTTGACCCTGAACCGTCAGGTAATAATTCACGACCCTCAAACTATTTGTGCCTCCATTGGCTTCCCTGTGCACCTCCAAATTGATGAAATCCCATACCACAGATACCAGGGGCCCGGATTTCCAAGGATTCACTTGTTAGAATGTTTCGACCTGACCAGGGCATTTTCCAGGTGGTTCTGGGGATCGATCCTCTAGGCAGCATCCTCTTAGGTGGAGAAGGCTCGGAGATGCCACAGTGCCATTGAAGGTATAGCCTCTCCTGTATTTCATACTCCACTTCCCCATCCTGGGTTAGCAGTGCAGGCTGTGGGAGCTAATCCAAGTAGGGAGGGGACAGTCATACTGAATAGGCTGGAGGAGGGAACCTTGGAAGTGCCATGGATTCACCTGGACACAGAAAATCATAGATGCATGGATACAAGGGTGATGATTGTTGTTATCTAGAAAGGCCCCAGTAAGTCGGCTCACAGCTTCTTTTTCTGGCGGGCAATATGGATGTGCTAGGATAGAAGTAGTTGTCATCACAAGTCTAATAGTCTCAGTGGTGGCTGGTGATTGTATTTCTTCCCAGAGGGTGGGCTGTAGGACAAGAATTTAGCATTGACCAGACAGATACACCTGCCATGCTGTTGGTAGAAAGTGTAACAATATACAGAGTATTTGTGGATATGACTGACAGATATGCTTTATTCAAATGTTGGCATGTACAAGGGGTAAGCTGACTTAGAGAGACATCATCTCTTGCCATCAAAAGCTGGGTTAAGGAAAAAAAAAATCTGTGGCCGTGGTCATGTAACATGTGGCTCGATCACCACCAGAAGCAGAAGCCTTTATTAAAAGTATAATCTGATTCCTGTTTGACTAGGGGCAGAGAGAGTGAAGTGCAGCGAGAGCAAGGAGACTGTGGGAGAGGAAGGCAGCGAGTTAACCAGGAATTAAATCCGATAGACAGTCCTTTACAGGCTAAGGACTGGGCTTTTACTCTGGGTGAGATCTGGGTGGCTTTGAGCTGAGGAATTACACAGCTTATAAAATACATCAACACAAAAGAAAATCAAAGTTAAAAAAAAATACATTGGATGAGGAAATCAAGGCCAAATTAAAATGAGGAGGGAGGTCTAATCAGATGACTGATTTGAACACAAACTGCATGCCATAAGGCTCTATACATTTACTGCCACTTGGCCACAGATGTGGATCTAAGTTTTCTAGCTGCCCAGATGGAAAGGGGGGAAGGTGATCGTCAGCCAGAGTCACAGTAACCCTGAGCTCAAACCTGAACTAACTGTGCGGGAGGAGCAACAGTGCTTTTCCCTGAGATGAGTTTCTCCCATGAGTCATCCTAGGGAGGTTACTGTACCTCGAGTGAACTTCGTCTTCAACATTGTCCTAACACCAGACACAACAGGTACATTCATGGAGCTATTTTTTACAACACCCTCAGAGTGAGCACAGTTAGGCAAAAGTAGTTTGTTTCCTTAAACCTCACCACCACCACCACCACCACCACCACCACCAAATTGGTTTTGAACAATGTTCATTTATTTATGGGTGTCTTCCGGTGTTTTGTTTGTTTTGCTGTTTGGTGTGCTATTTATTGCCTGCTTTTGTTCCTTAGGGTTTTTACCCTTTGCCTGTTATGTGTGTTAGAGATATTTTTCTTTGTCTTGGGATTTTGTCAATGATGGTTACAACCATATGGGGGAAATTGAGGAAACGCAATTTTGTGGGGGACATTAACATCTCCCTCTCATTCTTTACTGGATCCAAAAAAATTCAAGTAAAGATGGAGGACGTTGGTAATGTATATTTATTCATTCAACAAACATTCATTGAGCACCTACTACTAGCCATTCACTACTGGGATAAATTAGTGAACAATCGGACACACATACTAAAAACAACAACAACCAAAACAGAGGGTTTGAAGAGCTTGCCTTCTAGTGGGCAGAGACAAGCAAACAATCGTAATAAGGAAATAAACCACATAATGTGTTGAAAGAACAAAATGCATTCAAGAAAGAGTAAAATAAGAGGGTAAATAGAAATTGTGTGTGTGTGTTTGAAATAAGATGTTTAGGGGTAAGCCACATTGAAAGGTGACATTTAATCAAAGACACGAAAGAGATGAGGGAGGTAGCCATGCAGGAAAGAATGTGGGGAAAGAATGTTCCAGGCTGCAAAAACAGATGGTGCCAAAGCCCTTACTTTAGGAGCAGTGAGGATGTCACTGTAACCAAAGGGGTATGAGAAAGGAGGAGAGTGAGGAGAGTACTAGGAGATAAGGTAAGACAGGTAACTAGTGGCCACACTGTAAGCAACTGTAAGGGCTCTTAATTTACCCTGAATGAAATGAAAGCTGTTGGTTTTGAGCAGAGGCATTATATGATCTGATCATATGTTTTAATAGCATTATTCTGGCTGCTGGATTGATTATCAGTGGGGCGGTTTGGTGGGGAGGGGGGAGGGCGAAGCAGGGAAAGAAGTCAGGAAACAATTCCAATAACCTAGGGGAAAAACTGATGGTGGCCTGGAACAGGATGGTGGCAGTGGAGGTGGTGAGAAGTGGTCAGATTCTGGATATATTTTGTAAAAAGAGCTCATCTTTTTACAAAAGATGAGACTGCCTGACAAGTTGAAAATGAAGGGTGCATGAAAGAGCAGAGTCTATGGCACAAAAAAGTGGGAGGGCACAGTTACCATTACCTTGGGATGGGAAATACTGAAGGTGGAGAAGGTTTACAGGGGAAGATGAGGGAGTTCAATTTTGGACTTGTTAATTTGGGTTGACTCCTATGCAATGTTCTCCGTGAAAAATTGAGAATAGGTCATCAGCTAAGAGTTGAGAATGGAAGAGGCAGTGTTGGAGGTTTGAAGAGAGAAAATAGGCTGTGAAATAGAAGGGTGGGCAGGGAGCGGGGCATGAGAGAAATGAGTAGTTTGAGGATTTGGACTAAAAATCTGGTGGAAAGATGTCTTAGTTTAAATAGAGACACTGGGTGTTCCAAGATCTGACATTGTTCTTTCTCTATGATCCAGGTACCTGAGTCCACCGGTGGAGGGGCAGCTTACCTACCAGCTCCCCAGTGGGTAGGAGGTTATATCTAGGATCACATTACTACTGTTCAGTCTACCTTCTGCCTCAATGTAGTACACCAGGCAATGTCTTCCTTCATTTTACCCCCAGATGGAGATACTCTGCCTCCCTTTTACCATTTGCCAGGAAGGCTGGACATTCTACAACAGTTCTGAGCCTCCCCTGAGAGCTCCTGGCGTCATACAGAGAATTACACAGATGCTTCAGTCTGTCTGCACTGCTGTGAGCTACAGCGGTGGCCAACCTGAGTTTCCTGTAGTTTCCCTCTTCCTTGAGCTCCATACAGCACCATGCTTCCTAATCACCATTCCCATCAGCACTCCCCGAAGAAGCTCCATGTAGCCACTGAACCTCAACAAGGACAATCTGAATAACCGATAATGAGTGGGATGCATCCTGGTGGGGGTGCATCAGGAGTTATCTTTTGGGGTACTGGTTGCCCCACATATGCCACAGAGGCCTTACAGTGCTGAAACCTACAAAATGAAAATTTTAGAAACACTTTGGCCAGGAGGGCTGGGGATTTAAAGAGCAGCATATCACACTTCTGGACCGTCAGGCCCCAAATAAGGATGTGCTGCAGACATAATACCTCCTCTAGGTGTACATGTTAACTCGTTGCCTTCTCCATGAAGTTCAGGAAGATTAAAAGGGCCATGGAGGTGCCTGGGCACCCTCTCCATTCAACAAAGCCCCCTACCCCTACCCCAGTCAACGGTCAGATACAATCTGTTTTCTCCTTATCCTCATTTGCCATAAATATAAGGAACACACTCCAAACATCTTATATAGTGAACAGATAGCTTCCTGGCAAAGAGTCCTACATGTCAAAGAAACCAGCAATGTGCGCTCTTTAATAGTAGTTTAGCCATTCAGCACATATGGTATTTTACAAATACAAATTTTTAGGCCACCCCCCCCACACACACACACACCACATTTGGAGAAACGCATTGACATTAATTCGTAGTTTGGTAATACGATCACCCAGGTAAGTCGTTCAGAACAAAGCGATCTCGTCCAATATTTCAGAAAATTGTTTTAAGTTATTAAAGGTGATCATATGCTGCTGCCCTTGGTCATTTACTACATCTCATTCAGGCAAAGAATACTGTGAAATTGTCCCTTGGCTCTCCTTTCACTCAAGAAAGAGAGCTTCCAAGTTAAATCTGTCAAGACTCAGCATTTCTGGAAAGGTATTCAGGAGGAGGGGATGGAGCCTGACACTTGATTTCTCTCTTCATCACCATTATGTTCAGGCAAGCATTTGAAAAAGGTAAGCAGAGTCAGGGCAATTTAGAATTCTATAGCCTGTCAGCTCTCAGAAATCGGGACTTTAAAAGAGCTAAAACTGCATCTAACCAATAGCTCTGCTCACCTAAGGCACATGAAAGTGCAGTATAGCATGGAGCCTTGGTACTCAAAGTATGGTCCACGGACCAGCCCATGAATCAAACTCTGCATGTGATTTGTGAGCACACTGAAGTTTGAAAAGTTCAGCTCTAGTGATTGGTTAAGAGCTGGGGCATCGACTAGCGCAGTGGTTCTTCAACTTGAGTGTACATCAGAGTCACCTGGAAAGTGTTTTAAACCACAGGTGACTGGGCCCTGACCCCAGAGTTTCTGATTCAGTAGGTGAAGGGTAGGGCCTGAGGACTTGCATTTCGAACAAGTCCCCAGGCAATGCTGATGCTATTGTTCTGGGGACAGCACTTTCAGAAAAAACTGGACTAGAGACAAAGCTGGATGCAAACCATGGCCATATTTGTTTAACCTCAGGTAAGTCTCTTAAACTAAGCCCTAGTTTCCTCCTATGTAAAGTGGAAATAGGGTACCAGTGTTCTGTGTTACTGTGAAGATTAAATGAGGGAACATGGAGAAGGCCCTTGGCACAGGGCCCGCCACGTGGTAAACCCTGAACAGATGTAGCCAACTGTTGTTGTTGTTGTTGTTATTATTATTGAAAACATACCACGGCAGACATTTCGTCCTCCTCTAATCTCCCTTTTCCCCTGTCTCTACAGAGAATTCTGTCCCCAAAATAATGTAGCTAAATTGCATGCAGAGTATGGACAATCCTAAAGCTCAGTGCTCTGAACATAGAGGATGAATCCTATCATGGCCTGCGTTGGGAGAAAAGGCTGGTGCTGATCTTAGAAGTGAAGATCATAGTCACCTGCAACCTGCTATCCAACACAACGGGGCAAAGTCTTGCCGCTACCCTGGCCTAGACCAGCTGGTGTCCTCGATATTCCCACTCAACACAGTAGGTAGGTGCCCTCTAACAGGACATCAGGGACTCTTTTCAGTATCTATCTTACACTACAGCAACTAGTCCCACCCTCTCCTTTCCCCTCCCTCCCCCCAACTAGGGCCATTCACTTTGCTTTGTCTGCTTACAGTCCTTTTGCCTCAGATTTTCGCCAGGTTGAGACCCTCCGGATATTAGTTTGGACAGTCAAACTGGATCTTACTGTGGCCATTCTTTCTGAAGGCCTATTTTTCCAGCTTCCCTTCACTGTGCACCTCACACCTACAAAAGGAGAACCATAGCTAGTGACGATCTATAGCCTTTTAACTCCCCTTTTTCCTCCAGACCCAGGATAACTGAGGGGATCCCATTGCTGTCTACCACAGAATATGCATGCATGCATTCATTCATTCTTTCACTCAATTTGTGATGATGTTGTCAACATGGTTTCACCTGCATACTGAACTTTAGGATTCCTTAAAATATCAAAGTTGTGGTCACTACGTAGGACCTACTGTGTACTATGCACCCACTCCAAACTCTTATTTGGATTTAAAATTCCACTGGCATTCCATTGGTAGTACTGCAGGTCTGTGACAAACTCATCCATTATAGCAAAACAAAGCCCCACAGTGACCTAATCTAGAAAGATCAGATCCCAGGACCCACAGAGAAAGCAGACCAGAAGGGAAGGCAGGCCACAAAGAGGAAGGGAATCAGGCTTCCCCACCCTCTGTACTCTTTGGCCTTCAGTGGAAAGAAGCCTTTCAGCTAGGTGCTCAAGGCCCTAACCTAGCAGCTGTTGTCCACACTCTAGTGCCAGCACTTCCTGGTCCTGATCCATTTAGCCCTTCTATCAGAATTTTCTATTCTGATTCTACTTTTGAGAGTCTAGGAGCTACTGCAGGAAATGAAGCAGCAAACATATCTATCTTTTGTGTTAATTCAAGCCTCTGTATTAATAAGGCGTGAAACAATGTAAAACCAGGAAGAAGCTTTTATCCTTATCAATGTCATCAAAGCCATATAGGGCCACTCCTAAGGTCCTCACCTGTAATTTCCTTGAAGAAGCCGAATCTGACCACCCAGTGAAAATGGGTACACAGCCACTGCATTTCTCTCCATCATATCACCCCGTTTTATTTTTACTATCACTTATCACTATCTGAAATTAACTCGGTAATTTATTTATGTTCTGTCTCCACTCACTAGAAGGAATGGTCCCTGAGAACAGGGCCCTTGTGTTCTTCAGTGTCTTGGGTCCCCAGGGTCTAAAACTGTGTCTGGTACATAACCGGTGCTCAATGAGCATTTGCTTTATCGAAGAACGGATGTACGGATGGCTGGGTGAATGATGCCCTTAAAAGGGGCTCCGGAGCTAGCTGGCTTTCTCTTTCC
>NW_006781510.1:0-445 GCF_000442215.2 Lipotes vexillifer | reverse complement strand
CGCATAGGAATAGACCTGACTGGTAGGAATCTAAAAACCTACGTATCTATATGTATCCGTAAGCGAATCGAACGTGCGTAGAGCGACATATGCGCAGCACTGAAAATCATCCAAATCCCATTGTAAAAATAAATTTCAAAACCAAAACACAATGACAGTGAAATAGAGAGACATTCTTACTTAATTCATTCACGGCTCGGGATGATACCTGGATTTCCCACATCTATACCCACAGCTGTGTGAGACATAAGGCTGGACACTAGGGGCTGACAGGATTGGTGAGGTTTGGTAAGCAAAGGCAAAGCCTTTGAAGGCATACTGCGTGGTATCCATTCCATGGGGCCCAACTCCCCAGTTTTAATGGATTCTTCCTTTCGCTAAGACATTCGTGGGAAACCCAGAGTATGGTCCACCGTGTGATTGGGCAACGTTCCTAAAATGCATC
>NW_006781509.1:0-2560 GCF_000442215.2 Lipotes vexillifer | reverse complement strand
CGGCTGGGCCCGTGAGCCATGGCCGCTAATCCTGCGCGTCCGGAGCCTGTGCTCCGCAACGGGAGAGGCCATGGCAGTGAGAGGCCCACATAACCCCCCTCCCCAAAAGAAAGTTACCTCCTTTCTGTTTTTTACTATTTGCCTGCACACTCCCAGCAGTGTTAACTATACTGTCCTCAGTTTTGTATGGCACTCTATCATATACCTCCATTATAGTACCCAATATCAAATAGTGATAAATTAATGTTTATTATTTATTTTTGAAATATGAAATTTGGGCTATGTCCAACCATATTAATATGTGTAACCTCATTAGATGTGTTTGTTTGACATTCAGTAAGGATTGTCTCAAAGGACCAAGTTTTAGGTCTGTCACTAATTGTGTGACCCTAAGTTGCTTAATTGTTAGAACTTAGTTTCTTTAGCTACAACATGTTAATCTGGACTATGTAACTGCCAAAGTCCTATTTCGTTCCCAAATTCTATGAGTGTAACATCAGGTAAATTACAATGTGCAGTTTTATTCTCCTTTTATTTCAAAAATGAGAAAACCAGAGCTCAGCGAGCTGATGTGATATTAATAGTGTTGAGGAGATAGAGCTTGGTATTTCAGAGAATGGGCTCTAGGGGCAGAAGGCTTGGGTTTGAATCTTGCCGCCACTGCTTGCTTGCTTGCTCTGTGACTTTAGGGAAGTTGTTTAAACTTTCTGTGCTTTTTAAATTATCTGTAAAATAAGGATGATAATAATATCTATGTGTAAGGTTGATATAAAGATTCAATTACTTAACATATGTAAAATGCTAAGAACAGTGCCTGATCAATAGGCAGTATTAACTGTCAGCTCCCGTCCTTATCTGTTACCTTATACTAGTTAACACAGAAGGTCCTGGAACCAAGTCTTCTGGCCACACAAATGGTGCATTACTTGAGCTAAACTCAATAGTCAGAATTAGATAAGGTAGTAAAGAACAAAAATAAAAACATTTATCACCAATTGGGTTTTCTTTCTTTTTTTTTTTATCAAGTTCTTTAACAACTTATCTCCCAAAGCCCATCTTCTCCTGGTAGAATTGGGTCCCTTACCATGATGTGAGGCCACAGGATGAACTGTCAGATTTGAAAAGCAATAAATACAGTGCAGTTCAGTTTCCTGGGAAAGATCAAATGTTTTGAATTTGACTTCCTTTCTATCCCTAAAAAACATTTCAGGAGGAAAAGACTGATGAATTCCTCATTGATCTTTTTCCTTTGTATGTTTTGTTAGAGTTTTTTAAAAACTAGGCTGTGAAAAGTTGTTGTTCATTAATGAAACTCAGAAAGTAGTCAAATCCCTTTGAAGTTCAAGACAGCATCTGTTCCACTGTCCAAAGAGAGTGGAGAAATTAACATCTCCATCACATGGGTTTCAATGTAATTCAGGTTATTGCCACCCAGAAGTTGCAGGTGCAAGGATATAGCTAGCTTTGTTTTATGAAGCACATCCATGTTTGTATGTGTATGTGTCCACATGCACAGTAAAGATCAGATCTTATAAAATGCATACTTAAAAAGGTAAGTTATAAAAACATTGAAATTAAATTAGAATTGCTCTTCAGGTAGATTTTTCTATTACCAGTCAAAGCTATTTATCCTTCAGTCAATAATAATCTAGGTCTTGTACAAAAAAACTAAACATTCTAAGGGAAAACTTAAATTTTCTAACTCAGCTAATTGAAAGGAATACATTTAAAAGTGGAAAATCAAAGTCAATCAAATTCAAGAGGTTGCTTACCTCTCATACTTCCCAATCAAGATTTCAAAAGTTAGAGTATTAAAAAATAATAATAAATATTATAATTTTAACTTTGCATATAAATGCACATTAATTTGTCAGCCTTTTGATTTACAGTTAGGGCATTTTGGGGGAGATGGGAGGCATGTATCAACTAATCTGTGCCATCTATCTTTTATAAGCCATATCAGTAATGCAATTTCTATAATTTCCAGTCTTGGTTTCCTTAGAATGGAGTGAGAACTCTGGAAACACTTGGAACATAATCTCAATGCAGAAAACTCAAATATTTTTTCTCATCCATACCTAATTTGATAACAATAATTTCAAACAATATTTTATAGATCAATTAATTCCCCCACACACATTGTTTTGTTAATTTATGTATAATTTACTAAAGTAAGTAATCATAATAACTGTCAAAAATGGATAAGCTTCCACTTTTAAAAAGATAGAGTAGATATGTTTTTCCCTACTCCTCCTACTAAGTATACCTAAAATCCCTGGAAATTATATGTAAGGCAAACAAAAAGAGACCTTGAAGGTCTGTTTCTGAAAAACAGAAAGAATATAATACACAGAAAAAAAAAGATGAACAGAGCCCTAAGAACCTGTGGGATTGTCACAAATCTAACATTTGTGAAGAGGAAATGTATAAAACTATCATAAAAAGTAAAAGTTAAAGGAATATAAAGGGAAGTAAGGTTTTAAAATTTCATTCAAGCTAATAAAATCTCAACACCAGTTTTCTGTGATAAATTATTCATATATATATATATATATATATA
>NW_006781508.1:0-1272 GCF_000442215.2 Lipotes vexillifer | reverse complement strand
GGGACGGTTTAGGGTACAGGATAGTGTACGACAACGGTTAAGTGTTAGTGCTCGTTTTGGAGCTCGTGTTAGTGTTCGCGTACAGTTTAGGATTAGGGCACGGGTTAGGGTAACGCTCCGGGTAAGGTTTAGGGTTAGGGTTAGGGTTAGGGAACGGGGACGGTTTAGGGTACAGGTTAGGCTATGACTATGGATTAGGGTTAGCGTGTGTGGTAGGGCATGGGTTAGTTTTAGCATACGGGTTAGGATTAGGGCACTGGTTAGTGTAATGCTTCGGGTAAGGGTTAGGGTTCGGGTTAGCGCTAGGGTTAGGGTTAGGTTTAGGGAAAGGGGACGGTTTAGGGTACAGGTTAGGGTACGACAACGGTTGCAGTTTTGTGTACGTGTTAGGGCACGGGTTAGTGTTCGTGTTCGGGTTAAGATTAGGGTACGGGTTAGGGTAAGGCTTCGGGTAACGGTTAGGGTTAGGGTAAGGGTTAGGGTTAGGGTTAGGGAAGGCGGACTGTTTATGGTACAGGTTAGGGTACGACAAAGGATTAGGGTTAGCGTACTTTTAGGGCACGGGTTAATGTTCACGTACGGGTTAGGATTAGGGCACGGGTTAGGGTAAGGCTTCGGGGAAAGGTTAGGGTTAGGGTAAGGGTTAGGGTTAGGGGACAGGGACGGTTTAGGGTTAGGGTTAGTGTACAACAAAGGTTTAGGGTTAGCGTACGTGTTAGGGCACGGATTAGTGTTAGCGTATGGGTTAGGATTAGGGCACGGGTTAGGGTAAGTGTGCGGGTAAGGGTTAGGGTTAGGGTTAGGGTTAGGGAACGGGGACGGTTCCGGGTACAGTTTAGGGTACGACAACGGTTTACGGTTAGCGTACGTGTTAGGGCAAGGGTTAGTTTTAGCGTGCGGGTTAGGATTAGGGCATGGGTTACTGTAAGGCTTCCGGTAAAAGTTAGGCTTAGTGTAGGTTTAGTGTTAGGAAATGGGGACGGTTTAGGGTACAGGTTAGGGTACGACAACGGTTAAGTGTTAGTATACGTGTTAGGGCACGGGTTAGTGTTAGCGTACAGTTTAGGATTAGGGCACGGGTTAGGGTAAGGCTCCGGGTAAGTTTTAGGGTTCGAGTTCAGGTTAGGGTTAGGGTTAGGGAATGGGGACGGTTAAGGGTACAGGTTAGGGTACGACAACGGTTGAGGGGTAGTGTACGTGTTAGGGCATGGGTTAGCGTTAGCGTACAGATTAGGTTTAAGTCATGGGTTAGGGTAAGGCTTCGGGTAACGG
>NW_006781507.1:0-459 GCF_000442215.2 Lipotes vexillifer | reverse complement strand
AGATGTTTCTTGTTTCTTGAGGTAGGATTGTATTGCTATAAACTTCCCTCTTAGAACGGCTTTGTTGCATCTCATATTTTGGATTGTTGTGTTTTCATTTTCGTATGTTTCTAGGTAGTTTTTGATTTCCTCTTTGATTTGTTCAGTGACCTCTTGGTTATTTAGTAGTGTCTTGTTTTGCCTTCATGTGTTTGTATTTTTTACAAAATTTTTCCAGTAATTGATATGTAGGCTCACAGTGTTGTGGTCGGAAAAGATACTTGATACAATATCAATTTTCTTAAATTTACCAAGGCTTGGTTTGTTATCCAAGGTATGATATATCCTGGAGAATGTTCCATGAGCACTTGAGAAGAAAGTGTATTCTGTGTTTTTTGGATGGAATGTCCTATAAAGAGCAATTAAGTCCATCTTGTTTAATGTGTCATTTAAAGCTTGTGTTTCCTTATTTATTTTCAT
>NW_006781506.1:0-238 GCF_000442215.2 Lipotes vexillifer | reverse complement strand
ATGGGGATGTAATGTACAGAATAGGGAATAGAGTCCATAATACTGTAATAACATTGTACGGTGGTAACTAGACTGACCCTTGTGATCATTTTGTAATGTATAAAAATATAGAATCACCATGTTGTATACCAGAAAATTAACATAATATTACCTGTCAATTATACATTCATTTTTTAAAAAGAGAGAGAAAAAGGGAATTCCCTGGCAGTCCAGTGGTTAGGACTCGGTATTTTCACTG
>NW_006781505.1:0-210 GCF_000442215.2 Lipotes vexillifer | reverse complement strand
TCCACTTCACATCAGAGTGCCCACAGAAACAAGGGTATGGGAACCAGGTAGGTGTGACTTCACACCCGATGGCCACATCATAATAAGGTGAAGAACCCACCACTTGGGACTGCTCAACACAGGTCCAACATCACCAATGTGAAGAGGACCAGCTAGGAGTATCCTCACTACAGAGGGCCCATATAATAAGAAGGTGAGGAATCCCTCAGT
>NW_006781504.1:0-256 GCF_000442215.2 Lipotes vexillifer | reverse complement strand
TCTCGACCCTGCCCTCGGCCTGGCTCGCGGGGCCTGTGGGGCGTGGGGAGGGGGTCGGCCTGAACGTCCTGAGGGAAAACGGGGCAAGGGAGGCGTAGGGTCAGTCGTCAGCGCCAGCGCCCCTCCTCCCGACTGCGGGGAAAGCGGCTGAAAACTCCTCCTGAGGCTCGCAGGCCCCTTATTCAGCCGAATCCCTCTGCGCTCCTTCCTCCCTGAGCTAAAGTACCGTGGGGGAGGGGACAGGGCAGGGGACTGA
>NW_006781502.1:0-6247 GCF_000442215.2 Lipotes vexillifer | reverse complement strand
GGGCCTCTCACTGCTGTGGCCTCTCCCGTTGTGGAGCACAGGCTCTGGACACGCAGGCTCAGTGCCCATGGCTCACAGGCCCAGCCGCTCCACGGCATGCGGGATCTTCCTGGACCGGGGCATGAACCTGTGTCCTCTGCATTGGCAGGCAGACTCTCAACCACTGCGCCACCAGGGAAGCCCGTGTACTGATACCTTTGTTAATGCCCATTTCCTTACTTAGATATTTTCCCCCTACCTTCTCTGTAACTTTTTTACTGACCATTTTTACCTTTCTCTTAATTTCATTTTCACTATTTTATCTGTTTTAATTTTTGCTTATGTCCCTCATTATATTCTCAGTCTAAGCTGTCCATTCCTTGGTTATCATGCAAGGAAGGATGATTTTTTTCTTTATCTTCATTTTCTCCCCCTGTGTTGTTAACTCTCATTTTACATCTTCCTAACTTTATGTTCATTTCTATTTTGAATTTTAAAATATATTCTTTGAGGTTTTTTTCACACCTGCAAATGCTTGTTTAAAGATAATTAATTTTGTCTGGCATATTTTGTTATAGTTTTTCTGTGCTTTGTGGTTGTTTTTTGGGAATAATTTTCATCATCTGAAATGTTTTGATTTTCATTGTTTTTGTTTTCTATTACAGTACTATTAATATAGATGTTGTCTTCTATATTCTGTTAATTTTAGGAACATCTTACATTTTTCTAGGCCAGCATTAACAGTTGTGTGTAGAAAAGGATGTTTGGTGGCAAATTAGATTTCTTAGCTCAAGAGAGCCCTCTTTTGTTGGCATGATGAAGTGCAGCTTGTTTCATGAATGTCTACATTGTTTGGGTGGCAAGGAGAGAGGATCATGAAGTCTTCTGATGTTTCTATTTTATGTTAATGTAGAACTTTTAATTTTTACCGCTTATTTCCTTCTTCTCTTTCACCCTCAAATCCATATGAATCTTTCCCCTTAACGCTATTCCCTTTCCAAGTCTTTCCCACTCTTTTCAAGAAGGGGTACAACTTCCACCTCTGATTGCAAACAATTTCAAGGCTCTCCCTCTCAATTCCACACAGCCAGTACTCTGAATATCCAGGTGTCAGACTTATTCTCAGCATTTATGCTCTAAGGGTGTGACTCTGTCTTTTGGAAGATAATTATATTTGTATTCCACACCTCAAGTGCCCACTTGCTGCTCTACAGTGGGCTCCAGAGGTGGCTGTGCTTGCTTCTGAATGTTTATTTCCCTAGTTACTTGTAAACTGAAGTATTATTCTGTTTTAGTCATGCTGTAAACATGGGTTATTGTGGTTTTATTTATTCTCTCTGATTTGTATGATATTCAGAAGGTGTATGGAGATTCTAATTTAGATGACCCCATTATCCTGTGGGATTCTAAAATCAGATCAGTTTAAAATGTAATTGTTAAGCAGGTCTTCTTTTTTTGAGCTGCAGTTTCCTCCCTATAATTTTCATATATCAATTCTAGTTGTGTCTTCTGAGGCAACGTAGAATAAATCAAATTTCTCTCTTATGTTCAAACACAAACTGTTTCACAGCCCATAAAACCTTTTCTCTGGAATAATCATCCATTGATCCTTCAACCACTACTCAGGTGGTAGAACTTCAAGTCACCCCTCCCTGCATCTGATCACTCTCTTTATCAAAGAAACTAACTTCTCAGGTTCATTGTTTCCTATACTGTGTTTACCAGCATAACTTGAGGACATTATTACTATTGGAAGAAGCTAACAATAGCAATTTAAAAGTTCACTCTTAGAAGAATTACTTTCCTTCATCCAAATGTAATGATTTACATAAAGCAATAAAGGAAAATTGAAAATGGGAAAAAAACATGTTTTATATTTTGCTTTCAAGAAAGGACAGTCATCAGTTGGCTTATCCACAAACACAGCAAGTATTTATTTTGACTGGAAGAACAGTTAATGTGTCTAAATGTTTCTAACCAGATTAGCAAATAAAAAGTAGAATAGCCTGAATGAATATGAATACTTATGAATCTCTTAATTAGGAGTCTAGTGCTGCAAACTGAATGCTAATGAAGTAAAAGAGTACTGCTTTGCTTGTTCTCAATTTATGTAGCACTGGCAGCTATGCTTTTTATGTAATGATGCTAGCACATCCTAGGCTGCTAAAAATTTTCAACACAGAGCACAGTATACTTAGAATGTTCAAACAGGAAGATGATAGGAGAATGTGGGGAAATTGGATGGGGCAGTGGCAGTTGAGAAGGTAAAGTGAATGTAGGATTTTCTTACCAGCTTTGGGAGTGGCTATTGTTGAAACCGAAAATGGAACTGAATGAAGCTAAATGATGCGTTTTCCCTATGTGACTTCCCTACCTCAACTTCCGATGTGATCTAGTATCTTTATTAAAGAGCAAAGAAATAAACCTGAGGATTTGGATACAGAAAGAAATATCAATTTAAGTCTAGAGGATATGGGAGCTTTGCGCTTGGAGTGCTAGTTTTCTAGTTCAGAGGTGTTCAACTTTTGTTCAGCTTTGACACATGAAGGATGATGTTCCTCTGCATAACACAAGGCATTTGCGTTATTTAGACTTGCCCTCTGTAATTCTACTTCTCTTTCTCTTTGGAAATATTGGGAGGCAAGTGAAATAAAGTGACTTTATTGTGGGATTAAACTTGAATCTTATCAAATTTGTTTCAAAGTAAATCATCATCATGGTAAGAAATAACTTGATGTATGGCAGTCTCCAAGTACTCTACTAGGCAGGCTCTCCCAGACGTAATAGAACAGAAGGGCTCACAGACCAAATCAAGATAATTTAATCATTCAGTTAGTTGAATCAATTGAAAATATATAGCAAGAAGCAAGGGGAAAGAAATGAGGTAGGTTAATATACCTAGGATAGGGTTCAAGCAGGATAAAGGTACTATGCTACCTAAATCCTGTGTTACACATGTTCATAAGTTCTCTTTCTACCTCTCTCTCCCTCACTCTCCTTTTCCTTCTCCCCTCTTCTTCTCCCTCCTTCTGCTCTATCTACCTCTCTCTCTCTCTCTCTCTTTTCTCTCTCATATATGAATTTCAAATTAAGATGCTTAGTAATTGGGGCTGTATAACCACTGTCCTTAAAGCATCAATCCCTGAGCAAAGCACTGAATCATATAATCATGATGCATCATTCACATCTAGCCAATCCCTCTATTCTGAATTTTCAGTAAAAGGCTTTAGTTATTTGAACACCAGCTGTTGGCCTGTTCTCAATACTGCAAATAATAGAAGCATTTATAAACCACTCATGTTGCCTTTTTTTTTTGGCCGCGCCACACGGCATGCGGGATCTTATTTCCCCAACCAGGGGTCAAACCTGTGCCCCCTGCAGTGGAAGCGCAGAGCCTTAACCACTGAACTGCCAGGGAAGTCCCAAAGTTACCTTTTTTCATTGTACTTCGGAAGACAGGATATTACTTTTTATTTTAATCACTTCATATCTTTGATTGCAACAAATATGTTTGTCTGAAATCTGAGGGATATCCAAAAGAGAGGCATCAGAGATTAATCTCAATTACTTAAATTCTTAAATTACATTTCTGGATGAAAGCTAAAACACAGAAACTAACTTAGTATAAAATTGATAAATGTGTGGTGTGAGTTGCATATGTTTATGTTTCTTCACTTCTAGAGAAATTCTAGAGAAAACGGGCACGGCTATATTACCTAGACAAAACAGAGTGCGCAAATTTGCGAAATTTTTTGGCAACTAAAAGAGTTTTTAGACATCCTATGTTACTTCCTCTCCAGAGCAGAAAGTAATCATAGGGAATACAGGAACATCTGGTCCTAAAGGTAAGTAGTGTCAGAGAAGAATTTTATAAAGGAGGAGAAAGTCGGTAAATAGGGGTAAATATCATAGGGTCAGTGCCCTTTTTTATGTCTTTTCTTTTGTGTGTGTGTGTGTGTGTTCCTGCTTATGGATTGCTTTGCCCACTTCAAAGTCCATACTTACTATTTATGTTATATTCTAAATTTAATATCATACAGGACCTAGAGTATTCCTACTTGAGTGAGTCTGAAAGGAAAAATCAGCATTTCAGTCATATGTGCAGACTACATAGATTTAAAATATTTTTTAAAAGCATGATACAAAGATTTCTGTTTCTAATCAAGATGGAGAATAAATTCATAGGAACATAATTTATTTTCCTGCCTAAACAACAAAAAACTGGATAAAATACATGAAAGAACAGTTTTTAAGACATTGGACATTGGGCAGTAAAGGGTAGTGATTCCCTTCGCTATATGAACAGATGAGATGAGACCTATAATTGTCCCAGCTTATTGCCTGCAGATTTCCCAGGCCAAAGCGAGAGAGATCCCAAAGCATGGAGGTCTCTCTAAGTTGCAAAGATGAAGCTGGAAGTCTGGGGAGACCAAGGAACCAAGAGCTCGGAGGAAGGAGCATAACAGAGGAAAGAGCTGTTCAGAGACAGGGAGAGAGATCTCTGGAGATCTACAGAGTCCTCCTCCATGAGTCTTGAGCTGAGTACTGATCACTGCATGAGGGTGAGGAAACTGCTCAATGCAGAAAGGATTAGAGGGAATAATACCCAGTGTTTACAGAGGGTACCAGCCAAAATGGAAAACCTCATAATTTGTGGAATGTTGGGTAGAGTACTCAGAAGTGTTTTGCCTCAGTAGCAGCAAAATCATTCCTAAACTAAATGCTGCTCTGGTTCCTCCTAACAGTGCTTATAAGGAAGAGCTGAATGGCTCAAACTGTTCCTAAAAAACAGTATCACAGAATAAAGCTCAATAATATTTATAGGAATTCAAAAATATACAGCATTCAACAAGATAAAATTAGTAATGTCCAATAAAAAATTATCAGCATGCAAAGAAGAAAGATACTATGATCCATAAGAAGGGGAAAAATAATCAAAACCAATCCAGATGGGACACAGAAGATAGTAAACGAGAACAGTAAACAGTTAATATAACTATATTCCCTAAGTTTAAGAAGCTGGAGTAAATACTGCACAGGTTAAGTAAAGACAGAAAATGTTAAAAAGACTCAAATTGGCCTTCCATGGATTAAAACTGCAATGTGTGAAATGAAAAACATACTGGGTGGGATTAATGATGGAGTAGACATTGGAGAAGAAATGATTATTGAACTTGAAGGCATAGTAATTGAAACTATACAAATGAAGCACATTAAAATGACTGAAAAAAAAACCCCACAGAGCATTAGTGAGTATTTAATATTTCTTACAGTGCAGGTCTGCCAGAGATGAGAGGAATCCTTTCAGTTTTTGCCTGCTTCCAAATGGCTTTATTTTGACTTCATGTTAAAAGGATATTTTTACTGGATATAAAATTATAGATTAACAGTTTTTCTTTAAGTACTTTAAAGATGTCGTTTAATTGCTTATCCCCTTTATTGTTTTTTCTGATAAGTCAACCATCATTCTCATCATTGTTCATTGTATGTAATATATCTTCTCTCATTTTAAGATTTTATCTTTATGCTTTAGATTTCAGCCATACAACCATAATATGCCTAGGTGTAATTTTCTTTGTATTTACTGTTCTTGGGCTTCGTTGAACTTCTTAGGTCTGTGGGTTGATCTTTCCTCAGTTTTGGAAAATTGTCAGTCATCTCTTCCAATATTTCTTCTGCTCTATTCTTTTTCCTTGTTTTGGGTCTCCAGCTACACAAATGATAGCCTATTTGATTTTGTTTCACAGGTATTGGATGTTTTGATCCCCCTCCTCTTTAAATTTTTCTCTTTGTGTTTTAATTTAGATAATTTCTATTGTACTCAAATTCACTGATTCTTTTATCTGATGTGTTCAGAATGCTAATGAGCCCATCAAAATAATTCTTCATCTTATATTTTATTTTTCATTTTTAGGATTACCATCTGGCTCCTTTTTATAGTTTTCATTTGTATCAGGAACAAATTCCCATCTGTTTATACATGCTATCCATCTTTTCCATGAGATTGCTTAATATATTTATCATTGTTATTTTAAATTCCCTCTGATGATTCTAACACTTGGACCATGTTTGGATCAGATTTTTTTTTAATTTTTTTTTTTGTGTGGTATGCAGGCCTCTCACTGTTGTGTCCTCTTCTGTTGCGGAGCACAGGCTCTGGATGCACAGGCTCAGCGGCCATGGCTTACAGACCTAGCCGCTCCGTGGCATGTGGGATCTTCCCGGACTGGGGCACAAACCAGTGTCCCCTGCATCGGCAGGCGGACTC
>NW_006781501.1:0-2436 GCF_000442215.2 Lipotes vexillifer | reverse complement strand
TCTCTAGGTGTAAAGTCTTCTATCTCTAGTTGTATAGTCTTCTGTCTCGAAGAGTATACTCTTTTACCTCTGGGTGTAAAGTCTTTTATCTCTACTAGTAAAGTCCTCTATCTCTAGGAGTATACTCTTCTATGTCTAGGTGTAAAGTCTTCTATTTCAAGTTGTATAGTTTCCTATGTCTGTAGTCTTCTATCTCTCGAAGTATAATCTTCTATATCTAAGTGTAATGTCTTGTATCTCTACGAGTATACTCTACTGTCTCTACATGTAAATTCTTCTGTCTCTATTTGTATAGTCTTCTGTCTCTAGGAGTATAGTCTTCTATCTCTAGGTGTAAAGTTTTATATCTCTAGTTGTACAGTCTTCTGCATCGAAGAGTATACTCTTCTACCTCTGAGGGTAAAGTCTTCTATCTCTAGTTGTATATTCTTCTATCTCTAGGAGTATACTCTTCTATTGCTAGGTGTAAAGTCTTCTATCTCTAGTTGTATAGTTTTCTATATCTGTAGTCTTCTATCTCTAGAAGAATAAACTTCTATCTCTAAGTGTAAAGTCTTCCATCTCTACGAGTATACTCTACTATTTCTACGTGTAAATTTTTCTCTCTCTAATTGTATAGTCTTCTATCTCTAGGAGTATACTCTGCTATCTCTCCGTGTAATGTCTTCTATATATAGTTGTATAGTCTTCTATGTCTACGTGTATAGTCTTCAATCTCTAAAAGCATCATCTTCTATCTCTACATGTAAAGTCATGTATCTCTAGTTCTATAGTGTTCTGCCACTAGGAGTATACTCTTCTATCTCTAGGGGTAAAGTCTTTTATCTGTTGTTCTATAGTCTTCTAACTCTAGTTGTACATCTTCTATCTCTAGAAGTATAATCTTTTATCTCTAAGTTTAATGTCTTGTATCTCTACTACTATACTCTACTATCTCTACGTGTAAATTCTTCTGTCTCTAGTTGTATAGTCTTCTATCTCTAGACGTATACTCTTCTATCTCTCCGTGTAAAGTCTTCTATCTCTAGTTGTATACTCTTCTATCCCTACGTGTATAGTTTTCAATCTCTAGAAGCATCATCTTCTATCTCTACATGTAAAGTCATGTATCTCTATTTCTATAGTGTTCTGTCTCTAGGAGTATACTCTTCTATCTCTAGGTGTAAACTCTTTTATCGCTAGTTGTATAGGCTTATAACACTACTGGTAAATCTTCTATCTCTAGAAGTATAATCTTCTATCTCTAGCTGTATAGTCTTCAATCCCTAAAAGCATCATCTTCTATCTCTAGTGGTAAAGTCTTCTATCTCTAGTTGTATAGTCTTCTACCTCTAGGAGTATACTCTTCTATGTCTCAGTGTAAAGTCTTCTATCTATAGTTGTATAGTTTTCTATGTCTGTAGTCTTCTACCTCTAGAATTATAATCTTCTATCTCTAAGAGTAATGTATTTTACCTCTACGAGTATACTCTACTATCTCTACGTTTAAATTCTTCTGTCTCTAGTTGTATAGTCTTCTAACTCTAGGAGTGTAATCTTTTATATCTAGGGGTAAAGTCTTTTATGTCTAGTTGTATAGTCTTCTAACTCTAGTGGTAAATCTTCTATCTCTAGAAGTATAATCTTCTATCTCTAGCTGTATTGTCTTCAACTTCTAAAAGGATAATCTTCTATCTCTAGTTGTAAAGTCTTCTATACCTAGTTGTACAGTCTTCTGTCTATAAGAGTATAGTCTTCTACGTCTAGGATTAAAGCCTTTTATCTCTAGTTGTATAGTCTTCTAACTCTAGGTGTAAAGACCTCTCTCTAGAAGTACAATCTTTCTTCTGTAAATATATAGTCTTCAATCTCTAAAAGTTTAATCTACTCCCTCTAGGTGTAAAGTCTTCTATCTCTACTTGTATAGTCTTCTTTCTCAAAGAGTATACTCTTCTACCTCTGAGTGTAAGGTCTTTTATCTCTAGTTGTATAGTCTTCCCATTCTAGTTGTAAATTTTCTATCTCTAGAAGTATAATCTTCTATCTCTAGCTGTATAGTCTTCAATCCCTAAAAGCATCATCTTCTATCTCTAGTTGTAATGTCTTCTATCTCTAGTTATATAGTCTTCTATCTCTAGTAGTATACTCTTCTATGTCTAGGTGTAAAGTCTTCTATCTCTAGTTGAATAGTTTTCTATGTCTGCAGTCTTCTATCTCTAGAAGTATAATTTTCTATCTCTAAGTGTAATGTCTTGTATCTCTACGAGTATACTCTAATATCTCTATGTGTAAATTCTCCTGTCTCTATTTGTATAGTATTCTGTCTCTAGGAGTATACTCTTCTATCAGTAGGGGTAAAGTCTTTTATATCTATTTGTATAGTCTTCTAACTCAAGTTGTAAATCTTCTATCTCTAGAAGTATAATCTTCTATCTCTAGCTGTATAGTCTTCAATCT
>NW_006781500.1:0-314 GCF_000442215.2 Lipotes vexillifer | reverse complement strand
TACCCAAAAAATCATCACCAAGACCAATGTTAAGGAGCTTTCTCTTTATGTTCTCTTCTAGGATTTTTACAGTTTCAGGCCTTACATTTAAGTCTTTCATCCAGTTCAAGTTAATTTTTACAAATGCTGTAAGATAGGGGTCCGCTTTCTTTGTTTTGCATGTGGGTATCCAGTTTTCCCAACACCATGTACTGAAGAGACTCTCTTTTCCCTGTTGAGTATTCTTGGATCCCTGTCAGTTAGTTGCCCGTATGTGTGTGGATTTATTTCTCGGCTCTTGATTCTGTTGCATTGGTGTATGTGTCTGTTTTCAT
>NW_006781498.1:0-863 GCF_000442215.2 Lipotes vexillifer | reverse complement strand
ACAAAAAAAAGTTTTTAAAAAGAAAAAAAAAAAAAAAAACAATGGACAGACAGAACCCTAAGACAAATGGTAAAAGCAAAGCTATACAGACAAAATCACACCCAGAAGCATACACATACACACTCTCAAGAAGAGAAAAAGGGGGGGAAAAAAAAAAATATATATATATATATATCTTTGCTCCTGGAGTCCTCCTCCTCAATTTGGGATGATTCATTGTCTATTCAGGTATTCCACAGATGTAGGGTACATCACGTTGATTGTGGAGATTTAATCCTCTGCTCCTGAGGCTGCTGGTAGAAATTTCCCTTTCTCTTCTTTGTTCGCACAGCTCCAGGGGTTCAGCTCTGCATTTGGACCCGCCTCTGCCTGTAGGTCACCTGAGGGCGTCTGTTCTTCGCTCAGACAGTACGGGGTAAAGGAGCCACTGATTCGAGTGTTCTGGGTCACTCAGGCCGGGGGGAGGGAGGGGTATGGATGTGGGGCGAGCCTGTGGCGGCAGAGGCCAGTGTGACATTGCACCAGACTGAGGCGCGCCATGTGTTCTCCTGGGGGAGTTGTCCCTGGATCCCAGGACCCTGGCAGTGGCGGGATGCACAGGCTCCCAGGCAGGGAGGTTGGATAGTGACCTGTGCTTGCACACAGGCTTCTTGGTGGTGGCAGCAGCAGCCTTAGTGTCTCATGGCCGTCTCTGGGGTCCGCGCTGATAGCCGCGGCTCGCTCCCGTCTCTGGAGTTCCTTTAAGCAGCGCTCTTAATCCCCTCTCCTCGCGCACCAGGAAACAAATAGGCAAGAAAAAGTCTTGCCTCTTCGGCAGCTCCAGACTTTTCCCCGGACTCCCTCCCGGCTAGCCGTGGCGCACT
>NW_006781497.1:0-262 GCF_000442215.2 Lipotes vexillifer | reverse complement strand
GTTTTATGCATCACCCCAACTCACCTTTCCCCTTAAGCAGGCATAAGTTGTTTTCTAAATGTGGGACTCTGTTCTGCCTTTTAATTCAGATCATGTGTAGCCATGTTTATATTCCCTCTATAAGTGTTATGTTATGACAAGTTTCTTTTTCTGTGTGACTTCTTTCACTTAGAATCATCGTATGAAAATCCACTTATTATGCTGCTATAGACATGATGACATTGATTTCATGGCTGAGTGATATTCCACTGTACATAAGTAC
>NW_006781495.1:0-376 GCF_000442215.2 Lipotes vexillifer | reverse complement strand
CTTACCCTAAACCGTGCCCTAATCCTAACCCGTACACTAACACTAACCCGTGCCCTAACACGTGTGCTAACCTTAAACCATTGTCGTATCCTAAGATGTACCCTAAACCATCCATGTTCCCTAACCCAAACCAAACCCTAACCCTAACCCTAACCCTTACCTGGAGCCTTACCCAAACCCATTCCCTAATCCTAACCCATACATTAACACTAATCCATGCCCTAACACATACGCTAACCCTAAACCGTTGTCGTACCTTAACCTGTACCCTAAACCGTCCCCATTCGCTAACCCTAACCCTAACTCTAAACTTATCCCTTACCGAAACCTTACCCTAAACCATGCCTTAATCCTAACCCATACACTAACACTAACC
>NW_006781494.1:1381-1575 GCF_000442215.2 Lipotes vexillifer | reverse complement strand
TTCTAAATGAGAGACTCTCTTCTGTTTTGTAATTCCTTCAATGTGTAGAAAAGTTTTCAATCCTTGTATTAGTGATACCGTATGAGGTTTCTTTTTCCATGTGACTTATTTCCCTTGGAATCATCCTACCTAAATCCACTCACTAAGATGCTACGGGCCTGATGACATTGATTTCATTGCTGACTGATATTCCA
>NW_006781494.1:0-1039 GCF_000442215.2 Lipotes vexillifer | reverse complement strand
ATTGCAAGCTTGCTTGGTTGGCCAAAAAGGGCGTATGCGTTTTTTCCTGAATATATTCAGGAAAAAACGCATACGCCCTTTTTGGCCAAGGGCATCCTGGTCGGCGTTCTGCCTATTTTCATAGGCTTTAAATGCAATTCCAAACCACCTCCTGAAATCTGTTTCCTGCAATTCTGCCTCACTTTCAAATTCTCTTCGCAGCCTTACATCACTATATTTTAGGACGAAAGCTGTCATTTATGACTGCAGGTTTGTGAATTACAGTGGCCCTGAGCTCCTTTTCTCCCTTCGCTTTCTTGTGAGCTGGCCGCCATCCCGCAGGATCGCTTCAGACCCTAGTCTGGTTCAGGCACGGCATGCTGAGACTTTGGTTCACTCTTCTTGCTGGTATGAAATTAGACTTCAATGTGCCCGTCCAAACACCTACAGCTAGTCTCTCGTTGGTTCTCCACTTTCCTGTCAATCTTCCCCAGAAATTGCAAGGTGTGCCAAACAGGAGGTTAAAGGCAGTGACTCTGCAAGTGTGGAGAGTGTAAGGAAAGCGTCTTGAGTGCCCAACACTAGATCCAGGGCACATAAACTGAGATTCAGTGTAGGAACCTTGCCCGATCACACGTTGGACCATACTATGGGTTTCCCATGCATATTTTAGGTGAAGGAAGAATCCCTTAAACTTGGGGAGTTGGGACCCATGGAATGGTTACCACGCAGTATGAATTCAAAGGGGCTGTCTTTGCTCTCCAAACCTCACCATTCATATCAGCCTCTAGTGTCCAGCCTTATGACTCACACAGCTGTGGGTGTACATGTGGTAAATCCAGGTTTCATCCCGAGCCCTGAATGAATTAAATAAGAATGTCTCTCTATTTCACTCTCATTGTGTTTTGCTTTTGAAATTTATTTTTATAATGGGATTTGGCTGATTTTCACTGCTGCGCTTATGTCGCTCTACACACGCTTAAGTCTCTTATGGAAACATATAAATACATAGTTTTTATGATTCCTACCAGTCAGGTCTATTCCTATGCGTTGAATATGG
>NW_006781493.1:0-1701 GCF_000442215.2 Lipotes vexillifer | reverse complement strand
GGGCCCAGCCGCTCCGCGGCATGTGGGATGTTCCCGGACCGGGGCACGAACCCATGTCCCCTGTATCGGCAGGTGAACTCTCAACCACTGCGCCACCAGGGAAGCCCAACAGTAATCTTTTGATGTTCTGACTACTTGGTCTTTGTTGCAAAAACTCCTATAGATGCTGGCTCCTCCCTTACCTCTTTGGAGCAGTCTTTCAGAGCTATCTGAGAGGTTGCATTCTGGGCTTAAGTCCTCAGTTTTTCCCGCCAAATAAAAGATAATTCTCAACTTTTAGGTTTTACAATTTTTTTTCAGTCTACATGAGCAAATAGCACTAAGTTCAAAGTCAACTAGCTGCTGACAGAATAGACAGAGCCAGGACTAAAAGATGTCATGACTTAGGAAGGGTAAATTACATTACTCTGGAGGACCTTAAATAAATTCCTTCAAATTATTGTCACATGGAAGGGATATGCAGTAAACTACTTGCCACTGGAAACTACATAACTGAAATGCACTGTAACTTACCTCAGAGGGAAGCCTAGGCAAACACAAGAATAGAGAACAAATACCTTGAATAAGAAAACCAGGCAGAATCGACACTCACTTTGAGTAGCCAGTTTCTGACCAGGAGAACTGAAACAAGAGGGAAGGGGACAGGGCACAACCTTTAAAAGAATGACAGCCATAGGACATAACAAAAACTGCTTAGAACAAACTAGGTCCTAGATGGTGGAATCTTTGACTTCCAGTGGACCTTGAGCCTTATTATACACACATTGTAATACATTAGCATGCTAAATGATACACCCACCAGCACCATGACAGTTCTGAGGCTAACAATAAAAGGCTGAAAAGTAGGCGGAGGCCCAATTCCTAGAAATCTACACCTCTTCCCCAAAATAATTGGAAGAATCCTCCCTTCATTTGCCTATGAAATTACCTAGCCCATAAAAACTAACCACGCCATATTTCGAGGCTCTCTCGCCTTATGAGATGGCCCACACTCTGTCTGTGGAGCGTGTTTCTTTGTAAGTAAATCCACTTCTTAACTATAACTTTGTTTCTCACTAAATTCTTTCTTCAACGAGACATCAAGAACCTCAAATTCACTGGGAACAGAACCATAGCATCTGCTGCAGCGAGAAAACTGGAAACTGAAACCATGCACAGAGGAACTTCAGACAGTCACTGGAAACTTCAAATAGCAGTGGAGGAGGAGTAGGTAAGTAAACACAACCGTATGAGGCAAATGTCCTGAAGTCTCTATGCCTAACATTTATACTCTGAAATAACAAATTATCCTATCATTTGGGGGACAGCTTCATGCTGGCTTTTCTGTTTTCATTTGGGGAGGGATGGTTGGTTTTGTTTTGAATTTTTGCTCAGATAAAAATCAGAGTTGAATAATAATGTTGAAATCAAGAAACTTGGCTGATTCATTTTGTTGTGCAGTGGAAGCTAACACAGCATTGTAAAGCAACCATACTCCAATAAAAATTAATAAAAAAAAAAAAAGAAAGAAACTTGGGATGGAATTTTGAACGTATCTGAGGCCTTAAAACATGTAATTTAGCTTGAGCTGCCTGTGACCTACTTAATAAGAGAGCCAACCTATGCATTAATTGTTGTAGCAAATGGAGAATTTTGGTTAAATGTGTGACGAAAGAAACGGAAGAACAGCTTCAGGGCTAACAGCACATTTTGGCTTCTGTA
>NW_006781492.1:0-220 GCF_000442215.2 Lipotes vexillifer | reverse complement strand
TCCTGAAACATCGAAAAAACAAGGTACATAGCCTTGGGCACTAGGCATAGGGAAACAGAAATCCAAAACACAGAGCCACCCGAAAGTTTGGGGCTGCCCTCTTTACGGGAACCTCGTCCACTGTACAAGTTAAATATCCACGAAAGGAGAAAATGTTTCGTCAATTTGCGGCACTTACGTGCCATGGAATATCAGTCAGCAATGAAATCAAGTTCATCTG
>NW_006781491.1:0-219 GCF_000442215.2 Lipotes vexillifer | reverse complement strand
TCAAAAAGGCCATCAGAAAAAAATGTAAAATCCAGAAAGGCAGGACAGGCCAGGGAGAACAGGTAGCGTTGTTATGCTAATGGGCGGGATGTAAGCTCCCAAAAGCCACCCTGGAGAAATGTATGGTATTTCCTGAAACATCAAAAAAACAAGGTGCATAGCCTCGGCCACTAGGCTTAGGGAAACAGAAATTAAAAAGACAGAGCCACTCCAAAGTTT
>NW_006781490.1:0-1529 GCF_000442215.2 Lipotes vexillifer | reverse complement strand
GGGCCCAGCCGCTCCGCGGCATGTGGGATCCTCCTGGACTGGGGCACGAACCCATGTCCCCTGAATCGGCAGACGGACTCTCAACCACTGCGCCACCAGGGAAGCCCTCAACTAGTGTTTTTAATGTATCATCATAAGTTATTCACAATACTTTTACTTCCTCTTAATCTCTCTGGAATTTCTAGGGGTAGCTCTTCTCATTCTTCATATTTTTCATTTATGCCTTTTTTTTTTCCCCAGTACAATATTACCAGAAGTTTTTCATTTATACTAGATTTTTTCTTTTGGGGGGCAGGGGCCCTGCACCATGAAGCATGCGGGATTTTAGTCTCCTGGCCAGGAATGAGCCCATACCTCTTGCAGTGGAAGCACTGAGTCTTAAATACTGAATTGTCAGGGAAGTCCCGATTTATACCAGATTTTTCAAAAGAATATTTCTAGTACTATTGATCCTACCTACTACATATTGTTGCATAACTAATTCTTGCTTATTTTTTTATTGTTTATTTTGCTTTACTTTCAGGTTATTTTTCCGTTCTGTTTTGACTTCCTGAGGTGAATACTCAGATCTTAAATGTTCAATCTTTTTTATCTTCTAATATATGAATTTAGAAATTAAATCTCAGTGTAACACTGTTTTAACTCCATCTTGTACATTTAATCTATTTTGAAAAATTCTCAACCACTATCCCTTAAGAGTATGTATTTTTTATTTTCAGCTTAAAAGTTTTCTAATTGTCATTGTTTATTTCTCTAATGCATGGCAGTTTAGGAGTCTACTTCTTAATTCCCAAATATATGTAGATTTTCTGGTTATCTTTTGTTATTGATTTCTAGCAAAATTGCATTATGGTAAAAGAATACCATGTATGATTTTAATCACTTGATATTTTTGAGACTTGATTTATGATCGTTTATATAGTCAAATTTGGTAAATGTTTATTTATGTGGTAGACTAAATAATGCCCCCCTAAAAGTTGATGTCTAAATGCTCAGTACCTATAAGTTACCTTAACAATAAAAGGGACTTGGCAGATCTGATAAGAATCTTGAGGTGGAGAATTTATCCTGAATTATCCCTGTAGGTCCAATGTAATAACAAGAAGGAGGGAGGGGCAGATTTGACTGTAGAGGGAATAAGACAATGTGACAATGGAAGCAGAGTTTGGAGCGATGTGGCCAGGAGCAAAGGAATGCCATAGGCTCTAGAAGTTAAAAGAGGAACATATTCTCTCCTAGAGTCTCCAGAAGGAATCAGACCTGATGGCATCTTGACTTTAGTCCCTTAAGATCCATTTTAGACATCGGATATCCAGAACTGTAAGAGAATAAATTTATGTTGTTTTAAGCCACTAAATTTGTGAAATAGAAATAGTAAACTAATATTATGTGTGTTTGAAAACAATCTGTATTGTTCAGATTGGATGGATAGCATTCTATATGGGTCTGTTAGGTCAATTTTATTTATCATGTTTACTAAATCTTTACTGATTTTTTTTTTTTTTTTTTGCGGTATGTGGACCTCTCAC
>NW_006781487.1:0-1217 GCF_000442215.2 Lipotes vexillifer | reverse complement strand
GGAAGAGCTTAAGTTTGGAATCAGACACCCCTGCTCTGTAATTCTGGCTCCATCATGTACGAGCTCTGTGATCTTGGGCAAATAATTTAACTCTTCTGGGCCTCTGTTTCCTCGCATGTCAAAAGAGTCACAATAATACCATTAGCTATCTACAGTAGTTCCTGGCACATAGTAGGTGCTCAGGATATGCTTGTCTTCCTGTTCCTGTCCTGCCCAACAGGCTTCTTTCTGCAGGAAGGAGACAGGAGACCCAGGAGTACAGTCCCTTCCCTGAGGGAGGGAGGGAGGGAAGGACCCAGTCTGACATAGGAGACAACATGTGGGGGGAACACAGCAGAGTCGAGTGTCTTTGGGGAAAGTCACGGACATCTAACAAATATTAGCTTATTTGGTGCATGTTAGTAAACGTGGAATTTCACTTCAGCAGGGACTTTGGCAGCAGTGACACAGGTGGGCCATAAGCCTGCTGTGTACTTTTTTCCCCGAGTTTCATCCTTTTACTGAGGAAAAAGATATTTAATTTCTTTGTCATATAGGGAATAGAGGCTAAGGTGGGTACTTATAATCTGACCTCAGCCCACGCACTCCTTTTTCCTAAAGCTATAGGACAGAGTAGAGTTGGAATTGGAAAGAAAGGGCAGAAAACAATAGATACGTTGGAAGGGAGCCGGGACGTGAGAAAGAAATGACAACAGCCATATGTGTGCTAGTCAACCATGCTTAGCCCCTTCAGCTCGGAATGATGCCAAAAAAGTCTCTACACTGGCTGCTGAGCCTGCCACAAATGCAGGTGAAAATGTTCAATACTGAGGGAGTGACAACGAAGAGAAAACTCTGGGCCACGGCCACAGTGGGACAATCCAGAGGGAAGGTGGGGAGCACCAGATCTTGCTACTTGGGTCACACAAGCGAGAAAACCCCACCCCTCCCACTGGGGAGGCACCCCTGCGTTCCACCCATTTCCTCCCATACCATCCTGTGTATCCCTCCGCTTGAGGAACTCAGGTCCTGGCTAGACATTCCACTCCAGGATTAGGTGAGCAGTCCTGGTTCCCTAGACTGCTTCTTTTATTAAAGTTGGATTGGGGTAGGTGGGAATGCTGAGAATTGTGAAGTGTTTTTTTTGTTTGTTTGTTTTTTGTTTTGCGGTACCCGGGCCTACTCACTGTTGTGGCCTCTCCCGTTGCGGAGCACAGGCTCCGGACACACAGGCTCAG
>NW_006781486.1:0-234 GCF_000442215.2 Lipotes vexillifer | reverse complement strand
CGCTCTTAAACCCCTCTCCTCGCGCACCAGGAAACAAAGAGGGAAGAAAATGTCTCTTGCCTCCTCGGCAGGTGCAGACTTTTCCCCGGACTCCCGCCCGGCTAGCCGTGGTGCACTAACCCCTTCAGGCTATGCTCAAGCCGCCAACCCCAGTCCTCTCCCTGCGATCCGACCGAAACCCGAGCCTCAGCTCGCAGCCCCGCCCGCCCCGGCGGGTGAGCACACGAGCCTCTC
>NW_006781485.1:0-2879 GCF_000442215.2 Lipotes vexillifer | reverse complement strand
CCTTTCCTCCCTCCCTCCCTCCCTCCCTTCCTTCCTTCCTTTTTTATATTTTTTTAGTGATTTACTTTCTTAGGCAACTGTATAGTGAGAAAATTTTTTCTTTCCCCCTAGCCCAAAGGTTTTAAGGTCTCAAGCATGTGAGTGAGTGAGCGCTTGCTCTCTGGGAGAGTACAGCTCCAGGAAATCAAGACCAAGCACAACCCGTATGCACCTGAGGGATGATGGAGCTGGGTTCCCTACTCTTGGGAAATTAATATTAAAACGCCCCTCTACAAGTGGAATTACTAAAAAGACAGGACGATCTGTGGTTTAGGGGAGAACAAGAGTAGTGAGAGTTACAGGTATGCATAACAGAGGGCTATGTGATGGTCCACAGCCCCAGCAGAGACATTTGGGGCACGATCAACAGGCAACTTTCATCAAAAAGCAGACAGCTACAACTTTAGGGGGCCAATGCATTGGCAGTGATAAGAGCAGCTACTTCCATTAAGGGAACATAGAAACTGAAAGCTGCAAATTACACTTTTTCTATTCAGTGCTTTGATTTCCAGCAAGTCACGTGTTTATCAGATTTCTCTTTATTTAAAAACTGTGTAAATACTTCTTTCCTACCTTACAGGTGCCTCCTGAAATACAGTCAACACGAAGCTGTGTTTCAGCTACTTTTGTTTTTTAAGAATAATCCCAAATCAGCATTTTTCATCAACCACATTGGACCAGATTGAGAGAGAAAGACTAACGTGTTCCAGTTGCTTTGTTCCCCTTTATGACAAAGCAGGAAGTTTCAGAGCAAACCTCCACCTCTCAGGAAGTGTACGTCAAACTGAGTATTGACATCCTGTTTGATATAGTCTTAAATTTTTCCCTCAATTCTAGATACTCACTATTTGAATTAAAACGTTCCAGTAATCTGTCCTGAAGTTATGTTTCCTTTGACTTTCAAAAGACTATGTATATCTGTCCTAATCATAACTGGAATATCTCTATGACTAATAATGATAAAAGTTAACGTTTTTCTTAGTATTAACCGCCTATAGTTATAACTCTATTTATAGCCCTATTCCCTACCCCTTATTCATTTGATCTCTCAAGTAGGTCCTTAATAACCACGTTCTGAGTCATTAGTTATGCAGCTTCTACACTAAAAACAAGCAAATAAAACCTTCAATGGAGCATCCTGGGGCTTCCCTCCAGGACATACAATGTAATATTGGAGTGAGAGAGGTAACAGGACAGTGATTCTGGATCTTCTAGAAACTGGCTGTATGACTTTGGCTAAGTCCTTTAACTTTTCTGGCTTCAGTTTTCTCACCTGAAAATGTGAGAGATGGGTTAAATCTTTTGTACATCCTGTGAGATTGCACTATGGGGAAGTGGAAATCTTTATCTCAGATACTGTAAAGTCATACTTCTTAAATTAAAAAAAAAAAGATAAACCATAATGGAGAAGAATATTAAAAAACAATGTACATATATGTGTAACTGACTCACTTTGCTGCACAGCAGTAATTAATACAACATTGTAAATGAACTATACTTCAATTTAAAAATTTTTTTAAAAACATATTCTAAGGGTAAGCCTCAGGATAAATATGGTTTTATCTTCCTAGATGTATTTATTAGGATTCGTTATGATTGCAAGTAATAGAAATCCAGATGGATCTTTTTTAGATAGGAAGATGAATTTATTATAAAGGCATAGAAGGCTCTTGCAAACCAAAGAATGGGAATTCAGCTGCACATAAGGAGCCAGGAATGTCCAAAGGACTCTCCCTCTCCTGTTTCTCATGTTTTTTGTACATCTACTTCATACCACCTTTTCTCTGTAGACCAGGTTCTTCTGCTACCCTTGACTACACAATGGAAAACAGGACACTCTGGAAAGCTCTTGAATTCACAAGGTATAGGCACATGAAGAGAGACAGCTCCCAGTCCAAATGCCATTTTTTCAGGAAAAGGCTCTAATTCCCTCATTAGGATAGATGCCCACCCCTGGACTAATCAAATGCCATCTAGGTTTGGGACCACTTAGACTGAACATAACAGCTTTCACCACAATCCTGAGCGGGGGAGGAGGGAAATTTCTAGAAAGGGGATATAAGTAGAAAATTCAAAAGATGCTCACATACTAAAATACTACTTTACACAATAGAATTTTTATTTTGAAATAATTATAGATTCACAGGAAGTTGAAAAATCAGTACAGAGAGTTTCCACCCAGTTTCCCCCAATGGTAGCATCTTACATAACTGTAGTATAATATCAAAACCAGGAAACTGATTGCACATTGGTGCAATCCACAGACTTCACCACTCAGACTCAGATGTCACCACTTTTACATGCATTCATTTGTAAGTGTGTATAAAAAATCTATGAGATTTTATCACATCTTTGTAGATTTGTATAACCACCACCATAATCAAGAGTCGGAACTATTCCCTTACCACAGAGATCCTGTGCATAAAAGCACAGTTCAATGAATTTTCATGAAGTAAATGGACCCATGTAATCCAATTCAAGAAACAAAATCACCATCACCTCAGAAGACCTCATTATACTCCTTTTGAGTTACTACCATCCCTTAAGAGTGAATCACATATCATGTACTCTTTTGTATCTGGCTTTTTTTGCTGAACATTATGTTTGTGGCATTCATCTATGTTTTGTGTTACTATAGTTCACTCATTCTTCCACGAAGCTACTTTTTTTTTTTTTTACAATTTCCTTAGGATATATGATGTACAATAAACTGTACATTTTAAGTGTATAATTTGATGAATTTTGACATATGTACATACCTGTGGCAATACCACAATCAAGATAATGAACATATGTATTCTGGCAAAATAGTCCATGATTTTTTTTTTTTTTTTTTTTTG
>NW_006781484.1:0-1985 GCF_000442215.2 Lipotes vexillifer | reverse complement strand
GCCGGGGCATGACCCCGCGTCCCCTGCATCGGCAGGCGGACTCTCAACCACTGCGCCACCAGGAAAGCCCTGGGGCGGTGTTTTATAAGGAATCTGCCTGCCAAAGCCCGCAGCCTCTAAAGTTGGCCGCAGAGCAGGGCAGCGCCAAGTCCTGTGGTTCCAGACTCAGCCTCTCACAGATCCCTGCTGTCTTGGGGAGGGAACCGTAGTGCTCCCTTTGATGGTCTGCTTACAGCGTGGCCTTAGAGTTCTCGCCTGCATTCCCCACAGCACAGCTGAGACCCTTTAAACAAGATGCTACTAAGGCTGGGAGTGGGGGATCAGAGGGAAATAAGCACAGACAGCATCACGCTGCTAAGTTCTCTGTGTCACATGCCCTGCTCCCTCAGCTTTGGGTTCAGTGACCTCAGTAAATGCCCAGCTCCCTGTCCACCTGTGTGTGCAAGAGGCCCCCCACTCCACACCCCAAGAGAACGCTCCACCTAGCCTCCTCCAGGTCCAGATCACAGAGCGTGAGGCCCAGAGGGATGCAGATGTTATCAAGGCAGGAGAGGAGAGGGCCGGGGAAGCCAAGGATGCAGCTCAGGGAAATACATCCCCAAGTACAAAGGTCATCTGGCAAGGATTCGGGTCAGTCACTGATGGCTTAAGAACAGCTATCTGTGACCTTTATTCCAGGATATGATCTTATTGGAGCCTCACAACAGTCTCTGTGGGGTAACTTGCCATCATTTTTAGGGGCTCAGAGCTTAGGCTGCCCATGGACTTGTGTGACCTTGGGGAACTCTCACTCTCGCTGACACTCAATTCCTAAGTCTCTAACAGAGGTCCTCCATGGGGGCAATTCTGCCCCAGGGGCATTTGGTAATGTCCGGAGACATTTTTGGTTGTCACAACTCAGGGGTGGGATGGTGTTTCTGGCATCTAGTGGGGAGAGGCCAGGGATGCTGCTAAACATTCTACAATGCACAGGACAGCCCCCACCGGGAATTATTCATCCCTAAATATCAATAGTGCTAAGGTTGAGAAACCCTGCTCTGTAATAAGGGGATGATAAAACCCATCTCATGGGCTGGTGGTGGGGGTTAGAATCAATCATGTGAAATGCAAGATTGTGTGTTGCAAAGTTAGAGCTGTCTGCGTAGCTAGCTGGTTGTAGCTTCCAGGGGACCAGCAGCCAGTTGCAGTTTACCATAATTTGCATTATCATGGGTATTATTGAATTTCATTATCATCCTATCGTGTGGATGAGAAGCCCAGTTTCCTGTTGGAATCATTTCTGCCTGGGTGCTTCTCCATCTTTGAGGGCTTCTTAATCTCCAGCTTGCTTCTCCTCGTCTGAGAAAGGTGGGCTTCAAAACCACCATGTGATGCGTACTGGATTTGTTTGTAAACCAAGGGTAACTAGGTTAAAAATGAAGACCAGAGGGTACTTCTAGGAGAAAAGTCATAGGTACTGGAGCATGAACTTTATACTGTCTGTTTCATGTGTTCAGAGCTCTTTGTTTGCTTATTTCCTGGTTCACAGATGAGGCTGCCTGATATGGAGTCTTGAAGAGGGTAGGTATTATCATCACCTGAATAAATTCTGTCTGCTTTGGAATGTACTGTACTGTTTTTTTTTTTTTTTTTGTAATTTTTTTTGGTGCCTGGAAACGACTTCCTTAGGTTGGACTTAGAAGAATTATTTTGGCAAATACACATTAGGTGCCTACACTGTGCCAGTCACAGTGGGTACAGGGAGCCAGCCAGCCAGCTGAGATCCAGAACTGAGTACACACCTCAGCTTGATAAAGTATTATCCAACTGTTCATTATTCATTCCCTCATTCATCGAGAAATATTTAATAAGCACCCATGTGTGTCAAGCATGGCTCTGGGAATTTACTTACATTAAATCCCTTTATCTTCAAAATTACCACACAGGGGGCTTCCCTGGTGGCGCAGTGGTTGAGAATCTGCCTGCTAATGCAGGGGACACAGGTT
>NW_006781483.1:0-285 GCF_000442215.2 Lipotes vexillifer | reverse complement strand
TTGTGGCCGTTTCCCGCAAGAGCGGCTTTAAGCCCACAGCTAATGGTCACTTAACATTCACAAGGACTCAGGGCTGTAAAGGACAACTGCCCTAAAAAATTGTGCTGAGGTCGGCAATGGACAAAAAAATTCAAAACAGGCAAAATTTTCAAGAAGATAGTATGAAGAGGTAAGTTTGACTCACTCTCTGTTAAAATAAAGGAAAATGGATAAAAGCTCAAACTCAGGAATTATTAGACTCATGCAAATCTAATGTACAAAAAGGTTTCAACTCACACCAGTCGA
>NW_006781482.1:0-32528 GCF_000442215.2 Lipotes vexillifer | reverse complement strand
ATAGCTCTTTATGATATTTTACACACCCCACATCTTTTAATATTTATCTGACCTGGGGAGCTTCCATTCTTGATTGACTTTCCTCACTTTAGTCAATTTATTAACAGCAGTTTCCATATCCAGCACGTTCAGGAAACTGGAAACAGCGTAATTTCACCTGAGGTTCCATGTGTCCTTTTAATATGCTTGGATCCTATCCAAGCATCCTTTTAAGAAAGAACACTCCACCGTGAATAAGATGTGGACTCTAAAATATAAGAATCCTTTCCTGTTTAAACTGGCCTTTAGAATAATCCTATTCACACAGCATATGACACAACCAGATCATCTTTACCCAGGGCAAATGGCCCTGGATGATTTCAGGGAGGGGTGTGTGTGGTGGGGATGAATGGGGGAAGGGGCTCGTTTGGGAGGGGAAGGTAGTGATGAGAAATGGCAGGGTTGGCTTGGCCTTGGGAAGATAGTCCTGGGCCCCAGGAGAGAAGCATCCCAGACTCATCAGATATATTGGGATAGAGAGCACACACACACACACAGACACACACACACAGACACACACACACTGGATTTCTATGGCCACTTCCTGCACAATTCTGTTCCTTCCCTGGAACACTGCCTTCCTCCACTTCTGCCCAACCTGTGAATTATCCTAATTCTGCATATGATGATCTGTGATGCCGTCCACATGGCTTGCCCTCTGTGCATGACACCGTATCTATACCTCTTGTACCATTTGCCACACTTGATTGTAGTTATGTATGTGTGTGTGTGTGTGTGTGTGTGTGTGTGTGTGTGTGTGTGTGTCTTCCCTTTTGACCACAGGATTTTGGGGGTAGGAAGCATTTCTTCCTCATCTTAATATCCTTAGTGTCTGGCATGGGGTCAATACTCATTGAATTGTGAATGAACCACTAAAATTAGCATCCAACTTACCATAAAATCTTTGTGAACGTTAAACTTGAAGGGAACGATGTCCCATCCAAAATCTGTTCTTTGTCAAAATCCAGGAAGATACTTGATGTGCTCACTAATGACAACCATGCACATTTCATAGAAACGTTTCCAGAACCTACCAAGTCCCCACTTCCGTCATTCACAATGGCAGCGTGTTATTCCACTGTGTTAACCCATTTCTCTTTGCTTGGTTAGCCCCCTCTTCTTTGGCCTCTAGGTGTTTGACAGTGTTTAGTTATCACAAGCAGCGCCGCTATAGACATGTTTTTCTTTCTTTGGGGCTAATACCATGGGGTCTCTTACCAGAGAGAGGATTGCTGGGTCAGAGTATAAAGAGTCCTCACATCTGTTGCCTGATTGCTTATGTAAATTGGTCCAGCCTTTCTCGATAGCAATGCTGAAGGATGTGTTTTCACTGGCTGCCCATCTTGGGTTTTATCATATTTATTTTTTGTGACTTTAATAGGCATGTAATGGGGCCCGAAATGTGCTTGGTTCTAAATTTTATTTCCTAGCTGGCAGGATGGTGCCTGTTTCCACATGGTGATTTACTGTCTCCATTTCCTGGTGTAATTCTGTTCATCTCCTTTGACCACTTATCAGGGGGAGTCATGTGGCGACCCATCCGTTATCTGTTTGGGGCAGTAAGCAAGCTTGGGAAGGGGAATATGACAGACGGAACGGATGCTGCTATTTTCCTTTTGATATTTATTTTTATTACATGGCAGTGTAAAATTTTTCATTCTTAGATATTTGAACCCATCTAATCAGAGCCCTGATGGTATCTGTTTCTTCAGTGGCTGGGAATTTATCTCCTCACTGGCATCAGGGATGGTAATGCTTGTCCCTTGTTCCCGGGTTTGTCACAGATTAACGGTGCCACACGGCTGAACTTGACAGGTGTGCTGTATGAATTTAAATGAACTCTCCCTGGCCCGTTAGCCAACTGTCCCCATGATGTTTATTAAATAACAATTTCTTTCCTCAGTGTTCTCCTTCGTTGGCCTAATGTTAGTTTTACCAGGGCTCAAATTCATCTCAGGAATCTCTTCTGGTGACCTTGGCTGCTTTTAACTCAGCAGAGGCTGGTTCCACTGATTGACGGTGCGTTTTGTAATTGCTCCAGAGGGATGGTCTATCACTGCCATTGAAAGACAAATCCTTTGATGATTCTTCACCTGGAAGAATAAACATTCCACACTCAGAGCTGTCAAATTCTATTAGAGGACTTAGGGAGATTTACATTGATATTGCATTAACTCTATATTTTGACTTTGGGACATAGCATATGGACGTAGGGATTACAATTAGACCCGAGCTGGGAAGCTCCCCAAAGACCTCAGGGCTTTAGAGAAAGGAAGATTCACCTTTCCTTCCAATGGGCCTGGCCTGGGGACAGTCCCATAGGGTCAGGCTGTCCCGAGGCTGATGGTTTTAAGTAACGTCACTTTTCTGTAAACTCCCTCCTCTCCCACCCCAGGATGCTCTGGATATTAGAAAGAGAAGACCAAGAGGGAATCTTGACTAGATCACATGAGTCCCACGATAAGGGTGTAGTGGGTGAGTGGTGGGTTGGGACAGGAATGACAATAGAGGACTCGCAGCTCCTCCAATCAGGCTGGAGTCCACAGAATGTGTCTCCTAACACTTTATCTATCTATCTATCTATCTAGGCCGTACCGCTCAGCATGCAGAATCTTAGTTCCCTGACTAGGGATCGAACCCACGCCTCCTGCAGTGGAAGGACAGAGTCTTAACCACTGGACCACCAGGGAAGTCCCTCCTACCACTTTAGTGTCAGTATTTTCCTCTGTCCCTTTGTCTTTTGGTTACACTCTCCTGGTAAATCTGCCACATTGAATCAGTCGACCTGTCCACCTCTGTCACACCTGGGCTGCTGGGCACTCCCAAGGAAGACCCTGCGGAAAATTCGTGTCTCCAAGCCCAGGGATGCTGGTGGTCCTCCTCTGCTTCCGTGGTCTTCACTCTCTCTTCCAGCCTGTCTTCCCTTTCTTCTTCCTGTTTCCCTGGGAGCAGCATCCTTGCTCACATTTGGATCTGTTTCTCCTGGAGCCCTCCCCTTTTTGCCTTATCGGAGAGCTCACTCCCCTGATTACACTCTCTGTCCTGTATCCTCAAACTTGTCTTCTCTATTAGCTCTTTCCCATTCATACTTATATAGACCTGACTGTCTTCATTATTGAAAAACTCTTTCTTTCTTTAAGATTTTTTGGGACTTGAATGTTCTTCGTGTATTCAACTTAAAATAGTGACGATGGATAAACCCTCGGGGAAGGTACTCTTCAGCTAAGCCCAAGACTCCCTCTAGCCACCGCCTCCCTCCATCCCCCCTTCAACAGGGCTTTCAAGAGCTGGTCTACGCTTGCTGTCACATCCCTTCCATACAACAACCTTCTCAACTCAGTAGCTTAAGGATTTGGCTCCCATCACTCCACAGGGACTGTTTTCCCCAATGTAACTATCGGCTTCCTTATTTATTTATTTATTTGTTTGTGGTACGCGGGCCTCTCACTGCTGTGGCCTCTGCCGTTGCGGAGCACAGGCTCCGGACGCGCAGGCTCAGCGGCCATGGCTCACAGCTCCAGCTGCTCCGCGGCATGTGGGATCCTCCCGGACCAGGGCACGAACCCGCGTCCCCTGCATGGGCAGGCGGACTCTCAACCACTGCGCCACCAGGGAAGCCCTCAGCTTCCTTCTTTTTAACTCCTCTACAGTCACTTCTGCGTTCTCGTCTTCTCGACTTCCAAACAGCATATGGCTATTCTCTCCTTCTTGGACCACATTTTTCTCTGCCTCGGGAATAGCTTTCCTTCTCGACTTCCCTCATACCTCTCTGGCCATCGCCTCAGTCTCATCTTTTGGTTCCTCTTCTTCTGCCCAGTCGCCCTCTTCCTCCCGGGGCCATTTATGCCCTTGATTCTCCCCATTGGCCACGCTGTGCCTTGGCAACCATGTCCATTCTTTTGGCTTCATGGCCCTCTGTTCATGTGTAGATGACTTTGCAGTTACACTTCCAGGCTCAGGACAACTCTCTCCTGAGCTTTACATCCTTCATATGAGCTCCGGAACCTGAATGTCTTTGTATGAAACCACCCCTGCCTCTTAGGGGCTGTGTGACCTTGGGCAAGTTACTTGACCTCTCTGTGTCTCATTTTTCTTCCTCCTGAGATTGTCACGAGGGCCAAATTGAGTTGTTGTCATTAGTATTATGAACAGCCAACTGCTTGTTGAACATCATCTTCTTCTGGTGACCCAAAGACATAGCGAATGTGACCTGCCCAAATCTAACCTCACTATCTTCTCCACCTGTTCTTTGAAACCTTCATCTCCTCAGGTGTTCTTTTCTTTTTGGTGGATGATACCACCGAAGTCCCCCAACATCCTGGACTGCCCTGCTTTCTTCACCCCTGTGGCCAGTCAGTCCCCGAGTCCATGCATCTACCTTCTAAACATCCCTCTCACCCCCTCCTACCCACGAGCCATGACCCCATCCTCGCTCTGGCTGCCACCATGTCTCACTTAGGTTTGCCTAAGTGAGCATGAGCTCTTCAGTGGGTCCCCCCTGCTCTTCAAGTCCAACCCCCTTAGTATGGCTCACAGGTTCCTATCTAGTTCCGGCGCTTCTCTCTTCTCTTTCCCCTCCCTCCCCTCCCCCTAACATCCAGCCACTATCAACTCGACTCCTTTTACTGCGCTCACTATGTCCTCTTGCATTTTCACCTGCTGTCCCCTCTGGCCGGAAGTCTTTTTTCTGTTCCCTTTCTGTTCATTGCTAACTCCTCATCTCTAAAGCCTCATATTAAAAGCCGTCTTCTCCAGGCAGCTTCTTGGACCTCCCCATGTGGCAAGAGGTGCCTAGTCCTGTATGCTCCCACAGCACCCTGTGCTTCACCCAGCCTCGGGCTCACCACCACTCCCCACCCCACACGCACACCAGCCCGTTTAGAAGTTTATATTCCCCACCAGAGGAATCATGACACTCTTGTTCACGTTTTTATGTCTGGTGCTTGGCACAGAGTAGGTGCTCCATAAATATTTGCTAAATAAACATCTCATTCCGCATCCTTGTGACGATATGCATGTGCTCTAGCCATCCTCTTCCATACATTGCTCCATTCAACACTGGGTACCGGATATTGGGTACCTTTCTCTCTTGCTTACTCTCCTTGAAATAATTCCCAGCCCTTGCCATTAAGAAGCTCAGAGTGCAGTAGTGGAGATGTACAAGGCAGAAGGTAGTGACCAGGAGGGTGACCCAAGGTGATCTGTGTGTACAGGAATCAATGGTGTGGGATAGACGCAGCGGGGCAGAATAATTCCTAGAGGAATTGTCTCTGAGCTGAGTTTTAAAAAATAAGGAAGAGTTGGACTGGGGAATGGAGGATGGGAACAACGCTCATATTCTTCTACAGGCCAAATAGCAGCTAAGCAGACACAACCCTTATGTCTATTTCCATCAACAATTTTTACAGCTCATATCAGCTTCGTTTCATTGAAAGACTGTGATGTACTCCTGGGGTACCGAGAACAGCACCCCCTCCTCGAAACCCCTGCTATGTCTTCACTCATCTAACGAAATCTGGCTGACCCCGCAGGGCAAACTCTGCATAACTGATGCTCCCAATGTCCAGGGCAGGCCTGTCTTCACACATGATTTCCGCAGATGAAGGAACGGGCTCGGAGGAGATGAATCATTTGTCCAAAGTTGCACAGAGCTAATTAGAAGCACTGCAGGGTGTCAACTCCAAGGACCTGCTCTTTTCACCTGCTGCCTGCTACATTTGTAAACACATGTGTACCAAAGAGTGATATTAAGGATGGGTTTTCAATGGGGGTGGGGTATAGAGTAGCAATACTCACATCTTGAACTTGACCAGTTAATCTTCCTGGATAGATTCTTCATGGAATGTATCACTTACTGGGAAGCAAAGACACTTATTCAATATGAAAAGACAGAAACATTTTGCCTTCTGTATCCTAAGACGGCAGTTCAGTGAAATTCAAAATAAATCTCACAGCCAGAAGGGGTTATCCATTCACACAGAAGTTGGCACTCCTAAATAATGCCATGGAAAGAGGAGTAATTCAGAACAGAGTATTTAAAGAACAAAGATATAAACACAGCATATCATAGAAATTTATGGGATGCTGCCATGCTGGTACTTAGAGGAAAAAGTATTGTGTAAGATGGTCTCTAATAGCGAGAAAGAAGAAAAACTGGGAATTAAGTCTCTACCTAAATAACCCAGAAAGGGTAAAAATTATCAAATGAAAGGAAAGTGGAAAGAGTCATAAACCCAAAAATAGAAATGAATAAAACAGAGACATAAAATTGAATTGGAAGTGCAAGCTAAGCCAGTGCCTCCAATGCATCAGAATTACCTGGGATGCTTGTCTGAACCATAGGTGCCCTGACTTGAGCCTGGACTTACTGAGTCAGGCTCACTAGGGACAGGGCCTTGGAATCTGTATTTTTGACAAATGCCCTTCGTGACTGCTATGCACCCAGAACCGCTATGCTTTCTGTCCTCTGGTGTTGAGAGCCATTAGACACTGTTGATTCTTTCAGATGAGACTTAAAGAGTCCTGGGCCAACATGGCTTTTAATAACCTCAATCTTCTCCTTCCTCCACATGGTGGGAGCACCTAGGTCACAGTGGAATACCAGCCTCTGGACACAGTTGATTAGTCTAAGAATGGGCCCTCGACCCTGGCTGGGCCAAGGTGTCCTTTCCCTGGGACTTTTAGATTTGGAGCCAAGAGACTTGTGCAGCCTTCCTCATGGTCGGGATTGTTATGAATGAAGCGATAGTCTCGCTGATACCCTATTTCCCACCTTGTGGAGTGGAAAGAGGAGGAGGCTGGTCTGCAGAGAGAGGAGGTTCAAGGTGACTCATAGAAAAAAGTAGAGAGGCCAGAGAGAAGGTGAAATCCCAGCAGCATTCAAGTCCTGCTTCCTTTTGTCCCTAAGACTCAATTTCGAAGAGATTGCGAAGAGTTTCGAAGAGATGCTCCTGTGCACTTATTTTTCCTTTGTGTGTCAGCGGGATGTATGATGTGTCCCATACATCAACAGAGGCATAGCTAATTCACAAGTTTATGTATTTCCTTTCTGTCCAGGCACAGGCCCCTAGTATCACCTCCCACACCTATCCTTCTAGGAGAGCAGTAAGAACGCAGTTATGGGAGTCATGCCATCTAAGTCTTGGTGACAATGAGGCTTTACAAGTCCGGGTATCATAGAGGTCTATCATAAGTCAGAATCTACTTTCTTCTCTGTGACATACCTTCCTGATTCTCAAGGTCAAATCTCACTGTGCAGCCAAATAGCCATGCAGATGGGCTTAAGATGCAGAACATGACTGAGGTGGCCCATCCTTTGGAAAATTATGGAATAAGTCCTAGACCATAGAACCTATACTCATATTTTTAAAGGTTGATAAGACACACAGTAGTAGGTGCTGTTGAAATAATCATCACCAAATAGTCAAGAAATATATGCTGAATATCTCATTTAAACTGAAGATGGTGTTAGGTCTGGGTATTCTGAACAGCGCATAGCCACTGTCCCATGGGGTCTGAGTGATGGAGGACACGTACACATGAAGACACAGAAGGGGCAAGATGACAACGAACAAGGCATTAAGGAGGACAGAGGCGGGGATTCAACTCTAACTGGAGATGTCAGAGGAGACTGACCTGGAAGAGGAGCCATTTGCCCCTCATCTTCATAAGTGAGTTCACAGGCGGATCAGCGAGTGGGAAGAGCATGAGTTCAAGGCAGAAGCATGGACAGCCATCTGGGTCTTTGGAGGCTGGAGGTGCTGTGGAGGAGCATTGGAGGCAAGGTTGATGGATCAGGTGGGAGCCACACTTGGAGGGCCTCATGTGTGGTCCTGGATCTTGGTGGAGAGAGAAAGCCGGGAAGGGTTTTAAGATGGGGTGTGGTCTTGGTAGATGTGCCATCATTCGTGTGGTTTATGGGCTGGGCCTGCTGTCCATGCCAGTGAAGGACATGGTGGCCTGGGGACCCTCAGATGGGCAGCCCAGGGACAGGCCATTGTCCATGTAAGCAGTACTCTTGACTGCCCCTCTCACCCCAACCCCCCAGTTATTCCCTGGAGAAATGGGGAATTCTGAATATGATAATCAAAAGTGAAAGGTGAAAGCCCAGAGAAATGACGGTCATGAAAACACCTTGACTTGAAAACTAACACGTGAACTTTGAAAATGCAAGTCTCCTCCCAGCTAAATAAATGGCACACACAAATTTTGAAAAGTGTGATTGAAGAAAAAGGATGAGAGAAAACAAAATATAGTGGCAAGATGGCAGAATATAGCAGAAAGGATATGGACTTCAGAGCTGCAGACCTGGGATCAGACTCTGCTTTGGATGTTTACAATATAACCTCCCAACACTCATTCATCCATTCATTTAATTATTCATTCAATAAATATGAAATGCCTACTGGGTGCCAAGGACCATACTAAGTCCTGGGGCCCCGTCCCTTTAAGCCCTTCCAACACCGACTCTGCCTATGTGGAACTTATGGTCCAGTGGGTCACCCAGTCAAGAACCTGATTTCCTTACCTGTTTAGCCAAAACTGCCCACCTGCTAGGTGTTGCGAGCAGCTCCGTTATTGAATAAGCCCCCTTGCTGCATGCACAGCAGGCCAGAGTTGCTAAACAGATGATGACTAAGATTATGAAAATGCCAGAGACCAGTAATAGACCACAGGATATTGTAGGAAAAAAAAAAATCTCTGTTCAGTAATCATTGGAGAGTCATGCATTATTTAGAGTCTGCAAAAAGGCAATTTGTAACGTGCAAAGTTTCAATAGAAACCAAAAGGGAATTATTGCTCCGTATTCTTAAGTCCAAACACTTTCTCCTGAGCCCATGCATGGGAGTCTAAACGTCCTATTATAGATTAGGTGGCCCTTTAACATGAGCAGACAGACAAGGGTTAGGAACCAGGGGCTCGAGGTCGTCAGGCAGCTCACTGGGAACTGTTTCTCTGGTCTCTTGGCCTCGCACACCCAGGCTACCAGGTTATGCCCAGAGCATGCTGCCACCTCCCTCTCCCACCCTTGGGTTTGGTAAGACACATTTTGGGGATGCCTGGAGTCGATGTACACAGAATTGAGAAGAAATATTTCAGGGAGCTAGATCTCTCATGTGTATATTTATGTGTTTTTTTAAATAAATTTATTTGTTTATTTATTTTTGGCTGCGTCGGGTCTTCGTTGCTACGCGCGGGCTTTCTCTAGTTGCGGCGAGCGGGGGCTACTCCTTGTTGCAGTACGCGGGCTTCTCATCATGGCGGCTTCTCTTGTTGCGGAGCACGGGCTCTAGGCACGTGGGCTTCAGTAGTTGTGGCACACGGGCTCTAGAGCTTGGGTTCTGTAGTTGTGACGCACGGGCTTAGCTGCTCCGCAGCATGTGGGATCTTCCCGAACCAGGGATTGAATCTGTGTCCCCTGCATTGGCAAGTGGATTCTTAACCACTGTGCCACCAGGGAAGTCCCTATGTGTTGGTTTTTGTGTGGAAGGAACATGGGTTTCCCGGTCATGAGCATTTGGAATCAAATCTGGCTTTGTGACCTTGGCAAATTAATTAATCTCTCTGAGCCTCAGTTTCCCTAATTTTTAAATGGGCTGTTAATGAGGGCTACTGTGAGGATACACACACACACACACACACACACACACACACACACACACACATACACACACACACATATACACACTCTCTGTGTCTCTCCACTATATACATATTCACACATACAGTATATATAGAAGTGTATATACATGAGTATGTCTAGGGATATGAATATGTATATATACATATGCATACTCATGTATACAAAATATATTTGCATACATTTACATATATTTATACACACAGGTGTGTATACATATATACATAAATAAACATATGAATATGAATATGTATATACACACATACACATATACATAACACATACCTTTATACAAAATACATATATTTATGTATATACACACACACACACACACACACAGCTTAGCCCAGTGCCTGATACCTGGTAAAAACTTGGAAAGTATTAGTACCTTTTATGCAACTGTGATATCATGTAAGGTTCCGTGTGATCTGAAGAATAGTAACTGTGTGTGGGGTCTCTGGAACCACTCTTCCCCCTCAAAATCCTTTCACAGCTGCTAAGTTCAAGTGCCAAATTGTCTTCCCAAATACCTTTTAACCTGGTACCAAGCTAGAAGAGTGACATCAGACAGCTGACAAAATATGCTGTTCTAGGGCAGAGAAAAGTTTCCCTGCTGGTCAGTCACCCTTACAGACCATGGGGGTAGACTTCCTATTTAAGAAGCAAAAGTAACAAACCAAACTGGTTGTTATCTAAACAAGAAGAGAGACGACTGGGGGCGGGGGAAGGGATAAATTAGGAGACTGGGATTAACATATACACACCACTATATATAAAAAATATAATCAATAAAGACCTACTGTACCGCACAGGGAACTCTACTCAATATTTTTTATAATCTATATGGGAAAAGAATTTGAAAAAGAATGGATACATGTACGTATAACCGAATCACTTTGCTGTACACCTGAAACTAACACAACATTGTAAATCAACTATACTCCAGCATAAAGTAAAAATTACAAAACAAGAAAGGTGATTTATTACCTTTTACCCAAAGGACAGACTGTTAAAGGGAATATATAGGTGAGAATAACGGAAATAACAAGCAATCTTTATTGAGTACTAGGTAAGTGTCAGGAGCTGTTTAAACTCATTGTGATCTTACCACAACATGATGACTTAGGGGCACTTCTCATCCCTGTTCTGCAGAAGAGGGAGTTGAAATCATAGAGGTTAAGTGACTGGGTCAAGTTCACACAACCAGGAAGTGACTTGAACCTGAACGTACAAGACCTCAGGTCTAGCTTAAAATCCCAGTGATGTAATTTCTAAATTGGATGTCCTTCAATAAGCCACTTGGCCACTCTGAGCCTCAGCTTCTCACAGTTAAGTGGTAGCCGCAAGTCTTATTTCAAAGGATAGAGGTTAGCATTAAGCAAGATGATTTATGTAGCAGCTTATCCAGTACCTGCCACGAGATATGTGCTCAGTTACAGTACCAGCCACTTTTCCTCCCCTTCCCACAATGCTGGGATCTCAGTCCCCTGCCCAGCCTTGGCCTCTGGTCCCAGAAAGACAACTCTGTTTCCTATTGAAATATTTGTGTTTCTCAATTGTTTTGTTATTTTGGCTTGTGAGCTCATTTTTTTCTGGAAATGTAGGCAACACCTTTGGGCAATGCTTGTAGTGAGAGGCCAGGCCCCTCTGTTCCAATTTCAATGAGTTCAATGTATAGGGGGAGGTGAGCCTTAGGGTTGGGAGCCCCAGGCATGAGAAAACAACCCCCCCCCCCCAACAGCTCTCTGTTGAGGTCTTAATGCTTTGCTGGCAAGAAGAGGCAGCTTTAGGAGGACACAATCCTTACAATGTAATTTCACAGCCCTGGAGGTTCAGACAGGGCAGAAGAGGAAGTAACTGCAAATAGTTGGTGGCTCCATCTTCTTGCCTCAGCCTCTCCTAAGCACAGGACTCCAGCAATGCTCTGATTTTACTCATGAGGATACCTAGACCAAAGGGTTGAGTCTCCATAGGTTTTTCCCAAAGCTATGACTGGGAAGAAGTAAGACCAGAATTCCTAATATTTCCCCCTCTCCTTTATATTTCCACTGCTGTGCTGGGCTGCCTTCTGCCCAGGCCAAAGACACTATGACCTTCTACCCTACCCTCCAGTTCAAACTAGCACCCCACCTCCAGAAGTTTCTCCTGGTTCTTAGTTTTTCCTTTGGGCTCCTTTGGAGATGATCTTGGGTAGGCGGTGAGCAGCTGGGTTTGTTCCGAATCTTGATTGGAACTGGAACCTCTATTGTTTCATCCCTTTTAGCTTTGACATCTCATATAACCATTCCATGAGGCCTTAACTTTCCAAATGTGTGTGTGCACACACACACACACACACACACACACACAGATGCACATACTCCAGGCCACTCCCCAGGCAGGGTCAGGGAGAGGTGTGTTAGGAAGAGCTGGTAGACCCAGTTTTTGCCCTTGCTCTGTCATGCACTCCTCCTTCTGGGATCGCCAGACCTGCCTATGATTTTTGATCTTCCCGGGCTTTGATGTCCAGGTTTCTCTTTGATGCTATGAGATGCCCCAGTACCTTTCTGATACATTTCCTATTTTCTTAAGATACTCATTCATGCGTTCAACACATATTTATGGAGCTTCGACTATTCACCAAGCACTGTGTTAAGTGAAAAGTTAACTGGCTTTCTGTTTCTGTCACTTACAACCAAAAGTGTCTTAGCTAAGACACCCAGGTATTATTAAGTTTATTTTACAGGTATAAATGTGGGGGACAAGAGGGCATGAATGAGCTTAAACTAAGAGCCTTAGCCAAGAAGGGTAGATATAGAAAATATACCCTTGTCTGGGCTCTTTCCACTGCACTTCACTGCCTCGGGGAGATACTTGTCAAACTTTCTCTGCATTCTGCTAAGATCAGAAGGTGAATGTGCGTGGTGTGTTATCCCAAGAGGGAGGCACTAACAACCTCCTGGGTAAGGCTGAAGAATTTGATGACATTCTTAACTTTTAAGGCAGTACAACATGAAAATTATAAAAATGAATTTGCGGACCAATAAATCTGGGTTCAAATTCTCACCTTGCTGGGCAGATGACCTTGATTAACTTACTGAGTCTCAGTATCCTTCTCTGTAAAATGGGGATAACTGTAACTACCACCGTGTTTGTCATGAAGCTTCGCTGAGATAATAATGCATGTAAACACTGAATGCCGCATGCCTGGCATATATTAGGCACTTGGTGAGTACCATTTGTTAAGATGATGATGATGATGATGATGATGATGACCAACCAAATTATTCATCTTAGCAGAAGCACTGTGGCCCTCAGGTGGTTAATATTAAGCAATTCTATTCAACAGGTTAGCCTGTTTAGTTTCCTAGCAGCTATATTTTAAGACTGGTATTGATGTGTGCTGTGGGGTCGGTGAGTCGTTGGCCCTGGGTGTCTTTACATTATCCAGGTAAGGTTGCCTTTGCTATTGTTCATGCTGAAGACCTTTGGGGAGCTCCAGCCAAGTATGTCATCGGGCCCTGGAGAGCATCTAGAGTGGCTTTGCATTGGAATTTGTACAAGGTGTTCTGCCGCCCAGCTGAGTCAGAATTAGTGGTGTTCTAGATAAGGCAGAGACTCCACCCAGACTCTTAGAGTCTCATCAAAGCCTCTTTGCAAAAAGGTTACTGGTCTTCTTTCATCCAACAGCAGAAACTCCCAACCCACTGGGTTCATTTTGGAAGCTGTGGTGGGCTTGTCTGCCATACAGTTGCTATTAAAATCTCAGTAACGGAGGAAAGTCATCTTCCCATGTTCCTTGGTGCTCGCTTGGCACTGAGGATGGTAGTATGAGGAGAGAGTCCCCATCTGAGGAATGAAGCAAAGCCCAAGCCCTGTAGGTAAATCCCTAGCAGGTCCCAGGGCAGGCAAATCATTAAATGTCTGTAAGGGAGCTGTGAATTAGAACTGTCCCTCAGGCTGGACCACAATGCCACAAACCCTTCAAGGACAGCTACAAAGGGAATTTTTTAAATCTCAAGGTTATTGTATAATTTTAGAAGTTTAGGTCATGTAGAATAAAAATCATATATTATTTAAATGCCACTCTTTGTTTTTTTCCTATAAAGTATCTGGGGGAGGCAGAGAGAGAGAGAGAGAAGAGAGAGAAAGGGGCAAAGATAGAGATCAAAGCAGAGAGCTTTCAAATATCATTTAATGTCTAAATGTCATAGGCTTAAAAAATTCAACAGAATTCTCATGCATTCTTTCCCATAGGGGGCTACCCTTTAAACAATGACCTTTAAAAAAACCCAAGCAAACAAACAGCCCTGATACTGATGACATGTGTTCTTTTTCAGCATGGACATTCAGCTGTTGACAGGATGAATTTCATCAGCCCAAATGGTCAGTATTTGGGGTGGTAGATCTTAGGATCTAACAGATTTTTATGGACCACATCTGTCTGGGGTGATTGAGTTCCTGGTTCTTTCAAGATGGGATGATTTAAATAATTGTCCTTTACTACGGTTGTAAAAATTCCATTCTGCCTTTCTAGCTGCGGTGATTTATTTGAAGACCCCAGGGGCAGGCAGGGTTGGAGCGCAGAGTAAGCTATAGGTAAACATATCAATTACATTGCAGGTACTACTTCCCCAAAGATCTCAAAAAATGGCTCAAAAAGCAGTGTTTCACAGTGGAAAGGGCATGGTTCTTGAAGTCTGAAGGCCTGGGCTCATGCCTTGGCAACATTAATAAGCTCCCAGAGCTACAGTGCGGCTACACAGAGAAGTCTTTCCAGGTAATTGCAGATGTTTTGCAAGCCTACTGGAGACAGCAACTCTCTTGAGAAAATAATTAATAAGAACTCTGCTTAAAGTCAGCACTTTGAACAACTGCACACTGAGAGACTGATAAATCTCTATAATTAATATTAAACATGTTGATACGTGGAAGTGACCTTCCCAGCTCGGACCAGTGTGGAATGAGACCAGTGCGGTCAAGTTAAGCAGGTCCTGGGTGATACAAAATAGGGATCCAGGTAGGCTCTACACATAGAAATTCTTTTCCTAACTAATGGGTCCACTAACTGTTAGAGGGGAGGATTGGAAGTTGTGTCTGGATTTTGCTCTATGTAGTATGATTTCGAATCTTGTATTCCCAGTCCTTTGCCAGTCCTCAAATACAGAAGCCCTTTCAAGTATTAAGAGAAAAATAGGCTCTGTAAATAGTTGTCTATACTCACTGTCTTCAATTCTTTTCTTCCATCCTCTCTTGAATCCGTTGTAATAAGGCTTGTCAAGGTCCCCAGGGGCCAATGATGAAGCTAGTTGTCAGTTATTCTCCTTGAACTCTCAAAAGCATTTGACTCAGTTGATCACCCCTTCCTTCCTGAAATACTTTCTTTTTCTGGCTTCCAGAAGACCATAGTCGCCTGGTTTTCCTATTGTTCCTCCTTCACCACCACCCCTCCATTCCTTCTTAGTGTTCTTTCCTGGCTTCTGTTAACCTTCCTGACATTTTAACCATAGAGAATGCCAGGGATCAGTCAATGAACCTTGCCTCCTCTTTGCCTACATCCAATCCTTGGTGATCGGATACAATGCGATGGTTTTAACAACCATCTCTAGGCTGATGCATTAAGAAATCACCATTTTATGGGTCCAAGGGGTTGAATATCAGTACTTTCATATGGTTAAACCTAATGACTCCCAAACATCATTGCCCATGAGCTCCAGGTACCTCCATCTACTTGTATATGGGGCTTGATATTTTCGCTGGGATGTCTAAGATGCATTACAAGCATAATATTCTTGCTTATTTCAGTTAATGACAAGTTCATTTTTCCAGTTGTTCAGCTAAAAATCCTTGAATCCTCTATTCCTCTGACAACCAACATCCAATCCATCTGCAAATCCTTTTGACTCTAACTTCAAAATATATCCAACCCTGACAACAGTTACTGTCCCCTCTACATGTTGGCTCATGGTATTATAATCTCTCACCTGGCTTATGCAATGCTTTATAACTGGATCCTTGCTCTGTCCCTGCCCCATAAAGCAGCAGGGGAACTCCTGTTAAAACACGAGTTAGATCATGTCAATTCTTTGCTTAAAACCTCTGACTTACTCTGAGTTAAAGTCAAAGGTCTTGCAATGGCTTCCCAGTCTCTGTAGAGATCTGGCTGCTGTTTCTTCCCTAGACTTAACACTGAACTTCTCCCTCTTGCCCACTCCAGGCACACTGACTCCTTGTTGTTCTTCTAGACATGTTTCTGTCTCAGGACCTTTGCACTGGCTAGTTTTTCCACCTGGAATTCTTCTCCCCTGGATAGCCTTATGGTTCAGTTTCTTATTGTTCTGCTTTGGAACCCACTATTTCCACTACCTGCCACTATGTGCCAGCCCGTGTGCCAAGTGCTATGGATACAGCGATGGCAAAACTATAGCAGTTCTTACGCTTGTGGAGCTTCTATTTAGAGTGTGTGGGGGGACATATACTAACTGAATAATTGCACAAACATGCAGAAGCGGAGTTCAGATGAGTGCTGTAAAAGGGAGATACTCGTGCAATGAGAGCTTAATGGAAGGATCTGGGGAGGCTTCTCAGAGGAAGTGACACTTGAGCTGGGAATGATGGAGGGCCATGGTTCTCTCTGTGTGCTGATTAGTGCACACGTGGACCAGTGACTCTTGCTAGGTCAACGACTGTCAACAGGCCTTCATGACCTGGGGGTTTTCTATCAGGATGTGGGAGAAAGTGATCCCTTTTTGCCAGGTAGCTGAGCTATTGGCTGTGAGCCCAGAGCTGCTGGTGGTTACATCTCTGTAGTTGGAAGGATCTTACCTGATGGAGGAAAGAATCAAGACCACATTAGAAAAAACTTAGATGGGCTGGAGGGAGAGTTCTGACAGTAGGGGAGGCTCCTGATCCAGTGGCCCCAAATTCAATTCTTTCCCTGGGTTATATGAGCCATTAAACTAGTTGGGCAGTTTTAGCAAGTTCAGTTTAGCGATTTCTGTCCCTTGGGATGTGTGCATCCTGACCAATCTTCTTGCCCCCATAAGAGGAGCAAGAAGGGTGCATCTCTGGGAGAAAGAGCTCCGCTTGACAAGACCCAGAGCCTCCTTCTCAGGTTCTCCCCTCCTCCCCAGCATCTGGAGTCTGTTCCTCACAAGAGCCGCATCAAAAGGGAGGAGGGTCATGGATTCTGGTGGATTTGAGGGCAGCCGAGACAATGATCATGGGCAGAGCTGAACCAGGTGGGGCCTCAGCTGCTTTATCAAGTGTTCTCACCTTTTCTAAAAGTTAAGGTCTAGAGAAAAAACTCTCTGAGCCCAAGATTAAATACTTATCATGAAATGTTTCCTTTCTCTTTCTTATCTCTTACAGTAGACACTTCGTGGTGTAAAATGTAAGAAGCCCTTAGGGTAAAAAGTAAGCCTCTCTTTGTCTTCTCCAGTCATGAGTTCCTCTCCTGAGACAGCTTCTGGAGTATATCCTTCCAGAGGAATTTTACACACAGACAAGGGAGTATGTAACTCTGAGTGCATATGGTTTCACACAAATGGTTTCCTGCTATGCATGCTATTCTGTCTCTGGCTCTTAGTGCTTACTGTATTTTTGGTTCTTGTTTCACATAAGCGCACATAAAGTGGTCTCAGCCTTTTTATAAGTTCCGGAACATTCTATCGTGTAGAGGTATACGTGCTTGACCAGCTCCCAGTTAAGGGATTGTTTCCAGTCTTTTGCCATTATCAAAGCTTTCCCGAGTGCTCAAAAGATGATACACACATCTTTGGGTCTATGGACAGGGTTCTCGGTAGGGTAAATCAGGTGATGTTTTCCCTTTAATTTTCATTTTGTGCTCCTCTGGATCTGAAATGCACTCTCTCTCTTAGTCCAGAGAGGGGGCATAATTAGAAGAAGATCGTAGAATGAGTGATGAGCTAAGTCAGAATTAGAACTCGGATGCCAGGCCTCCTAATCCATCCAGCATTGCCTCTGCCCACCTCCACGTGGCCCCCTGGCTCACCAGAGAAGAAGGCAACAGCAGCTGAGCTGGGGAAGGTGCAGGAGTGGGGCTGGGGGAGGGAGGGTGATTATACCCCAAGCTGTTGATAAGGCAAGGCAACAAGGGAGGCTCCATCCAGGGTGTTTAGGACCTGGGGAAGGAGAGGCTGAAGGTGCACGGCCCAGAAAATGAACTTAGGAGTGAAAACAAAAGGCAAGTATCCATTTTCCCCTTTTTCCATTGTCACAGAACTTTTAGCTGGGCTTATGGCCACCCAGAATAAAAATTATTTTCCAGCCTCCCACTGGAGGCTGTAAAGTGATGTGTCATGTGACAGCCTCCAGGAACCCTTGTTAAAAGGCAAGGTCTGCCCCCTCTTCTTCCTCATCCTGCCCTGCTGCCTGGAGTGCAGGTGCCCTCACTCGAGGCTGTAGGACCAAGGCCATAACTTAGGGATGGAAAGAGGGTGCTGGAGTGAGCCTGGGTCCCTCGCAACCTTGTGGATCAGAGCTCTCTTATAGCCTGGACCTCAGGCCTCCAGACTTTCACCTGAGAGATTAAAAACTAGGGTGCAAAAGCTCAGAATGTTTTGGGTTTCTTTGTGCGGCTGAATTGAATCTTACCTGAAACTGAAGGCCATGGTTGAGTATGTTGAGTTCTTACGGTTCTGACAATGGATTTGTCCTGGGCTACCTGAGCTCCGTTTGCTAGATCACCTGTCAGCCTTGGTCAGGGGTGTAAATGGAACCGTGACAGTGCTGGGGATGGGCCTGAGGAGTCAGGATACCTAGGTCCTCAGCTGGCTCTGCTGATGCCAGTATGTTACATGACTTTATGCAAAGAATTCCCTTTCCCCGGGTCTCAGTTTCCTAATCTGGAAAATGAGATGTTTGAATCAGAAAACCTCTAAGGTCCTTTCCAACTGTGATGCTCATAGCTCTGGCTCAGATGGTTGACCTGGATCTCTCTCCCTTCCCAGCTCTGTCCTCCGAACTCCTCATGGCATTTCACTGGTCTCACCCTTGGACCGTGGTCAGGTTTTGCCTTGCATCTCTCTTCTCCTTGAAGTTCTCTGAGGTCAGGCCCTTGGGCTTCTTCCTGTCATACCCTTTTCTAGCTTCTAGAATAGTGCCTTGGGTATAAAGAGTTTTCAGTACACCTTTGTCAAATAGACGATCTCACACAGACACAGCTGGAATATGATCCCGGATCTTTCATGCCTTACTCCCCCGGCCCGCCCCCCAGCCCCGGCCCATGCTGGTTCCACCTCCCTCAGAGCTGCACCCACACAGGGTTTCCCTGCCCCAGCTTGTTGCTAATTTTGGTCTCTGTGGCTTGGTCCTCCTCTGCCACACCTTCCTGTGATGTCCTCAGGCCCCCATCTCCCAGCCCGGGACCGAAGGAAGGGAGATACCACTGAATGCCCTGGCGGGGGTGGGGGAGGGGTTCTTTGCTGAGGTCTTCTACCTCTTTCCTTTCCAGTAGTTTATTCCTCCTCATTCTCATCCCTCCCAATCATGAGCTTTGTGAACATCATTCTCCTATTGCAGACACCAAAAAGAGAAGGAACAGAGTGGGTGAGCAACTTCCCCTGGGTTACACAGCAGGAAGGTCTCTGTGGACAATAAGTTTCTTGGTGGCCATCTTCAGCAGAAGGTGACAGAAAAGGGTAAAGACTCCAGTCCTGTAATGTTCCCATCCATCTTTGCTCTGTGAATATCATAATCTCTCTCTGTGGATGGGAAACGCCCTCCTTGGTTTGGCAGTAGGGTTTGGATCTTTCTGGGCATCTGAACCTTCCTCCACGCCCCTTCCCCTCTCTTTCTTACTGCCCACAGCTCATCAGTCTCCACCACGGGGCAATTCCAGTCCCTGCCTCCGGGTCTCTGCTCTCCTCTGGACCGTGCTAGGGGCTGTCACCTACCCGGCATGACACCACTACCCTGCACAGTTGGTAGCCTCACTAGGTGAGGACACGAACTTAAGAGACGTCTGGTGACTTGTCCAAGGTAACACCCTGGGTAACGTGGAGGGCTGGGCTCTGAAATCATGTCCTAGCCCCCAAGCCCAGGGCTCTCTCCTTTGCAGCCTACATGGGGTGGGGGCAGCCGTGCTTTCTTCCACTCTCCCGGAGTGGCTTTATTGGAGAAGAACACAAGCTCCACAGTCGACATAAATGGAGCACTGACTCTGTACCAGGCTTGGCTTGAGCTCCTTCAATCCTCACCACACCCTACGCACTGGGTACCACTACTCTCTTCGGTTTATAGCCGGGGAAACTGAGGCCCAGAGAGATGAGTGACTGATCCGAGTTAGCATATCTAGTAGTTGACAGAAGTGTCAACTTGAACCCAGGACCGACAGCTTCAGTGCTTAAGAATGGTGCTGCCTTTCTGAAAGGAAAAGCACAGGTTTGAGAGAGCTATATAGGTCTGGGTTTGAAGCCCCGCTTTGCCACGTCTAGCTGGTGCCGTCTCTCTCACCTGGGCCCCTAGATATGCAACGGGGGTGCTGCCCTGCAGTGTTGGGTTGTGTGGACACAAGAGAGGCATCTAGAGATAAAGCTCATTATAAAGTTCTGGTCCTGGGCGCAGGGTAGGGGCTCAGTCAACCCGAGTTCCTTTCTTCTCTTTCTAGGCTTCAGCTAAGGTTCTCCGGTCTCAGCCCATGAAGGAAGGATCTTAGATTATAGGAAAGAGGGTGTTCTACTGAAGTTGGAGCCGGCTTCTTCCTGGTCCCAGGCAGCTTGCCCTTTTCATCTTCCTGGACCTCGCTCCGAGGGGCTGTGGGAGAGACTGTGCCCTGTGTCTCCGTCTCTGTTTTACAGCCTGAAGTTTAATCTTCTCCCCTCCCTGCCCACCCTGGCGTCCCCTTTCCACCTCCCTAGCACACTGCCCGTGGGTTTCTACCATGGAAAGGCCCTACTGCCTGAACTCCTATCTTTTTCCTGTGGTTAATATTGGGGCAGGTTCTTTGAGCGGGAACATCTGTCTGAGTCACTGTCCCCTCCGCAGCTCCCACTGACTCAGCATTGGGCTTCCCTTCCTGTCCCCATCACCCCCTCCCACAGGGGAGCTGCTCCCTGCTCCACTCTGACCACCCGGCTCCTCCTTTACCAGCCACTCAGAGCCTCTGAGAGAGGGCAGGGCTCAATTTCAAGGCTCCACTCCTTTTGAGCACCTGCTCTGAACCAGGCCCTGTGTTAAGCATTTTCTGTGCATTATCTTATTTAACTCTCAAAACATCACTGTGTGGTCACGATTAGTTACTAACTGTTTCCTCTTGGAGGCTCAGGGAGGTTAAGGAATTTACCCCAAATCACAGAGCTAGGCAGAGCCATGACTCAAACCCATGTCTGGTGGACTCCAGATCCCAGGTTCTTAAACACACTGTCCTGTGCGATATTTGGTCCTGAAGCAGAGGGAAAGACAGACAAGAGTCCTTCTAGCTGGGAGAATTTGAATACCCCATCACACACTCAACTTTGGGGGGAAATTTGGCTCCTGGGCACCCACTTAGAAGTCAAAAGTTGCCCTGGGATTTCCCAGAGACTAAAGAAGGCCACCATGTGTGGGAGGGAGGAAGTGTGAATTTCCAGGGGCCAGAGGGGTTCTCAGTGCTTGGAGTCCAGGGGTGCTGGGCAGTCCAGTGGTGCTTTCCTGTAATCTAAGATCCTTCCTTCGTGGAGGGGTGGTTCTCATCTCCTCGGAGGTCTGGGTTACTTGGACTGGGCTGTTCATTCCCTAGCAGACCTTCACAGAGGGCCCTGTGTGTACTCACACTCTGCCACCAAGGCTCTCTGGGTAGTAAAAGAGACAGAAGTGGCAACAAGTATGGCATGGCTGGTGACAAGGGCTATGGTGGAAGCAGGCAAAGAAGGAAGGCTTTGAGGAAGGCTCTGAAGAAGGGCAAGGACCCACTCTCCCCAAGGTCTCGTGTAGAGTGATGGAAGGTCAGAGAGTGCTGGGCTCAAATCCAGGCTCTAACGCTTCTGACCTAAGGGATCTCCAGCAGATTTTCTCTGAGCTTCAGTTTTGCCATCATGAAATGGGGATAATCCTGTCTACTTCACTGGAGTGTAGTGCCTGGTAAATAAGGCGGGATTTTGTTTTGTTTTTTTTTGATTGATTTTGGGCTGCGCTGGGTCTTCATTGCTGCATGTAAGCAGGGGCTACACTTCGTTGTGTTGCACCAGCTTCTTATTGCGGTGGCTTCTTTCGTTGCAGAGCATGGGCTCTAGGCGCATGGGCTTCAGTAGTTGCAGCACGTGGCTCAGTAGTTGTGGCTCGTAGGCTCTAGAGCGTAGGCTCAGTAGTTGTGGTGCATGTGCTTAGTTGCTCCGCGGCATGTGGGATCTTCCCGGACCAGGGCTCAAACCCGTGTCCCCTACATTGGCAGGCAGATTCTTAACCACTGTGCCACCAGGGGAGTCCAGTAAGGTGGGTTTTAAAGCCCTGAGAGGTGTCAGATGCTACTCTCTGTTTCCGTTCCCACCTTGTCCTGTCATCAAAAAATACTTGCAGGAACAATCTTCCCAGCAGCCATGGTTGCTGTCAAAGTCAATGGCTTGATCCTCAAGTTAGTAACTCTGAGCTCTACTCTTTTGTCCTAATCACAGAGGGTTTTAGATAAGAGATTGAGGAGAATTGGGGGTCACTCCCACACCTCTTCTTAAAAACAAAGCAAAAGAAAACAAAACAACAAAAAAAACCCCAAAACTAAAAATGGTGTTACAATGTCAATTGATGGGGAAATGGGAACTTTAACTCGCAAAGATGCTACTTAACCCTCAAAACTGGGAGGCTTTACAGGCTGGGTTAAGAACACAGATTCGAGACCCAGACTATCTAGTTTTGCTTCTTGGCTCCATGATGTTCAAGCTGAATGAACTTGGACACTTTTCTTATAATGCCCAGTATCCTTGCATCGGGCCTTATCTTCCTCAGTTGAGAATGGGGATCCTAAGAGTACTACTAGGGTCTTCCTCCTGGAGAACATGTGAGGCCAAAATAAGATAGCATGTGTCAGGAGCTAAGCACAGAACCTGGAGTATAGGAAGCTCTCAGTAAACATTAGCCGGTCTGTTACTGCTTGGAAACTGCGGTTTAGCCTTAGAGAGTGGCAGTGCTGGCCGGGACTCTGGGGTTATCTAGATGCGTGGTTTTCACCTGGGGGGCTCCAGGGTGTGTGGACGAGTCCCAGGAGCCCCTCGTCAGATTCCAGAGAGGAGTAGGCAGGCCCACCCATCCTCTGCCTCTGCCCCTGCCCCCATCTGTTTCATAGTTTGGGGTTCCCTGTAAAAGTTGTTTGGATAAAAGTGTATGTGTGTGTTGACAGGGTTGGGGGGTGGGTGGTTATGGTTTTTTTTAGAAGTTTGAAATCTACAGATTTGTGTCAGTGATTTCCAGCTCCCTCTACCCCATGAGGACCTTTGACTATCTTTTCATCATAAACCCCATGGTTTGAAGAGTTTGGTCTACCTCCAAACTACATGTATTTAGCAACGACGTGTAAGATTTTTAGCTCTGGTTAAGGTATTTTGGAAAGACCTTTGGCAACACTTACAATTAGGAATCGTCATTGTCTATTTCAGAGTCTGAGAAGAGACTGGGGCCCTAGGCCTGGGACTTGGGTCCCCTCCACTCCTTTTCCTACAGGGGACCACGTCTTCTGAGCACCTTCTATGAGCATCATCTTATTTAACTTTCACAAGCATCCTTTGTTCCCATCTTCATTTTAGACTCAGAGAACAGAGCACGAAGGCATGGGCGGGGGTTGGTGGTGGTGGTATGTATCACTGCCCAGTACCACTCATTGGATAAATGGTTTTCAAAGTCCCAGCTCACTGAAGTTTATTTATTTTCTGCATGAAAACTAGAGGCTTGTAGGATCTGTCCACCTTTTTCCAAATTGTCCCAACTCTTCTAAACAATTCACTATTATTTGGAATTCATTAATTGGTTCCCTATGTTAGCAGAGCTATGCAGGAAGGTACAGATGAGACAACTGTGTTAAGCCACAAGTGGTCTGTGTTTGATTTCATTCCTTACATCTCCTCCACGATTCCACGCTACAATTTATTCACACATACACATGAGCATACTCTAAGGAATACATGCTCAGAAACAAGGTGTCCGCAGCAGAACCCCAGACATATACACTCCACAACACGTCTGTTCTTTGAGGCATAAACATGGAAGCGGATGCACACACAGAGATGGTCAGATACTCGGACTCTTATATGCATCCAGATACAAAGAACCATAGCTACACAGCATGCACACACATACCCGTACACCCTAATTGAAATGAATTCTCTCTGAAGCCCGTTTGACCAGATGTCTTTGGAAGGAAGAAGGGATATAGGATTTACAAAAAGGAAAATTGCAACGATAACAGGGTAAACTTACATGCTAAACTGGCAAAAAAAAAAAAAAAAGAAGGAGGGGAGTAGAATAATGACACCCAATGCTGAGGACTACTTTTTATAAAACAAGCGTCTTTATACATTGCCACTAACAAAGAAATGGTCACTTTTTTTTGGAAACATCTTTCTTATCGCTCCAGTAGTCAGATGTGTTTATACTCTCTTTTGCTGTAATTCCACTTCTAGGAAGTTAATCTAAAGAAAAACGTCAACAAGAAGAAAATCTGACTTATAGAAAAGTAGCCACAACACTGTTACTTAGGAAATAGTGGTAGCCAGATAAATATCTACAATTAAATCCCGTCATCTCAGTTTGAGGCAATCTTTTCCAGCCACATCACAATGACAATTATGAAGACTAGGGAACATCACAGAAAATATTTATGATAAAGTCAGTGAAAAAGAAGAGCACAAAACTGGGACTTCACTGTGGATGGGATGAGATGAAGATTTGTCTACAAAGAGCTAAACAATGGAAAGTGAGAAACGAAGAGTTCTTTGAGAGAGTTATGACTATTATTGATTTGGTTTTTTGTTTATTTACTTTAATGTTGTTATAATAAAGATTTCTGTTCCCAAAGCTATCGGTAATATAAAAAACCCAGTGTAAGCCAGCCTGACAACTGCAGTAAAGATTTAACCTACTCACGGATAATGGACCCTTAACAACTCCTATGTTCGAGGGGCTGTATACACAGACATGTGCATCTCTAAGAATGCCATGTGTACATTGGACTTGGTCAGCCTCCCAGCCTCAACCTGCAAGAGTCTTAAATGACAAGCTAAGAATTGTCCATGGTGCTTCACAGGGCTAAGGCTCACCTCTGTTATTCTTCCAAGCCCTAAACTTGAATATTTTCAGGTGATCTATTTAATACCAATATCTGACCTTGCAGCTCTTGATCCTTGGAGATAAGACTCCAGTTGGGGAAAAAAGTTATTCAGTAGGGCCAGAGACCAAGTAAGGTCTAGCCTTTTCATGAACTAGCTCTGTGACCTTTGACCAAACTTGTTAGCATTCATTGAAAATTGACCGCTTTGGGTGCTGTGGTGGATGCCCTACACCAGAGGTCCTCAACTTTCAGGAGCACCAGAATCACCTGGAGGGGGTTTCTTGTTGATACAGAGGTTACTGGGCCTCACACCCTGTGATAAGACTCAGTAGGACTGGAGTGGGGCCCAGGAATTTGCTTTTCTAACAAGCTGCCAAGTGATGTTGAAGCTGCTGACCCAGTATGAGGGCCACTTTGCTCTACATATATTTTGCTCAAAATAACCTTGCAAATGAAGTGCCTTAAATATTACTCCCATGAACTAAGAGGATAGAGAACTTGAGTGACTTGGAAAGTCATTTAATCTTCTTGGTAATAAGATTACCTCCTTCTCTTTCAAGAACTGAAATATGGAATTGATGAGACAATCCAGATACCAGTCATTTGCTCTGATGTGAATACCAATACACACACACACACACACACACATCCTCTCCTCTATTATGGAGACCCACTGCCAGCCTGCCTTCTTTTACAATATGAACTATCTCCAGGGGTCAGTTTCCTGTTTGTTTTTTTGTTTTGTTTTTCAGTCAATGAGAATGAACTGACTTAGATGGTCAACTTAGAAACCTGCATGGTTTCTGCTGTCCCCAGGGATACTCAGCAAAGTGACAGCATGCACTGCTAGTGACTCTGCAGATGACCCAGGCTTTGTGGTCTCAGGCTTATCAGTGTATCCACTGTGTTGCCTGGGTGAGCTGGGTGCTGGGGGCATGCAGAAGAGCTACTGCTTTGCAGCTGTGTGCCAGCAGTCCATCTCTGTGCATCTCAGCTGTAGTATGAGGAACATAACACTGACCTTCATCAGGTAGTGGTGAGGGTTCAATGAGCTGGCTGTGTAAAGAGCACAGACTGGTACCCAACAGAGATTTTCCTGGGACTTGATGAAATGGCTCCAAACTTGACATAAAAGAGTAAAAGGGTGAAAACAGCCAGAACACTTCTGGTTGAAACACAAAAAAACAACAAAAAAAAAGAGAGGGAGCCTTACTTAACCAGATACCATGGCTCATTATGGTCAATGCAGTGATAAAGTAGGTGACCAATAAAAAGAAAGTCCATAAACAGAACCATGTATGTATGATGCTGTGGTATGTGATATGGCTTGTATGTCACATCAATTCAAAAATTAGGCCTGGAAAAATGGCAGTCCATATGGAAGAAAAGATTAAATTGGATCCTTACGTCACACCATATGCAAAATTCAACTGCAGATGGTTAAGTGTTAAAAATACGCCCGTGGGGCTTCCCTGGTGGCGCAGTGGTTGAGAGTCTGCCTGCTAATGCAGGGGACACGGGTTCGAGCCCTGGTCTGGGAGGATCCCACGTGCCGCGGAGCAACTAGGCCCGTGAGCCACAACTACTGAGCCTGCGCGTCTGGAGCCTGTGCTCCGCAACAAGAGAGGCCGCGACAGTGAGAGGCCCACGCACCGCAGTGAAGAGTGGCCCCCGCTTGCCACAACTAGAGAAAGTTAAATGTTAAAAATACGCCCGTGGGGCTTCCCTGGTGGCGCAGTGGTTGAGAGTCTGCCTGCTAATGCAGGGGACACGGGTTCGAGCCCTGGTCTGGGAGGATCCCACGTGCCGCGGAGCAACTAGGCCTGTGAGCCACAACTACTGAGCCTGCGCGTCTGGAGCCTGTGCTCCGCAACAAGAGAGGCCGCGACAGTGAGAGGCCCTCGCACCGCAGTGAAGAGTGGCCCCCGCTTGCCACAACTAGAGAAAGCCCTCGCACAGAAACGAAGACCCAACACAGCCAAAATAAATAAATTAATTAATAAACTCCTACCCCCAACATCTTCTTAAAAAAAAAAATGGCCCTGAAAATTTTAATAGAAAACCTTAATAGAAATATCTTTTGAACTTTGGAGAAGGGAAAGATTTCTTAAACAAGATACAAAAATGTTGACTCTAAAAGAAAAGAATGATACATTTTCTGTATTAAAATTAAGAGTTTTCTTTCTTAAGACAACTTGAAAATAAGCTACAGGGACTTCCCTGGTGGTTCAGTGGTTAAGACTCCACGCTCCCAGTGCAGGGGGCCTGGGTTCGATCCCTGGTCAGGGAACTAGATCCTGCATGCTGCAACTAAGACTGGCACAGCCAACTAAAGAAAGAAAGAAAGAAAAAAGAAAATAAGCTACAAATCGTAGACTATATGGCAATCCACATCCTAACAAAGGATTATATAAGAACGTATCAAGAGCTCCTTGATATCTGTGAGAGACTCTATTCTTGTTTAAAATGATTCAGAATATATTGCCCTACATCATTGGCTTTGTGCTGGCCATGTAACTTCCTTGAGCCAACAGAATGTGAGCAGATAGGACATGTGTCATAGCTTAGCAGAAGCTTTAAAAGCATTGCAAGTTTCTTTTTCCTGGATCCTCTGCCAGGAGAATGATATATCCTAAACAAGAGCTGTTCCTTTAGCTTGAGCCCAGGAGTGGGAAGACATGGGTCAAGGAGCTGACCCACAGGTTGGAGCAGAGATGCAACTGACCTGCAGACTTGAGAGCAAAAAGGAATGTTTCTTGTTATAAGCCACCGATTTGGGGGATGAGGCGGGGGGGTTTAGGGGATGAGGTGGGGGGGTTGTTATGGTAGCGAAAGCTGACCAATATGGAAACTAGTACCTAGCAGTGAGGTGCTGTGTTACCCAAAGAATAAAATGTATGGTTTTGGCTTTGGGGCTGAGTGGCAGGCAGGGAAGTAACTACTATAGGGGGCTGGAAAACCGGCAACCTATGTAATGTAATAGTTAAACATTTGGAAAAACTGTCACACGTGATCGTTCGGAAGGCAGAAAATATACCTACTGAATTTATGGCTTTGGGAGAAGAAATTTGGAGACAGAATGCTATTGGTGTGAGTTACTTGTTACTAAGTACATTTCTTCAGATACAGGAAAGAGGTGACAGCAGATAAGACTGGCTCATTTGCAAGCAGAATTGAAAGAGAACATAGAAAGTGTAGAATTGTAGGGTTTGCATGATGGAAAGGTGCAATCATCTGTCATGTCAAGCTCTGCAGCCTGCAAAATATTCTCAAAATAGGAACTAGCTTTAGGGGCAATATCAAAACAAAGGCATGACCTGGGGTCAAGACCAAATCAAGAACATGACTGTTATTCCCTTTGTTAAGACCTCTGAGGAGATTTAGATAGTCCCAGGGAATCCTGCCAGTTGGACAACATCACTTCTTAGAAAAGAAACTGAATCTCATGAATCCTGATAGCATCCAAATACTTGGAGTTATATCTAGAGAAGGACGGAGAGGCATGTCTCAAAGCGCATGTTGTGGCCACTGACACCTGAATTGGCTACTGACCTTTCACAGAAAGTTTTTGAGAGTTCTATCACCAAAAGTGCTGCTGGTCTGGATTAAATAAGACTGACTCTTCAGGACATAAAACTGTCTCGAGCCCCAGACTTTACAGGCAGGAAGCAGATTGATGATATTGATAAGAAAAACACAGACACCCAGAAGAAAAATGATGAAAAACAGGAACAGATATTTCACAGAAGAGGACATACTTAATGACTGATGTGATGGACAAGCGAAGAAATGTTTAACCTCATTACTGTTCAGGGCAATGCAAATCCAGACAGGAAAGAGATCTCAATTCAAAGTAATTTGACTAGCAAAAACGGGAAACTCTGATGATATCAAGTGTTGGAGAGAACATGATCTCTTACACATGGCTGGTACCTTCAGGCAGCTACTTTAGAAAATGATTGAAACTGTACTCGTAACAGTGACTATCCTAAACCAGCAATTACACTTTTTCATATAGACGTAGTAGAAGTCTTGCTCGTACAAAAATGTTCATAGCTGCACTGTTTACAATGGCGAAAATCTGGGAAAAACCTCAAATGCCCATCAAGAGAGAGTGGATGAATAAATAGGAGCATACTTAACCAATGGAATATTATACAGCAGTTAAAACAAAATGAACTGCATCGGCACAGTCTGTAATATGGATATATACTAATAGAATACTACTGGGCAAAAAGTAAGTCCCTACAATTGTAAACACTATGATACTCTTTTTATAAAGTAAAAATATATATACTTTAGAAACACACTGAGATTAAAATAAGCAAGGGAATTTGGGATGTTGGTCACCTTGGGTTGAAGGAGTCAGAAAAATAATATAGAGGGAAAATATGATTAGAAGCAGGTTATTGTCGAGGTTCTAGCTTTTGTTTGGAGTGGTGGTTCATATGGGTTTGTGGCATTATCAAGAAGAGCTAGAACTTTAAAAAAGAGGGATTGTTTTGATTGCTTTTTTAAAATTTTATTTATTTATTTAATTTCTTTGGCTGTGTCAGGTCTTAGTTGCAGCATGCAGGATCTTCATTGTGGCATGAGGGATCTTTAGTTGTGGCGTATGGGCTCTTCATTGCAGCTCACGGGCTTCTCTCTAGTTGTGTCACACGGGCTGCAGAACGCGTGGGCTCAGTAGTTGTGATACATGGGCTTAGTTGCCCCGTGGCATGTGGGATCTTAGTTCCCCTTCCGGGGATTGAACCTGCGTTCCCTGCACTGGAAGATGGATTCTTAACTACTGGCCCACCAGGGAAGTCCCTTGATTGCTCTTTTATATTTTATTTTGTTTTTAATTGAAGTATAGCTGATTTATAATGTGTTAGTTTCAAGTGTACAGCAAAGTGATTCAGTTATACATTTATATAAATGTATGTGTATGTATATATGATTGTTTTTATTTAAGTCATAGACTATTAGAGTTAAAAGCATCCTTAGAAGTCAGTTAGTTCTACTTCCTTATTTCCCAAATGAGAAAACTGAGGACCAGACTGGAGAAGTGACTGACCCAAGTTACACAGTTCCTGAGCGGTGCAACCCAGCCTGCTCCTCTTGTAGGTAGTACTCCTACCTCAGTACTGACACGCTCAAGCCAAGGCTTCATCCTCTTTTACTCTGCCCCACATCTAACCCATCCATCAGTTTCTGCTCCGCTCTGACACACCTGGGTCCATCTGCTTTGCACAGTGCCCACCCCACCCCACCCCCAGGAGCCAAAGCCAGCCTCATCTCCCACCTGGACTTCAGCCAGTGCCTCCTGACTGATCCTCCTACATTCTCTCTTGCTCTCCAAAACACCTGTTTCCCATACAACTGAGAGAGGAATCTTCTATTTAAAAAAAAAAAAAAAGTCAGTTCTTATCTCTGAATTTCTCAGCTGTCTTCCCAAAGCACTTAGAATAAAATTCAGACTCATCATGGCCTCCCAGGCTTCACCTGAGCTGGTCCCTGCCTTCCTCTCAGCCTTCATTTCCTACCATTGCGCCCCACCCCCTGCCCAAGTTTAATATGCCACTCTCACTGACTTTCTTTCTGGAATATTCCAGGCTGGTCTCTGCATGTAGCAGATGCTGCCAGTAGCCAGCTCACATGCCTTAGCTAGGCCTTCCGTCTCAGTGCACATAAGCTGCCTTCAGCCATGGAAGATCACTCTGTCCATGAGCAGGACAGGACAGACGTGCCAGGGAGCAGGCCTCACCAGTGGGAGACAGGAAGTGGAGTATAAATACACCAACTCCCTTGCTCCTAGGTGAGATAACTCAGCTGTGTCTCAGCTGTGTGCTCTATACTGTTTCCCAAAGTGTCCCTGGGGAGCCGGCCCCACGACTCACAAAGGAGTTGGCCTGATAACAGGTTCTTTATCAAGTCCTTGTTTTGCTCTCCTGTTCCCTTACTCATCTTTCCTGCACCTCCCAAATAGATTACTTTCTTTAAATCTTTGTCTTGGGTCTTATTCAGAGGGTAGTGTTAAGATACAACATTAGGCCTTTGCACTCACCATTCTCTCTGCCTAGAATATTCTACCCCTCCGGGTCTCAGCTCAAATGCCAACTCTTTAATCTCCCCTCTGGTCATATCCCATTGTTATATGTCTTCATTGACTTATCCTATTAGAAATTATCTTGTTTATATAATTAACTGAAAAAATTATGTCTCTCCCAGGGGGTTAGCTCTACAAGGCAAGTGCCTTGTGTATCTTGGTTCCCAGCACATGGGAGAGTGATTGGCACATAGTAGGCACCCTTTAAATATCTGTTGACTTAGTTAATGAGTATTTTTTGCCGGGAGGGATGTCAAATACTGCATCAAGAGTAAGATTTACAGTAGCTGTTTGAATTTATGCATTTCTAATTGGCAAACAAATTGCTGGCATGTAAATGGATACTGCAATTGTGTTTTTGAGTGGTTGATTCTCTTTAGTGAGTTACCCTGCTTCCAACTACTTTAAAGTGCTCTCAGTTGCTGTGCTAATTACAAATCCTGATAAACTCTCCATTAACGTGTATCTTCGAAGTACCTTCAACACAATAATACTGTTAGAAGGATTTATATATGGTTGGAAGTAAGAGAACCACATTTATTTAATATCAGTCTTAAATTCAGCTCGCTTTTCCACTGATGTACCTGAATAAGTGAAACTGGACTACATTTACCTGCTTGCTTATTTACACAGGTGAGATGTTGGCAGAGGCTTGCCCTGGGGAGGTAGAGATGTGGAGGCCAGAAAGAAATTCCATACACAGTCTTGGAGAAAACTCATTTCTTATGTGGCCTTGGCCCATCTCATGCTCACCTGGCATAAACCTGCTTCAGCATGGGACAAGCAGTCATTGGACCCATAGGGCCCAACCCTTTCCATGGAGGTGTGTGTGTGTGTGTGTGTGTGTGTGTGTGTGTGTGTGTGTGTGTGTAGTATTAATTTCTATGCACCTTGATTTCCTCATTTGTAAAATATATAGATTTATAGCAACTATTCCATACCTTGTTGTGAAGCTTAAATGAACACATGGGTGTAAGGGACCAAAGAAGCCACAAATAGTTGTGAACACATAAGGGACTATTTTTGTAACTATTGTTGGAGACAGTCCTGTCTATGTGGGACATGACTCAGTAGTCAAGTTGTAGCTGATAGGCCCCATGAAACGGCCTGAACATTATGGAAGAATGCAAAACTCAGGCTCAGAGTTGGGATGAGACATTGTGGAACGGCAGGATTTTCAGACTCCTGGAAGGTTGTACAGTTAGGAAAATGACCTGAGGGGGCTGGGACTGCCTAAGGGAACTTCTGAGCCTGGGAGTGTGTGTGTGTGTGTGTGTGTGTGTGTGTGTGTGTGTGTGTATCATTGTATGCACATGAGAGTGTGTGTGGATCTGAATGTGAAGGCTTAGATTTTAGGTAAAAAGACAGGGTAGATGAGGTTAAAGTCTCAGGATAATGAAGCAGACCCGATGGGGCCTTCCTGGGACAGACCTCCCCATGTCCTGGCCTGCCTCTTGTTTGTGGAAAAGCTTTCATCTCCCAGGCCTCTGTTGGTCACAAAAGGGTGGCTCAAGAGTTAATGATTG
>NW_006781481.1:0-1076 GCF_000442215.2 Lipotes vexillifer | reverse complement strand
CCCGTGTCCCCTGCATCGGCAGGTGGACTCTCAACCACTGCGCCACCAGGGAAGCCCTTGAATACATTTTGAACAGTGGGAAAACCTTTTCTTTTGTCTGTCGAAGTGACAAATATCAACTCTAGGAATTAGTTGCCAGTGCAATAGTTGTGATTTTAAAAGCACTTAAAGGAAGACTATGGTTAATCTCTACCTGGAACCTTATAATACTGCAAACAATAGTTCATCACAAACTATTTTTCAAATGTATTAATTTTGAGATACTGATAAGGAAGTTTCAGAAAATGCAATTTAAAGGTATATATACATATATATAACTACAATGACATATTTCTGTCTATATCCTTAATATATTTGAGGTTAACAGTAAAATTGCCTGATTATACAACCTAATTTTTATGTTAAAAAGAAGATTGCTTTCTACATTTTAGAGCTGAGTTTGAAGTTTGAAAATGGTAGTAAATATACACTGAGATGGAGTACACTCTGACAGAGTGAAGTTTTGTCTTGCCATGAAAACTCAGTCTATCTTAAGTTTCAGTAGCTAACTCTGCTGTACTTATAGTCCACATTAATCACAGAAATACATACATACTTTCATTACTAAAATAGTGAATAGATATCATAAATAATAATTAAGTAAAAATAATCAATACAACTGGAAATTTTCTCACTGGCCATCCTTTTCCCCACATCATTAGGTAGTTAAAATTGCTGATACCAAATAAATGATTACTTCCCCTGAATTTTAAGTCCATGGGTAAAGATTCTCCATTTGCTACTTGACTCACTTCCTTCTGTCATGCATTCATTTAATGCATATAGTTTTAGCTTTTTACTTAGTAGGAGTAGTTTCTAACTCTGGGTTCTAGTTTTAGATGTGTCACCAAGTTATCTTGAACTTACTGTTTCATTAACCTGTAGTTCAGTATCTTCATCTATGGTAAGTTTGATGTGAAGATGAGGCTGTGAAGAATAAACTGGCCTTAGTAAAAGTCTTTGAAATGTGAAATTGTGTGTGTGTGTGTGTGTGTGTGTGTGTGTGTGTGTGTGTGTGTGTGAGGGAGAGAGAGAGC
>NW_006781480.1:0-2627 GCF_000442215.2 Lipotes vexillifer | reverse complement strand
ATATATATATATATATATATAGAGAGAGAGAGAGAGAGAGAGAGAGAGAGAGAGAGAGAGAGTGAGTGAGTGTAGGTACAAGATATCTTGTACCCCTGAAGAGTAGGTGTTATTATTATCTCTGCTTCATGAATAAGGAAACTGAAGAGGTCAGGGAGCCACTTTTAAATGGTACAGCTAGGAACTGAGCCCTGGACCGGTCTATGGTCTTAATCATGAAGTTATACTGCCTCCCAGTGAAGTAGCTAGCCATCTCCTGAGCACGTTTCTCTTCTGAAAACAGTATATTTTCATCTTTTCTTTCTTCACCATTGACACCCCTTTGATATGAGGTGGAGACTCCACACCCTAGAGCATGTATGTAATGACTCCAAATCCTGTCTTAACAGACTTAGTCACAGAGCCCTAGAGGGCTACCAGCTTAGCCAAAATGGCTTCTGAGACTCAACACTGCCAGCCTTAGTTGGGGGGAAGGGGAGGGAGTAAAGGCCAAATGGGTAGTGCTTAGGGACACAAAGCATCCGATCACCGTGGAAAACCAACCAATAACTAAGCATTTGCCTCCTAAAATTCTATTCACAGTCTGCTTGAGTAAGGCGGGAAATAGCACATCAGATACTAAAGCAACCCTGAAAGGCTGTACGAAGATCCTTGAAACATAAAATCTCTTTTGAGCTATTATGTCTTCTAACTGTAAAGTAAAAGAAGGCATGCTCTGATTCTTTTGTTTAAAATAAAAGAATTAATAATGCCATAGAAAACAATAGTTTCTCTTCTACTGTTGTTTTACTTTTTGTTTTTGCTGCTGCTATTCATTTGGCATGGAACATCATCAAAAAAGACATAGAACAACAGACGACTAAAATTGGATCAGTCCTTTGTATCAGTCAGAATATTGCAGGCTAGATACAGAAAAAAAAGAAAAAAGAAGAAGAAAAAGGAAAAGATCTGCAAATCTCAGAAGCCCCAGGTAGTTGGTGATAAGAACTGCTGATGAAAATAATCAGGCACTGCACGTTAGTCAACAATTTTTAAAAATGAACATCCACCTAGTAACAGTCAAGTCTAAACCTCCTTTGGCCTCATATGCAGATAAAGTTAAACCAGAGAAAATGCTTACGTTCCATGAAGCTCTCAGATAGTGACTTAAAAATGCCTGCTGACAGCAGCCTGGTTTAACTCCAAGAGACTAACCATTTCTGGCAACTGGATCTCAAAGGGAAGAAGGCCATGAGAAGGAAGTCCTTCAGAATAGATTACGGCTGATATCCTTGCCCAGGAAAAGGAAGGCCACTGCCTCATTGTTTGTGGGCATGCGGAGAGCACAGCATCAACAACATCCAGAGTATGCGGGGACTGCTTTACAAGGACTTGAGAAGCAAAAAGAGAGAAAAAAGAATTCTAAAGCCTGACTAAAGCTTGAATGGCAAAAGTAGACAAATACCTGAGTTGTGGGCTGTTTCCTGCCACCTTCTACATATACTGTAATATAAATGGTTCAAGAATAGTACTTTCCCTCATAATACTTTGATCAACAATGCTTTCTTTTCTCTCCCTCAGTAATTCTTTGTATGATATCTTATCACAATGCGTAGTATCCAAGTATTTCAAAATATCCAGGTGCCTGAAGGAAGTTTTCATTCCATAATCTAGCGTATATAAAATCATATAATTCCTTCCAGGATCAAATATAAACAAACATAATTGCTACTCTAATGGCTATATCCAATGCAATTACTACACTGCCATAATTTTTTAAATTATTTTTGTTCCTTTTATAGTTTAAAATGTGGTGCATTTCAGAGACAGCTAGAAGTCATTTTTAGCTAGTTAGCTGTTCTGGGCACATATAATGGCCCTGATGTTCAAGGTCTTGTAGCTGATATGAGTATATCTGTATTCAACATTAAGATCATTACTATCTGGCCGAGTTACTCATTCCTACTTTCAAGATGCCACAATACAGGCATGCTTGTCTATTCCTCTTAAAGGCACAGGGGTAGAGCCAGGTTGGGATGATGGTATGAAGGTGGAGGGAGCAGACAGAGTTGAATTCTCTGTATCTCTGTAAACTTCTAAAAGGTTTTCAACCTCTGGGGCCAGTTACTAGGGATCAACACCATTATTAGAAACTACCACTGACAGCACAGAGTTTTACCTGTAGTCCTTTGTTTATACTTCATTTGTTCAAAGTATCATTTTCCTAGGATTGTTTTCTTATATCCTTTCAGAAGTTCTGATTATTTCCAACCCAAGAGAAAACTTATTCGGGGAGTGGTGGTGAACAGTACCCTTTTGTGATTCCATATTGCTTCAGTTAGAGTTTTTCACTAATGACAGCAACAAGGGAATTTTATGGAAGGATGTGGAGGAGCTCATGGAATTTGAGAGGTAACTAGTCAACCAGGTTTGAAACAAGCAGGTCCTGGTCCAGCTGCCACAAAAGGACATTTCTTCTGTGCCTGCAACACTCACCAAAATTCACAGTCCCAGGAGAGAGAGTTTTGTCTTGTTTGTTTGTTTTTTTGCTGTACGCGGGCCTCTCACTGTTGTGGCCTCTCCCATGGCAGAGCACAGGCTCCGGATGCGCAGGCTCAGCGGCCATGGCTCACGGGCCCAGCCGCTCC
>NW_006781479.1:0-212 GCF_000442215.2 Lipotes vexillifer | reverse complement strand
GTGTTTATTCCTGGGCCGATAACTGGGGCCATTGTCATAATAGAAAGTGTGATTTTTTACCAGTGAAAGAGGAAAGTGATGCTGGGCTTGCAAGATATTTATATCTTCAGCCAGAGTGCACAGGATCTGGAACTTAATTGGTGATGCACTATTTGTTTGAGATTATATGAATGAAAAATCTTTGTGTAAGAGTGATTAATCTAAAACTTGGC
>NW_006781478.1:0-420 GCF_000442215.2 Lipotes vexillifer | reverse complement strand
ATGAAACAAGAAATAGAAAGTATGAGCAAAAGAATTACAAGTAAAGAAATTGAATCAATAATTAAAAAAAAACTCCCAAACAAGCAAAAGTCTAGGACCAGACAATGTCACAGGTTAAATCTACTAAACACTGAAGGAAGAGTTAACACCTATCCTTCTCAAACTATACCAAAAATTTGAAGAAATAACCCTTCAGCACTCATTTTGTGAGGTCAGCATGACCCTGATATCAAAATGAGAGAAAGATACGACACCCACGAAATAAATCACAGGATTACATCACTGATGAACATTGATGCAACACTCCTCAACAAAATATTGGCAAACAGAATTCAACAGTACGATTTAAACAGTACGATTTAAACGATTTTAAACTGTAATCAAGAGAGATTTATCCTAGGGATGTGAGAATGATTGCAT
>NW_006781477.1:0-245 GCF_000442215.2 Lipotes vexillifer | reverse complement strand
ATATATATGTATATATATACATATATATAACGTATGCAATATATTTCTATTACAAAAAATATAATATATTAAAGTATATGATATACATTTTTTTTTTCACAAGATGGGAACTGCACGGACAAGAGGAAGCTAAAGAATCTGTTCCATTACAGTAAGGATAAATTATCAACTCAATCAGATTTTCTCCTTCCAAAAATTGGGCTATAAAATAATCTGAGGCCTTCCCTGGTGGCGCGGTGGTTAAG
>NW_006781476.1:0-225 GCF_000442215.2 Lipotes vexillifer | reverse complement strand
TAAACCTAACCCTAACCCTTGACCAAACCCTTACCCTAACCCGTGCTCTAATCCTAACCCACACGCTAACACTAATCCGTGCCCTAACATGTACGCTAACCCTAAACCGTTCTCATACCATAACATGTGCACTAAACCGACCCATTTCGCTAACCCTAACCCAAAGCCTAACCCAAACCCTAACCCTTACCCGAAGCCTTACCCTAACCCGTGCCCTAATCCTAA
>NW_006781475.1:0-220 GCF_000442215.2 Lipotes vexillifer | reverse complement strand
ACATCAACTCACTTGCCACTATAAAGCCTGCCACCAGATGCAGCTTAACTGTCACTTGCCACTGACTGATAGGGTTTTGATATCAGTCTGCAAGCAACTGATTTATTATGGTCTCTGTGCAGTCAAACCTCTCTGCTGATGGTCTGTATTTGCAGCTGCTCCCCAGCGCTGGCATCACCGCCTCAGCTCCACCTCAGGTCATCAGGCATTAGATTCTCAT
>NW_006781474.1:0-2576 GCF_000442215.2 Lipotes vexillifer | reverse complement strand
CTCCGCAACGGGAGAGGCCACAGCAGTGAGAGGCCCGTGTACCGCAAAAAATAAATAAATAAAATAAAATAAATAAAAATTTTAAAAAAGAGTGAGAGACTGGGGTGAACTTACCATACTGTCACTGCTCTGAGGGGCAGCTAAAATGCTCTTAAAATGTCAAAGCATTTGAATTTTGGAAAGTACAACAACCCACTGAAGATGGGGATAGATGTGGCAGATTGGGAATGGCACCGAGCTGGGTGTCAGGAAGCTTGCATCCATGACTACCTCTGCCTGCTAAAACCAACTGGCCTTGAACTCAGGATATTCCCTTGGCCTCAATTCCCTAGGTCCTCATTTTCTCACTGCGAATAGGATCAGTAATTAAGTTTTCCTCCTTTCACTACTTCTTCTTTCTTTCACTATTTCACTTCTACTTCCTTTCACTATTTCTTCTCCTTAAGTATTTCAATAAAAATCTCAAAGTTATGAAAAGTTATTCTGCTTTGGAAATACACGGTTTAGAAACAACAGATTCTCTTTGAAAAACAAACATGAATGTTTTCAACACGAGAACCTTATCTGAAACATTAAAAATACTTCAGTATCCATGTTCCAATATCCCTCAGTTAATAAGAACATGGGTTTCTCAACATATAACTATTTCTCCAGCTTGGGAATAAAAATCGCATTTGCTAAAATATTTAGTACGCATAAAACCTACCATAAAAGAGTATGTTTTAGTTGTTTAAGCATCACTGAAATCAGTAGGGAGATACTAAACTTTTAAATATATCTGAGTATTAAAAATTATATCTTAAAACAGAAATAATCAAACTACCAACATCCTGTGAATTTTAAGTCAATCTATGCATTTTCTATTTAAATATAAGTAAATATAAAATCATTAGAAGTTAAAATATGTATATTCAGTTTAATGATGTCTTAATTATGAAAGAGACATTTCCCTTTAGTAACTTATGCAAAGGGCAATACATCTGCTTACCTAATATTTTACAACTTCTGCTTAACTAACATTTTATAACTTTTTTTTCCTATATTTTAAAGCAAAGCCAGAAATTTTAAAGTTAAAATACTCCCACTGAAAACTGATAAGCTATATATTTTTTTACGCTGCACTTGGATGACTAATGTTGCGGTTCTCCCCAGGAGCATTTACACTTGTTTACAGCAAATTTAAATATTCATTGGAAACATCTATCACTGTGTTAAACAACATATGGGTTAGAATAAATTATAGGAAAAAATCTGAAAAACTAACTAGAACTATCAAGAGACTCCTAAGAAAACAGGTCTACCAAGTACATGGTTTTAAAAATACAGGAAAGCAAGGCAGTAAAGTCACCTGAAATGAAAAGAAGGCATGAGCCCAGGCTTCGTGCGGGACGGAAGTCACAGGAGTCTAGCATTTCTTGATAGAAGCTGATTCTGGGTCTCCACCACCAGCCAGCAACGGCCCTTCTATTCACTTCGGGAGCAAAGTGATCTACTAACTGAACATACATGAACTCTCGGTGCAGTGAGAGGGTGTGGTAGACACTTCGTATAATAACAATAGTGATACCGTATAATAGCAATAATGCTACTCAACACTTAGAAAGCAGATGGGAAGATTCTCTAAGATCTTGCAGGCAGATGGGCAGAGTATCTTCCTGAGTAAGGAAATGGAGGGGAAGGGAGAGAGAGTGAAGGATGGAGAAAAGGAAGGGAGGGAGGAAAGGTCAGCCAGCTCATCAGTATGACACCACAGTAGTGAAAAGTCGACAGTACAATCTGGGTTCCCAGCATGGAGAAATGAACACTCTTGACACCGAGAAGGTTAGGGTAGAGTAAATTGAAAGACGCACACTCTGATGAAGAGATGGTTAGAGCAGGGTAAGGAAGGAATTAACAAAAGCTGATGATAGCCATCATTTTATAAGTAACTCCCCCAATGCCATTTTTTTGGGAGGAGGGTGTCAATCTCTTTCTGCAAGGTATAAACAGAATCATAAAGTTCCCCTAAGAAAATAATATCTGATAGCTTTCTAAAAACAGAGTGAACTCAGAAGGTAGTTGGAAATAAATTCTTTATTCCTCTGCTAGGATTAAATAACCATTCCCACCTGGGCCATTTCTTGGCCCATTTTCTAAGATAGAGTCTGTCTTATCTCTCTCTCTCTTGCTCTCGTTCTTTAAAAGGGACTTTAAAATCAAAGTTTAGGTTCAAAGAAACAGATTAGAATATATACATTACACACAGGGAGAGAAAGAGAGAGACAGACAGACAGACAGAAATTTGAAAACAGAACTTCTTTAGTCATGTAGAACTATTTTGGTGCTCTTTTACAAACCAACCACATCTCAAATAAAAAAAATTAGGGCAAAAAAAAATTAGGGCAAACTAGACATGTACTATAAAGACAGTGGGAAAAAAATATCTGAAATTAGAACTATTCCAGGAAATCTGGACTGTATTTTAATAATAGGCTTTCAGATCCAATAACCAGAATAACCAGAACTTCTGGTTACGGTATGCGGGCCTCTCACTGTTGTGGCCTCTCCCGTTGCGGAGCACAGGCTCCAGACACGCA
>NW_006781472.1:0-467 GCF_000442215.2 Lipotes vexillifer | reverse complement strand
TCTTTTCCTGAATATATTCAGGAAAACACGCATACGCCCTTTTTGGCCAACCAAGCAAGCTTGTAATGGAAATCTGCAGTAAGATGAACTCTCACTTCCCCCGGGTCAAAAAGGCCATCTGAAAAAAGTGTAAAATCCAAAAAGGCAGGACAGGCCAGGGAGAACAGGGACCATTGTAATGCTGCTGGGCGGGATGTAAATTGCCAATAGCCACCCTGGAGAAACGTATGGTATTTCCTGAAACATCGAAAAAACAAGGTACATAGCCTCGGGCACTAGGCTTAGGGAAACAGAAATCAAAAAGACAGAGCCACCCCAAAGTTTCGGGTTGCCCTCTTTACAGGAACCTCGTCCACAGTACAAGTGAAATACCCACGAAAGGAGAAAATGGATCGCCACGTTGCGGCATTTACGTGCCATGGAATATCAGTCAGCAATGAAATCAATGTCATCAGGCCCATAGCATC
>NW_006781471.1:0-341 GCF_000442215.2 Lipotes vexillifer | reverse complement strand
CTTTAATCCATTTTGAGTTTATTTTTGTGTATGGTGTTACAGAGTGTTCTAATTTCATTCTTTAACGTGTAGCTATCCAGTTTTCCCAGCATCACTTATTGAAGAGGCTGTCTTTTCCCCATTGTATATTCTTACCTTCTTTATGAAAAATAAGGTGACAATATGTTCGTGGGTATATTTCTGTGCTTTCTATCCTGTTTCATTGATCTATATTTCTGTTTTGGTGCCAGTACCATACTACCTTGATTACTGTAACTTTGTAGTACAGTCTGAAATCCAGGAGCCTGATTCCTCCAGCTCCATTTTTCATTCTCAAGATTGCTTTGGCTATTCAGGGTCTT
>NW_006781469.1:0-257 GCF_000442215.2 Lipotes vexillifer | reverse complement strand
AAAAAAACGTAAAAAACACAAACACATAGAGGCTAAACAATACATTACTAAATTACCAAGAGATCACTGAAGAAATCAAAAAACACCTAGAGACAAATGACAATGAAAACACAACAATCCAAAACCTATGGGATGCACCAAAAGCAGTTCTACGAGGGAAGGTTATAGCTATACAAGCCTACCTCAAGAAACAGGAAAAGTCTCAAATAAACAATCTAACCTTACACCTAAAGGAACTAGAGAAAGAAGAACAAACA
>NW_006781468.1:0-1202 GCF_000442215.2 Lipotes vexillifer | reverse complement strand
CTCAGTAGTTGTGGCGCACGGGCTTAGTTGCCCTGCGGCATGTGGGATCTTCCCGGACCAGGGCTCGAACCCGTGTCCGCTGCATTGACAGGTGGATTCTAAACCACTGTGCCACCTGGGAAGTCCAAAACTGGTATATAGTTTTAAGTGGAACATATTATTGCTATTGTTCATTATTGGGCCATTGTGGCCCTCATGTCAGAAAGGATTTTATATTAGTTTGAGAAATTGTCTTTTTTTTTTTTTTTTGGCCATGCTGTGCAGCTTGCAGGATCTTAGTTCTCCAACTAGGGATTGAACTTGGGCCCTCAGCAGTGAAAGCATGGAGTCCTAACAACTGGACTGCCAGGGAGTTCCCAATTCTTTATTTATTATACACTAACTTCCAGAAATATTTCTTTTAAAACGTTGATTTACCTTCAATTTTATGTTTACGAAATTTTTTTCAATGTTATTACTATTTTGGAAAAATTGTGAGCTTAGCAGCTTTATAGAAAAAATTTGCTTTCATGAAAAGTTTTTGTAACTGTTGTAGTCTACACTGAACTATGTGCCAGATACTAGTTTTAAGTGTTATACATATTACTTTATTTAATATTTTTTATGGTGCTTTCTAAAGTATATTTTTGGAAACAGCAGGCCTGCTAGATACTCTGAGAGGGAAAACAAAGTTCCATGGTCATAAATATTAAGTTTGAGAAAGCACCTAGTGCTGTAACTGCCCCCTCCCCCGCCATGGAGATTCACAGTGCATATTACATTAAAGGGTCTAAGAAGCCCTCCAGTAAAGATATCTATTTTGGGACCTCCCTGGTGGTACAGTGGGTAAGGTAAGACTCCGTGCTCCCAATGCAGGGGCCCAGGTTCAATCCCTGGTCGGGGAGCTAGATTCCGCATGCATGCCACAACTATGAGCCCGCATGCTACAACTAAAAGATCCCACACACCGCAACAGAGACTCCACAACTAAGAACCGGCGCAGCCAAAGTAAATGAATAAATATTTTTAAAAATCTATTTTATTGTGTAACACAGCATTTCCTAAATTTATTTGACCATTGAACTTTTTTTTTTTTTGCGGTACGTGGGCCTCTCACTGTTGTGGCCTCACCCTTTGCGGAGCACAGGCTCCAGACGCGCAGGCTCACGGGCCCAGCCGCTCTGCGGCATGTGGGATCTTCCCAGACCGGGGCACGAACCCGT
>NW_006781467.1:0-813 GCF_000442215.2 Lipotes vexillifer | reverse complement strand
GATTCACTTTGTTATAAAGCAGAAACTAATACACCATTGTAAAGCAATTATACTCCAATAAAATGTTAAACAAAAGAAAAAAAAAGGAAAAAAAAGAAACCCAGCTCTCATTACCCACAATTTATCTACTTATTTGTTCAATTCTAGTGTATACATAGTTGTTTCAGAATTTCTAACCCATAACCCTGTGAGAAACACTTTTACTAACTAGATTACAGCATTTATGCACAGTTTTTTTTCTTTTTAAATTTAAGGTAAATTACTTAGTCTCCATGATTAAATTTCTAACAGTTTCAAAATAACTGGTAGAAAGTATTATACAGCATATAGACGCAACTGAAAACATACCTTTTTAAAAAATTGCTTTCTGGCAGAGAGAGATTATTATTTGACATATGTTAGGATCAAGTTATAAATTTCTACTTTACTTATGTTTGTCGGTTGCAGTTTGACTTTCTTTATGGTGTTATGTAAAATGTTTTAAATTTTTTATGTAGAATAATTTATCAACTTTACTTTTTCATTGCCTCTGGATTTTGAATCATCTTTAGAAAGGCTTTCCCCGCACTGAGGTTAAAGAAGGATTTACCTATGGTTTCCTCTAGTGCTTGTATGATTTCATTATTTTACATTTAGAGACCTAATCAGTCCACTTGGAGTTTATTAATATGAATGATATGAGATATGGATTTAATTTTGCCCATGGCTTCAAATGGCTACCCAGTTGTCCTAGCACCATTTGTTAAAAAGTGTCCAGGGGCTTCCCTGGTGGCGCAGTGGTTGAGAGTCCGCCTGCCGATGCAGGGGACGTGG
>NW_006781464.1:0-1498 GCF_000442215.2 Lipotes vexillifer | reverse complement strand
GAAGAGGGAGCGTTGTTATGCTGATGGGAGGGATGTAAATTGCAAACAGACACCCTGGAGAAACTTATGGTATTTCCTCAAACATCGAGAAAAACAAGGTACATAGCCTCAGGCACTAGGCTTAGGGAATCTGAAATCAAAAAGCCAGAGCCACCCCAAAGTTTGGGGCTGCCCTCTTGACAGGAACCTCGTCCACTGTACAAGTTAAATACCCACGAAAGGAAAAAATGGATCGTCAAGTTGCGGCACTTACGTGCCATGGAATATCAGTCAGCAATGAAATCAATGTCATCAGGCCCGTACCATCTTAGTGAGTAGATGTATGCACGATGATTCCAAGTGAAATTGGTCACACGGAAAAAGACACATCATACGGTATCACTAATACACTTTTCTAATAAACTTATCTACACATGGAAGTAATTACAAAACAGAAGAGAGTCTCTCATTTAGAAAACAAACTTATACTTGCGTAAGGTGAAAGCTGAGTGGGGGTGCTGCATAAAACCAGAGATTGAAATCAGCACAAATACCGTTCCAGAAGCCAAATACGTAATAGACAAGATCTACTCCTTGCTCCACGAAATGGACTCAACACCCCATATTCAGCGCATAGGAATAGACCTGACTGGTAGGTATCTTAAAACCTGTGTATTTATATGTCTCCGTAAGAGAATCAAGCGTGTGTAGAGTGACATAAGCGCAGCTGTGAAAATCAGGTGAATCCCATTATAAAAATAAATTTGAAAACCAAAATACAATGACAGTGAAATAGAGAGACATACTTACTTAATTCATTCAGGGCTCGGGATGAAACCTGGATTTACCACATCTACACCCACAGCTGTGTGAGACATAAGGCTGGACACTAGGTGCTGATAGGATTGGTGAGGTTTGGTTAGCAAAGGCAAATCCTTTGAAGTCGTACTGCATGGTATCCATTCCATGGGGCCCAACTCCCCAGGTTTAATGGATTCTTCCTTCCGCTAAAACATTCATGGGAATTCCAGAGTATGGTCCACCGTGTGATCGGGCAACGTTCCTAAAATGCATCTCAGTTTACATGCCCTGGAACACGTGTTGGCCATTCAAGACCCTTTCCTGACACTCCTCACACTTGCAGAGTCAGTGCCTTTAACGTCCTATTTGGCACATTTTGCAATTTCTGGGTAAGATGGACAGGAATGGGGAGAACCAACGAGAGAATAGCTGTAGGTGTTTCAGCGGGCACATTGAACTCTAATTTCTCACCAGCAAGAAGAATGAACCGAAGCCTCAGCGTGACGTGCCTGAACCAGACTGGGGTCTGAAGCAATCCTGTGGGATGGCGGCCAGATCACAAGAAAGCGAGGGGAGAAAAGGTGCTCAGGGCCACTGTAATTCACAATCCTGCAGAGTTATAAATGACAGCATTCGTCCAAAAATATATTGAAGAAAGGTTGCGAAGAGAACTTGAAATTGAGGCAGAATTGCAGGAAACCGATTTCAGGTGGTTTGG
>NW_006781463.1:0-277 GCF_000442215.2 Lipotes vexillifer | reverse complement strand
TACAACATTTTCTGAATAAATGTAACCTTTCAGCTGTCATAGAAAAATTAATACTCACTATGACACAACATATTTAGTTTAGAAAGTTAAATTTAAAGCTTAATAATTAGATTTATTGAAGAAACAAAAACATATTTGTGGTTTAGAATAAATAATGTGTTCTGCTACAGATAAGAAGACTACATAAGTAAATAGAAATAAGACTAAATAAATCAATAAATAGGAAAATAACAAATTAGATGTTATTAACATTAAAAACTGACACTCATCTAAAGAA
>NW_006781461.1:0-292 GCF_000442215.2 Lipotes vexillifer | reverse complement strand
ACACGTCCATCTTAAACAATCTATATGCTTATATCCAATAAGAGAGCATTGTTTTGCAAGGCTGTTTGGCTTCTATCAGCACGTAAAGGTCCGACAACTCAACTTTAGCAGAGTCAGCCTTCAGGTGAATAATTGCTTCTTTCAGGTGGTGAGCATTTGAATTTTCCAGAAATGTTTCCCAAAAAATGAAAACTAAAAGAGTCCTAGGACTCTTACAATATCAAGGTTCTTGGAGGAAGAGTATCCTTGTCGATTATCAACACAATGATTCCAAGCAGGTCAATTTATGCTG
>NW_006781460.1:0-763 GCF_000442215.2 Lipotes vexillifer | reverse complement strand
ACCCTAACCGTAAACCTAACCCTTACCATTAGCCTTACCCCAAACCGTGCCCTGATCCTAAACTGTATGCTAACACAAACCAGTGCCCTAATGCGTACGCTAAACTTAAAACATTGTCGTACCCTAACCTGTACCCAAAAACGTCCCAGGTCCCTAACCCTAACCCTAAAACTAACCTTAAGCCTTACCGTTAGCCTTTCCCTAAACCGTGCCCTAATCCTAAACCGTACGCTAACACTAACCCGAGTCCTAACACGTACGCTAAACCTAAAGCATTGTCTTAGCATAAACTGTACCCTAAACTGTCCCCATTCCCTAACCCTAACCCTAACCCTCACCCGAAGCCTTACCCTAAACTGTGCCCTAATCCTAAACCGTAGGCTAACACTAATCCATGCCCTAACATGTATGCTAACCCTAAACCGTTGTCGTACCCTAACCTGTACCCTAAACCTTCCCCGTTACCTAACCCTAACTCTAACCCTAACACTTACCCTAAACTTTACCCTGAGCCTTACCCTAAACCGTGGCCTAAACCTAACCCGTAAGCTAACACAAACGCATCCCATAACACGTACACTAACCGTAAACAGTTGTTGTACCCTAAACTGTACCCTAAAGCATCCCTGTTACCTAACCCTAATCCTAACCCTAACACTTACCCTTAGCCTTACCGTAAACCGTGCCCTGAACTTAACCTTTACGCTAACACTAACCCATCCCCTAACACGTACACTAAACCTAAAACTTTGTCGTACCCTAA
>NW_006781459.1:0-349 GCF_000442215.2 Lipotes vexillifer | reverse complement strand
CCCCTGATTTACTCATCCCTCAGACTGAGCAATAACCACTTGGCCTGCTGAGACTGAACTTCAAGCACTAGTCACTGTGAGGCCAATAAGGGACTGGTGTTCAATAGAAGATAACTGGTATGGATGCGCATTTTACTTCTGCCCAAGGCCACATGGCTAGCAAGATGGCCAAATAAGTGTCTTCTCTGAGGTTGTTTCAGCTGTTAAATGGGTGTGCTCCCTGCTTAGGTTTAAGTGAAGCCCTGTGCAGGAAAGCTCTGAGGACCCCCAGGCTGTGGTGGCCCGGCTGCCAGCAGTAACCATGACCCTGGGTGCTGTGAGGGGGTCTGCCGGTCATGCTGCCCAGGGC
>NW_006781458.1:0-283 GCF_000442215.2 Lipotes vexillifer | reverse complement strand
GAATCGTTTTCTGTGCGTGTGTGTGCTCTGTGTTCAGCAGAAAAGCAGACACGTTTTGCATGACGGAGCGAACAGAACGCTGACGAGAGCTGGCTGTTTCTGAGCTATGGTAATCTAGGTGTTACTCCAACGAAGCCCTTCAGTGCCCGTAACCTGGCCTCTAGCGCTTCCCAACGGTGCACTGCTCGCAATCCCTGAAGACACAGGAAGTCCTTCGAGACCGTCTCGGATCTAGGGCAGACCTGAGACTCAAAGGAGACCTGGTACGCTTCCTAGAGTTCAA
>NW_006781457.1:0-324 GCF_000442215.2 Lipotes vexillifer | reverse complement strand
TGGTAAAGTAGCAGGATACAAAATTAATGCACAGAAATCTCTTGCATGCCTATACACTAATGAAAAATGTGAAAGTGAAATCAAGAAAACACTCCCATTTACCATTGCAACAAAAAGAATAGAATATATAGGAATAAACCTATCTAAGGAGACAAAAGACCTGTATGCAGAAAATCATAAGACACTGTGAAAGAAATTAAAGATGATACAAATAGGGCTTCCCTGGTGGCGCAGTGGTTAAGAGTCCGCCTGCAAATGCACGGGACACGGGTTCATGCCCCAGTCCGGGAAGATCCCACATGCTGCGGAGCGGCTGGGCCCGTG
>NW_006781456.1:0-2851 GCF_000442215.2 Lipotes vexillifer | reverse complement strand
TTAAGAATCCGCCTACCAATGCAGGGGACACAGGTTCAAGCCCTGGTCCGGGAAGATCCCACAGGCCACGGAGCAACAAAGCCTGTGAGCCACAACTACTGAGCCTGCACTCTAGAGCCCAAGAGGCACAACTACTGAGCCCACGCAGCGCAACTACTGAAGCCCATGCGCCTAGAGCTAGTGCTCTGCAACAAGAGAAGCCACCGCAATAAGAAGCCCGCTCACCGTTGACGAAGAGCAGCCCCCGCTCGCCGCAACCAGAGAAAGCCTGCATGCAGCAACAAAGACCCAACATAGCCATAAATTAATTAATTAATTAAATTTATTTAAAAAAAGGAATACCCTAAGTGATAAATTGTAATAAAGATTTTTCAGATAGATGAATGGATAGGACAGAGATACACACTGACATTCAGAAACAAGTTGAGATTTACTCATATTTTGTAAACTGCGTCAATAAAAGATCAATGCAGGTTCCTGACAACTCTAGGAATCACGCCCTGGCTCACTAATTTAGAACAAAATATCAAGAACAGTAAGGAAATGCGCAAATAGGAGCATCTCAAGTGTTTCTATCTAGTAAGTGTCAGAAAACTTTCAGAAGATAAAAATTTCAAATGAGCCTGGTATGATGACATAGCCAGAAACAGAACCAACAGGAAGTCCTATTCCCTAATTTCCAAGCCAATTTAAATAAGTACTCATCTATTCAACATCTACTGAGATTTCCATAAAGTCCTGGAAACACAAAGAATGACAGAATCCCAGCTCTCAACGAGCTCTTAGCCTAGGAGGAAAGATAGAACGTGAGCAAATAAGTGCAAAGAGACATTCCTAGGAAGTGCAAAGTAAGTATAAAGGAGGAGCACTGAGGATGTGGCAAGAAAGGATAACGGGCAGGGATGGCCTCCAGGAGCTGACCACTGCCCTGAGTTCTTAAAGCTAGCTAAGAGGCCATCAGCAGAAGGGAATGGGGAGGAAGGAAAGCTTTTCAGAGGAGAGGAAAGAACATAAGAAAAAGCACAGGGGCAAGAAGTGCTGCTGCTCTTGGAGGGCTGTGTGTACTGAACAGGGTGCATGGAATCCAGGCTAGCGATGGAGGCGGGGGAGACCTTGAGTAAATGACTGGGGAATCCAGACTCCATCCTCCAAGTGCTGAAGAGCCACTGAGGAGCTTTCTCCCCAAGCAATGTGGTCAGACTGGAATCTCGGGGGATTGCTGGTGACCGGATGGAAGGCAGGTTTGTGGAACAGTTAGGAGCTCCTGCGGCAACACAGGTGGCAGGTGGTTTATGCTGAAGTCGGACAGGAGGAATAGAGAGATCTGGGAAGAATTCCCAAGACGGATTTGGGAAGCAGCAAGTGGCATGGACTTCTTAGATGTGGAGGATGAGGGCCGGAAGTCAAGGACAGCCAACACTAGATGATGCAGTGAATGGCAATGCTGTCAACTAAAGTAAGAAATATGGGAGGGGAAACAGGGTTAGAGAGAGAGGTTCAGAGTGGTTCACTTCAGACTGGATTCATCAGCCTTCCCAGAATTCCGGGGAGGTCGTTTCTGAACCTTCAGACATCTGACCTCCCCCAACAAGAGAGCCAGTGACACGGCCACAACCTGTGAAGAGCGTGAACTACTGCTGCCTCATCCCAGTTGACTCCAGTCCAGTGCTCAGGCCTCGCCAGTAGCACCAATCAGTCTCGCCGGCTGAAAGACCACCTACTGCTTCTGCAAGCTCTCATTCATGGTATTTTGCTTCCTTGTGCACTTGTGATGTTTTGGCTGTGAACCAATCACTTTCCTTAAAACCCCATATGGAAACTTCTTAAAAGTCCCGGAAAAATGCAGGTTCCTCCAGAGAGCACTACTGATGTTTGTTTCTGACACGCACGTTGAGGCACTATCAGTCCGAGATAAGTTCAAACACACTTTTTGACTTAAGATGTGCCGAACTTCCCAGTTAGTATAGCGCGGGCCACGCTAGACCAGCCTGTCATGAAAACACTCGAGGCTTACTGATTAACCAGCCCACCCGCTTAGCGCTACGGTTCAGGATGGCAAACTCTCCCTGCAGTTGTGCAGGCAGGATTCACGGAGGGTCCAGCCTTCCGCGTCCTGCTCCACAGGGGTACTCTCCAGGGAGGGGGGTCCTGAGCTTCATCTCAAGCTCTCCTGACTCAATAATAAGGCTGGTTTAAATACTCCACTTACCTCCTGCAATTTGGGGCCTGAATACCCTCACTCTCACTTCATCAATGTATTTACTTAGGAAGATGTTTTTCTGTTTGTCAATCACATTTTTTGCTGTTGTCTGCAGCACGTACTTAATCTGCAGTATTGCTAGAAACAGAAATCACTTTCTCCATTTATTTCTTCATCCACTCTCCCCTTACTCTTCACTTCCCTTTTTCATCAACCCATCATAGAAGGTGACCCAGGTAAACCATAACTGATTTGGAACATGGGCAAAACAGGTCTCCTGTCTCCAAAAATGCCCTAACTTCTAACTTCAGTCCCCAAAGTAACATGATCTTATTCATAAGAGAACTATAAAATCAAAATTAATAAATATAATAAGTAAAATAAAGTGTACATCTGCAGTGATACATACCTTCCATTGTTGAAATAAACTCAATATAGCCATCTGTATTTGTAGTTAATATATTGAAAAACGCCTTTAACTTTTCATTCATTGTAAAATTCTAAAGTACAAAAATAAAAACAAAATAATTACTTCTGTAGTAAATCTAAATGCATTAATTTCATTGTGTTATTAATGTGATACCTTCACAGAAAGGCTCCACTTGTGGAAATTTGCAGTCAGAGGTTCTGTTGCTAATGACAGCAACAAGT
>NW_006781455.1:0-308 GCF_000442215.2 Lipotes vexillifer | reverse complement strand
CCCGAAGCCTTACCCTAAACCGTGCCCTAATCCTAACCCATAGGCTAGCACTAACCCATTCCCTAAGTCATACGCTAACCCTAAACTGTTGTCATACCCTAACCTGTACCCTAAACTGTCCCAGTTCCCTAACCCTAACCCTAACCCATCCCCTTACGCGAAGCCTTACCCTAACCAGCGCCCTAACACGTACGCCAACCCTAAACCGTTGTCATACCTTAACCTGTACCCTAAACGTCCCCGTACCCTAACCGTAACCCTAAACATAACTCTACACCTAACCCTTACCAGAAGCCTTCCCTATCCCG
>NW_006781454.1:0-337 GCF_000442215.2 Lipotes vexillifer | reverse complement strand
TTGGTGTATGTGTCTGTTTTCATGCCAGTACCATACTATTTTGATTACTATAGCTTCGTAGTATCATTTGAAATCAGGAAAAGTGTTGCCTCCAGCTTTGTTCTTCTTTCTCAGGATTGCTGTGGCTTTTGAAGTCTATTGCAGTTCCATACAAATTTTAGGATTGTTTTTCCTATTTATGTAAAAAATGTCATCGGAATTTTGATAGGGATTGCACTGGATCTGTAGATTGCTTTAGGTTGTAGGGGCATATACTCTCTGAGTGAGATGTGTCTGTAAATGATTTGCCTAAGACTTATTAAAGCAAAACAAAAAAAGTCAAAGAAACTGCTACATT
>NW_006781452.1:0-260 GCF_000442215.2 Lipotes vexillifer | reverse complement strand
CTTCTCTATAGCTAACAGGAGTTGGCTGCAGTTTCGCATGGCATACAAAGCACGCAAGCTCTGGATGGATTAAAATCTACTTACTTGGAATATATTCAAAGCAAATGAATGTGTAAAAATTGAGTTTGGTGCGGCCGGGCTTTTGAGCTAATGGGTTCCAGCCTGCTGTGAAGGAAAGAGAGGCCATCTTTGGCTCCTTTACACAGCAATGTCCGTGTTGGGGAATGAATGGGTGAGCCTTTTCAAGTACAGTATGAGTG
>NW_006781450.1:0-2071 GCF_000442215.2 Lipotes vexillifer | reverse complement strand
CTTGACAATGATTTTTTGTTTTATATGACACCTAAAGCACAATCAATGAAATAAAAAATAAACAAGTGTAGGGGCTTCCCTGGTGGCACAGTGGTTGAGATTCCGCCTGCCGATGCAGGGAACACAGGTTCATGCCCCAGTCTGGTAAGATCCCACATGCCGCAGAACAGCTAGGCCCATGAGCCATGGCTGCTGAGCCTGCGTGTCCAGAGCCTGTGCTCCACAACTGGAGAGGCTGCAACAGTGAGAGGCCCACGTACCGCAAAAAAAAAATAAGTAAACCAGCGTAACACATCAGACTAAAAAGCTTCCGCATAGCAAAATAAATGATCAACAAAATGAAAAGGCAAAGTACAGAATGGGAGAAAATATTTGCAAATCATGTATCTGATAAGGGGTGAGTATCCAAAATATATAAATAACTCATACAACCTCAATAGCAAAATAATCCAATTTAAAAATGGTTGTTATTTTCAACGCTAATAGCACAACAGAATCACAAGCTCTCTGGAGAGCCCCAGCAAAGCCAGTAAAAATAAAATACACCTGATTATGTGTCATCCATTCTGTCTGCATAGCACAACAGAATCACAAGCTCTCTGGAGAACCCCAGCAAAGCCAGTAAAAATAAAATACACCTGATTATGTGTCATCCATTCTGTCTGCTTTCACCATTCATGCTTTTAGGCTGTAGTTTTTTTTTTTGTTGTTTTTTTTTTGCCACGCCGTGTGGCATGTGGGATCTTAGTTCCCCAACCAGGGATCAAACCCATGTGGAGTCTTAAACACTGGACTGCCAGTGAAGTCCCTGCAGAACATTTTTTGAGAAACTGGTTTAAGTAAATCAAATACTTCATCTTTTCTTGTTTCACTGGTATCTTCCTCTTTCCTTTAATTTATATCTTGTAAAAATTGCATTGCGTTTCACAGGAGTCCTTAATCCTCACTCTTCTCCATTCTCAATCAGTGACCTAATCTAATGTTTCTTAAAGGCTGAAGCTTTGATCATTATATTTTCTGAGCTTTTCATGTCAAGTGCTTTGAAGATACACTATCTTTTGGAAAACATCAATATATCCTCAGAATTAACATCAAATGCATTGGTTCTCAAAATTAAGGAAAAAATAGACACACCTGGAAGGGCTTGTAAAAACATAGATTTCCAGGTACCCACCCCTCCACTTCTAGAGGTAAGTAGGAAGGCAGCCCTCCCTTAACAGGGTAAAAGGCTCATACCAAGAACTTGCTCATGCTAGCACCCTGATCTTGAACTTGTAGCCTCCAAAACTGTGAGAAAAAATATTTTTGGTCTAAGCCCTCTAGTTTATGGAAATTTGTTATCACAAACCAAGCTAAGACAGAGCCTTAAGAGTTTGCATTTCAAACAAGTCCCCAGGTGACAGCTGCTGAGCAAGTGGTCATAGGTGAGAACCTCTGAGTTAGTGCCCTTCTGCCTCATAGAAAGCAGCATCCCATACCCTTTCCAAAGATAGGCACCTTTGAGGTCCTTGATCTACAAATTATTCCCTTTCTCTTTTACATGTATTATTGTCTTTTCCTCCACCTCCTTGATACTTATTACTAAATATAATACAATTTTTATTACAATATTTTCTCTACATTATTACTCTTTTGAGATGCCTTATTCATTTGTTGTTCCTTGAATCTATATTCAACGTTTCATTTCCTCACTGTCCACTGACATTTATCTCAATGACAGCAGAAATAGTATGTTCTTACATGGAAGCCTTCTTCTAATCAAGTAACAGTTTTTTCACTGTCTTTGAGTTTTTCATTACAAAATAGCTGAAATGTCTATGCTCTTCCTTCCAGTTAGATGAATTTAACCATTTTCACAACTTCTTCAACCTCTGCCTTGAAGTCTTCTTATATCATCCCAATCTTCCTCTAACTGCAATGCATGTACTGGTGAAACTCTAATTCCTTGAGATTAAAAAAATGTGAGGAGGGAAACAGCGATTCTATAACAATTTGAATTGGAGGTACCGTGAATATTATATTAACTTCTAAGTGACATACAATTATGAGTTTGCATATTAAATGCTCTAAA
>NW_006781449.1:0-441 GCF_000442215.2 Lipotes vexillifer | reverse complement strand
CATACAGTGTGTAGCACTTCAGACTGGATTCTTTCACTTAGCAATGTAAGTGTTAGATGCATCATTTTTTTTACACCAGTTGATGGTCCATTCCATTATATCTCTGAATACTATTGCATTGCATGTATGTGAGAGGAAAAATAATTTTCCTTCTACCCTTCTATGTTCTTTATTGAGATCTCCTTTGTAATGAAAAAGAGATGAACTGGAGAAAACAATCAGAAGTTTAATATATACCATGTATACCTCTGTATACTTGAAAGATACTCAGGAAAACTGAGTCACTCCCTGAAATGGCGCAAGCCGTTACCTTAAATGCTATCTTCTGCTGAGAACAAAAGAAAGATGTTAGGGAATGGAGGAAGCCATTTAAGGGATGTTATTAGTCAAAGCCCAGTAAACAAGGGTATGGTTGTTACACAGATTTACATCCAGGCCTAT
>NW_006781448.1:0-297 GCF_000442215.2 Lipotes vexillifer | reverse complement strand
TTTGTTATGAATAAACATTTAAAAGGAAGAGTGGCCCTTAAAGAACTTGAAAGATGAAAAGGTATTCTCCAGTCTGAGGAAATAGAAAAGGCCATTTTATTCCACACACAGCAGAATAATCACAGAATGCTGGTGATTTGAGTTTGGTAAGAAGCAAGGTGAGTGTGATTCGGATAGGATAAAGTAAAAATTGTTGAGATTTGTTTGGAATATAAAAGAGCTCAGCCAGAAGCTCATTAGGAATAACTATTGGCAAAGGTCACAGTTTTGAAGGTCTGTAGTGGGAATTCTGAGAAA
>NW_006781447.1:0-1616 GCF_000442215.2 Lipotes vexillifer | reverse complement strand
GCGCGCGCGCGCGCGCGCACACACACACGTGCACAAAGAGAAAAACAAACAAACAAATGCAAGAAGCCAGACTCCATCTGCACGTACACTTTGGGGGATCGTTAGGTGACTTTTGTGCCTAAGCGTTGTATATGCATTAAAGTTCACTTAATCCTCAAGCATCCTTCCAAGTGAGTATCATCATCCCCATTTTACAGATGGGGAAACTGATATTCAGAAAAGGTAATAAATTTGTCCAAGGCTATCAGGTGAGTTGCAGAGCTGGAAGTCCGCCCAGGTCAGCCTGATTCCAAGGCCTTGTGCGCCCCAGTCCTCAGGCTTACGGTCCTAAAGCATTCAATGTACCTCTCCATCATTCCTTCCACGAAGGCCAGCGCTCCAGACATCCTGGGAACCCCTCAGGCCAGAGATGATGGAGGACAAGCTCAGACCTCTTGGGACTGGTTTGTCATTCAATCCATAAAGAGACAAATAATCAGCCAGCAAACATTAATTGAGGGCCTGGGTGAGAGGTCTGGCAGGGGAGGCAGAAGGTGTGCAAGCCTGAGAATAATTCAAGAGCAAGACACAGCCACGTCCGTGCCCAGTGGAGGGACAGTGCCGGCCACTGAGGAGGGAGCTGACCAGGGGCTGAGGGTAAGGCAGGTCAGATGGATGGAAGAGGGCGGTGCCATGGGCTCAGCTGCCACTGTCGGGAAGCCAGAGGGCTGGATTGCTTCCCTTCCAGGGCCTGGGATCCCTCTGGGGCATAGAAGAAGGCCAAGAAAGGGCCATTGGGGGGGCCCAGCACCCACCTCTCCGCCTTGCTCAAGTGACCCAGGCCCAGACCCTGGACCCATTGTTCGATTTTCCCCACAGAGCCATCCTCGGCATTGCCAGCTCCTGGCTGATGACTGGCTGAGTGACCGAGGCTGCCCAGGGCCTGGATGCAGGAACTGAGCTAGGAGAAGGGATTTCTTTCTGTGTGAGGGGAGGTCCCTGAGGAACAGAGAAACTCAGTGGGAAGGACAGATTCTCACGGAAAGGCTGTGTGGGGACAGCATAGTGCCCTCAAATGTGTGGGGCTGGGCTGATGGCTCCCCAGCGTGACAGGGTGACGGGGTGTGAGGCTCAGCTGAGACGGGAGGCAGAAGAACCTGCCCTTCCTGTCAGGTGGGCCTCCCTGCCTGCTTCCCTCCCTCTTTCTCAACACTATTTTAAAAATGTAACCAGAGGCTTACCTTGTCCCTGCCCATCCGCTCCGGAGGAGGGGAGGGCGTTTACCTAAGCAGCCCTCTGCTAGTGGATGGGGAGGGCAGAAGTGGGCCCTCCCCTCTTGAAGGAGGCTAATTTAGCAACGGCAGAGAGCAGGGGAGAGGGGTCTTTCCTGACTCAACTGATTTAAAATAATCCGATTTTAAACGATATCAAATAAAAACTAAGTGGTTTTTTTTTGAACTTTTGAGTTTTATTTTATCTATTTTTTATACAGCAGGTTCTTATTAGTTATCTATTTTATACATATGGGTGTATATATGTCAATCCCAATCTCCCAGTTCATCCCACCACCACCTCCACCCCCCCGCCACTTTCCCCCCTTGGTGTCCATACGTTTGTTCTCTACATCTGTGTCTCTA
>NW_006781446.1:0-1070 GCF_000442215.2 Lipotes vexillifer | reverse complement strand
ACCTGTACCCTACACTGTCCCCGTTCCCTAACCCTAACCCTAACCCTAACCCTACCCGAAGCCATACCCTAACACGTAGCCTAAACCTACGCCGTACGCTAAACACTAACCCGTGCCCTAAACTTACGTTAACACTAAACCGTTGCCATACTCTAACCTGTACCCTAAACCGTCCCCGTTCCATAACCCTAACCCTAACCCTAACCCTTACCCTATCCTGTGCCCTAATCCTACATCGTACACTTACACTCACCCGTGACCTAACACGTACGCTAACTCTAAACCGCTGTCATACATTAACCTGTGCCCTAAACCATCCCCGTTCCGTAACCCTAACCCTAACCCTAGCCCTAACCCTTACCCTATCCTGTGCCCTAATCCTAACCCATACGCTAACACTATCCCGTGACCTAACACGTACACTAACTTACAACCGTTGACGTATCCTAACCTGTACCCTAAACGGTCCCAATTCACTAACCCTAACCCTAGCCCTAACCCTAAACCCTAACACTGACCCTGACCCTGACCCTGAACCTAACCCTAACCCTAACCCTAACCTGTGCCCTAATCCTAAACCGTATGCTAACACTGACCCGTGCCCTAACACTTACACTAACCTTCAACTGTTGTCATACCCTAAGCTATACCCTAAACCATCTCTGTACCCTAAGCCTAACCCTAACCCTAACCCTAACCATAACCCTAAACCCTAACCCTGACCCTGACCCTATCCCTAACCTAACCCTAAACTGCCCTAATCCTAAACCGAACGCTTACACTGACCCGTGCCCTAACACTTACAGTAATCTTCAACCGTTGTCGTACCCTAACCTGTACCCTAAACTGTCCCCATTCCCTAAACCTAACCCTAACCCTAACCCTGACCCTTACCCGAAACCTTACCGTAACACATGCCCTAATCCTAACCCGTACGCTCACACTGACCCGTTCCCTAAGACGTACGCTAACCCTCAACAGTAGTCATACCCTAACCTGTACCCTGCAGCGTCCCCGTTCCCTAACCCTAACCCTAACCATTACCCTAACCCTAACCCTTACCGGAAGCC
>NW_006781445.1:0-5526 GCF_000442215.2 Lipotes vexillifer | reverse complement strand
GGGGGAAAGTAGCAGTGGGGGTGGTGGGGGTGGTGGTGGTGGGATGAATTGGGAGATTGGGATTGACATGTATACACTAACATGTATAAAGCAATTATTGTAAAGCAATTATACTCCAATTAAAAAAAAAGAAATATTCTGAATAGAAGTGAAGACAAATATTTTGTGACAAAAGAAAGTTCATATTCCCTCCTTTTTCATTGAGACCTGCACTCAAATTCAGGACAAGGAAAGAAATTAGGAAGTGATTTTGCTTACATTATCAAGGTAGTAAATAATGTATGTGTGTGTGTGTGTGTGTGTGTGTGTGTGTGTGTGTGTGTGTGTGACAGGGGTGGAGAGGAATAGGAGAAGCAGAATTGAGGCGAAAAATAGGAAGAAAAATAAAATATCACGTTCAGACTAAACTGAAGTTCCTTTGTGCAATTGCAAATTATTTTATAAATAGTTCCGAGTCTCCTATTTCATTTGTTTATTCAACAAGTATGTGTTAGACGTCCACTGTATGCAAGGGATGATAAGGCAGTAGAAAAGACAAACACACTTTGCCCTCATGGTCTTTAAAGTCTAGTTGGGGAGATAAACATTACACAAATAATTATATTATTACATTGCGTTAGTGTTAACAAAGGAGAAGTACAGGGTACAATGAGCACATCCCCCATGTTGTCAAAGACCTAGTGTATCACAGCCTAAGACATCCTTATTACAAAACCCCTCAAGAAGAAGTTACTGTGAAATCTAGAACCAAAACCAAAAAGGAATGAATTTTTTTGAGCATTTAAAGCAGAGAATAAGGGCTCTCAAGGTCAGTCCCTGGATCTGATTATGGCTATTTCACTTATTCTGTTTAAGGCTTTACTTCCACATCTACAAAATAGATATTTCTTAGTTTTTATCTCTTAGGATTACTGAAGGGACTTAAAAATTATTCATGTACAAAGCCTAGCTCAGTACCCACCATAAAATAAGCACTCAGTGTTACCTGTTATAATTATTACCTTATAAGCTATTGTCTAATGGACTTTAAGTTGTGAAACTTGCGAGCAATTTTTGATAGGCTCCTAGAAAGCTTAGAATCAAATATGTGGCCCAGAGGATAACAATTTTACATCGTTAGAGTATGCATATTTAATCTCATCCTTGGCTCCATTTTTGGTCACCACCTTGTTTTTCTTGACTAGAATAATACATGGTATGGATGAATGGGTGGATGGAAGGATGGAGTGATGGATGGATACATGAATGAACCCTCTCAACTAAGTCAAGAAATAGATCTTTCAGGTAGATAAATAGTGCTTGGGAGCTGGACATTCTCCCAACAATTTCACAGAACAAGGAGAACTCTGACTCATACTAACTCATTCCTTGACTTTTATATCTCCTCAGACATGAATGGATATATTGCTTCCCTGAGTTAACACTGAATGGATCTAAATGCTGCAAAAAACAACCACCACCACCACAAGAATCAACTGAGTAACTAATCCACAAGGTAGACTTAGACAATGTTTTACAGGTCAAAATTCACCTATGCACCTATGCTCTATTGTTTGTGTCTTTCTTTCCGTGGCTATAATACAAAAGAAGCTGTCAAGATGATTCCATTACTGGGTTCAGTCAATGGCTACTTATGTCTGTAGACTCTTGGATATACACACACACACAGGTAATCTTTCCTTTCAGAACTCCAGTATATACAAATAATTTACTGGGAGATTTCCTGCTGCATCACTGTGCACTGTTATTTAGGAAGAATAATAGAAACAAAAAGCAAAGAATCTTAAATCTGGAAGTGGAATAGTCCCACTTAACTGGAGACCATACATCTTGGTTAACCCGGGCCAGCCTCTGATTACTTGGTGCACAGTTATTCTTGGGACCACCCCTTCTTTCACTTTCCAAAGTATACTACTTTGGATAATAAGGTATGTGATCACCTTAATCTAATCTAGTTGCTAACTATGTGACCTTCAGCATCAGACTGGAAGGAAATTAGAGCCTCCTTCAGCCAGAGAGGAGAAGAGAGGAAAAGAAATATCAGAAGTGAGTGACTAGGCTCACACCTTCCCACCTTCCTCCCACCTGCTGACTATGGTTAAGACTCTCCAGAGTGAGAAGGGATTAGAAATAACCAGAGAGGTCTGTGGGAATCTCAGACCAAGTGCATGCTCCTTGGGCTCCAGGGTGCCCAGGAGAATTCTGAGACCTAGCAGGAAGCTTCACACTAATCTCATGTGGCTAGGAGAGCAGGACAGCAAGCCTCCTAAGCTTCCTCCTACTCATTGACACCATTTGGGGAAGAGGGAAGAGAGATTCCTAATCAAGAGTTTGACCCTTAAAGTCAGAAGAGAGACAATTAGCTTTGAATGGGATATTTTAAATGCCCTCTCATCTGCCTCAGCAAGAATGGGGACTTTAGTGAAAAATAAGATCAGTTATAAGAATCAAAGAAATGTCTTTTTTCCTTCACACGTAAGTCTCAATAGTAGGGGCAAGTATCATCCAGTCTACACTTATATCCTCAGAGCTCAGCTCAGGGCCAGGGAAAGGGGAGACCCTCAACAAATGTTCATTGAATGGAGACTCTTAACTTCAAATCACACCAAAAAAGACAAAACAACTCTGGACTATTCAAGTATAATCCTGCAGAAATATTAAAATGCTTCCTGAACTAATATTCATAAATCTAGTTACCATAACAGGGAAGGAAAAAAACAACTAATGAATTTAGAGAATCATCTTTGTCAGCTACTGAGCCTTAGACAGCACTGTATCTCCCCGTGGTATCATACTACAAGCTAGTCTCAGATATTACAAGGATTTAACCTTCCTTTATGGCACTTTACACAGGATCTGCCAGAGGCAAGCTAATAGATTATAGTCTCGATCTTACTTGGATAAGGAAATCCCAGTGTCCCAATATTCTCTAGCTGGACAAGATACATTTTGAATAATTACATATCATTGCCCTGTCTGTTCTGCAAAGGGGGGAAAAATATGCTCTAGATTTATCATTAAAATAGCAGGTGTTGGAGGAATGTGGGTTAAATTATTGAGAATCTATTTAACTCTGGGCAGTTTGATGACAATTACATTTAAAATAAATATTTTCAGTGAAAATCCTGGTAAGCCAAAAGTGTGTGTCTACAAAGAGAGCTTGTGTGAAGTTTGAGAACAGAACTGTTTCTTTTCTCTCAGTGAACAACAACAACAAAATGTGTCCCTTAGATTAACTGGTAAATATATTATTTCTACATTTAGAGATATTAGATTCTGCTAGTACTTAATATTGGTCTCAAAGGATTATAGAACACTATGATTGTTGCATTTCTTAACGTTCCCACCCATAACACTTTTTCTTTTCCTTTTTTAAGTCAAACTGAAATTTGCTTTTCCAAACAGTTTTCTAACTGGTGTAAAAAATAAAGTTGAAAATCTTTGTGGAGACTCTGCCCTTTTCTCTTAATAGTGCCTTGCCAAGCAGTCATTCTTTTACAAATGTAGAGAGGAAAATGTTCTGGAACGAGCTTTAAATTTAATTTGGCTCATTTTGGAAAGAGTACTTTGGAAAACTGGCTATATGCCTTTGTTGCTGTTCTATAAAACATGACGATTCCATTGGGGGGGCCGGGTCCTTGGTGTGGTGAATCGTTAGCTGAAAGGAAAGTGGGTTCTAATCATTAGACAAAAGAGAATGGAAATCTGGACTCAGACATTCCTGGAGTCTTTTCTACGGATTAAATGAATGAACCTGGACATTGATGGGTCAAAGCAGCCTCATTTCGTTGCTAAGATGCAGCAATTAGCCACCACCATTAACCTGGAATTCACTGCCTCCCTATAAAATTAGGGGAAAAAAAGACAATCAAGACCCAATTCAGTGACTCATTAAGTACATCTTATACGTAGAGGGCTGGTCCAATCATAGAACATCGGATGTAGAGTTGCTGATGAAATCCAACTTGCAGCTGGTTTGCCCAGGATTTACGCAGTTTGCACATACATGTATGCATAAAGCAGAACTAAGATCTAAAAGGTGGCCAATATCTGTGAGAGGAAGACAAATTAGCACTGAAGGACATTTTCTGAATAATGTTGCTGTTTATATTCTATTTCAGTTTGAGGTTTTACAGAAAGCCCTATAATTTGATTTAAGATGTTTATAGAGAAGTGGTGGCTGCGTCTGAGGTCCTCCATGTACAGACCTGGGGATTGGGCCAATTACAAACAAGGATTATATAAACCCCTCAGGAAGGAGATTTCCTCATTGGGAAACCTTAAAGATCACTAAATTCCTTTTGTGTAGTCACTCATGGAGGATTTAGTGAGTAGCCCTTGGTATCACTGTGTCAGTTTCTGGGGGTATAGAGGCAAAAAGGATGATATGTAGACAAGAATCAGTGTATGCCAATGGGGAGTGCACAGCAGAGCTAACTGGGAGGTGGGATAGGAGCAGAGAAGTGGGTGAGGACCCCTGCTTGGTGGTGTTTGGATGAAGCTTCAGGAAGGAAGGCTCTGAGTAAGATTTGAGGAGAGAGGAGGTATTTACAGGTGAAGAGAGTAGGGGAAGGCGTCCCAAGCAGAGGAGCTAGTTTGAATAGAGATGCACCTAAACCAAATGGTAGGGTTGAAAGGATTAACAGTGGGTCAAAGTGAGGATCTTGAAACAGGGCTAGAAAGGTCAATCGAGACTAGAATGAGAAGGGCTTGAATGCATGTTTAATTAATTTGAAATGTCACCTGTGGGTGATGTAGAGCTATCAGAGTACTTAAGCAAGGATAAACTATCATCCAATTTACATTGCAGAAAGATACTGACAGCAGTGTGGAGGATGGCTTGGAGGAGGCAGTGATTGGCGGGAGGGAGATCAATTAGGAGGTGATCTCAGTAGTCTACAGAAGAGAGTCTCAGAGTCTAGACAAGAGCAGCTGCCTTTGATTGACAAGAGGTCTGTAAGGGATCTGGGGTACAGCAGCTGTTATCCTCACAGACCGCAGAGTTTTACAGGCTCTAAAAACATTGCTTGTGTGTTTGGTGAATGAAGGGAGACCAACCCAGGAATCATCCTCAGGAAATATAAACATTTTTTTTTTTGCAATAACCTCAGACCTTGGCAACCCTAACCACACATCCAGTCCTAAGGGGGGATCCTGGCCTCCCCGAGATGCCCCAGGCACGCTTGCTGCCACCAGCCCTACCACCTTCCTGTCTGGTCTTTCTGCACAGTGAGGGGTACGAAAAGCACCCTCGGGCCCTGGGGCCACCTCATTCAGCAGCCAGCACCTCCCAGGCATCTCCCAGAGACGTTCACCCTCCCCATGGGGTGGTGAACCCTCCCAGGTTGTTTCTTTATCCTGAATTCTTCAGGTGGGCGACCGAAGTGGGTTAGACTTAGGCTTGTATCAGTTGAACCGGAAGTGAGCCAGGCTCTTTGTTTTTCTTTGTTCACACTCCCCTGGAGGCTTATGAGGCCCAGGAAGAGGGGCAGTTCTTTAGCCCGTGACCTTGAAGAAGCTCCCTTC
>NW_006781444.1:0-369 GCF_000442215.2 Lipotes vexillifer | reverse complement strand
CAGCCAGCCCTGCCTGGGCGGTACTGGGGTGACAGTGGGGGCTGGCAGGGGAGGTAGGTCCCCACGGTTCCCATTCAGAGTCAGGATGACAGTTGTTGGCAAGACTACCCCCCCATCCCCTCTGCTGCTCTGAAGTTGACACCACCATCTTCCACGACACCCAGGAGGAGGAAAGGAGGGAGCGTTCAGCCCACCACCGAAGGGTCCTGGCACCCTCCCTTCTGCTGCCTGGTGGCTGCCCCTTCAGAACAAAGCTCTAACCTCCCTCGGACCTGGCAGAGGAAATTACGGGCAGTCTCAGTCTGAACCTGGCAGAGGAAATTACGGGCAGTCTCAGCCTGACAGTCCTTTCTTGGGAGTTTAAGGGTT
>NW_006781442.1:1698375-1700907 GCF_000442215.2 Lipotes vexillifer | reverse complement strand
GGGCTCTAGGCATGCGGGCTTCAGTAGTTGTGGCATGTGGGCTCAGTAGTTGTGGCTCGTGGGGTCTAGAGCGCAGGCTCAGTAGTTTTGGTGCATGGGCTTAGTTGCTCTGCAGCATGTGGGATCTTCCCCTACGAGGGCTTGAACCCGTGTCCCCTGCATTGGTGGGTGGATTCTTAACCACTGCACCACCAGGGAGACCCAGGGAAGCCCTCTGGTTAAACTCTTAACAGTAATAACATCATTAGAAAGGGGGCAGAGGTCTGTTTACTACACCCCTGACAGACAGCGTTTGCAGGGTGTTTTCAGTGAAACCTCCCAGGTATGTAGCTATTGGACTCCTGAGCCTTGGGTCTCATGGAGCATGCTGTTAGTTTGAGCTGGGAAGCCCAGTATAATTTTTGCTAACAAAGAACAACAAAGTATTAAACTGACATTCCTTTCTTCTCTTCATTTAACTCTCAATCTCAACCTCAAATGCAAATTATCAGGTACAGCTTAATAATACTAAATGTGTTAATCATTGTCTAGTTGGCAATAGTCACTGAGTAAAATAATACATTTAAATTGTCTGGCACATGGTTGTTGCTTAATAAATAGAATCCCTTAGTGATATTACTACTGGAAAATGAGGTAAAAATAAAGCCCTCATTTAATTATATGCAGAAAAGAAGACAAACTTGTTTTTTCTGCTTATCATTTGTGCGAGTAGTTTTATAAAATTTGAAAGAATAAACATGTCCCATGCCTGTTCTCTTATATCATTTAACAAGGCTGATCCATGATCCTAGTAGACATGCATCTACACCTGTAAGCCCCTCACCAGTGACAGAGGTAGTGCAGAACAGATTCAAGGAGTTTTGGGTGATATTTGGAAATAACCAGAACTGACCTATGTGCTACTTGTGTTAACATTCTCAGGTCAAAGTTTTGAAAAAACCTTTGAGGTTGCTCTGCCATGATTATGTCCTCTCCTCTCTACACAATGCAACAGTGAATGTTAGAAGTTTATTTAGTTTCTGGAAAGTTTGGACTCAAGAACTCAGTATTTACAGAATTCAGTACAACTATTCCTTATTGTTTCCAAGTATGTTTGAAGCAATTGTATTATTGCAAATATGGCACATTTACCTTCTCAGCTACTAAGCTAAGGCTTTAAGCCAATTTAGAAAACAGAGCACACAGAAAATTAAATCAGCTAAATCAATTTATCCTTAGATGCATTCTATAAGAAGCATTTTAAACTCTCAAAAGGAATCTCATGTTAAATAAAAAACATGGGAACCCAGGTCAAATTTGGGAATCACAGCACATTTCACAAAGGACATCATTTTATTTAATAATGAATACTGTAATTATATTTATTGAGTGCTTATTCCATGCATGGCTTTTTATCAAATGATAATATGTACTGTATTATTTATTTTGTCCAACGATCCTATAAGGCAAAATTATGTCCAATGCATATACATATGAGAAAAAATAAAATGCAACCTGCTCACTTTCACAGAACAGGTAAATAGCATAACTAGAGTTTCAATCATGTCTGCTTACTCCAGGGACTATGCCTTACCCTCTGCATTACATTGCCACTCAAATATTTATTCTTAAAATTTTTTATATCCCATAATTTTAACTTCTAGGTGTTAATACAATGGAAATAGCTAGAGATGCATTCCAGTAATTATTTTTAAGCATGTTTTGTCTCACCTTTTAAAATAACAAAATATTAAAAGTCATTCAAGCATACAAAAAAAAGATAATTGATTAAATAAATAATAAAGAGCCATATTATTTTATTTTATGGAGCCAACATAAATTAACTTTTAAAATTTTGTCAAAAATACTTCAATAAAATGCCAGTGAAACTATGAAGAATATAACTACTACCTATTATACAAAGCATATACAAATTTTGATACATGTGCACACAAAATTATTTCAACACAAATAAAATGTAAACATTGATTGTTATTAGATTGGGGCATTATGACATTTTTTCCCTTGTCTCCTTTTACTTTTTGTATTTTCAAATTTTCTACAATGATTATATATTGCTTTTAAAAGGAGACCAGCATTAAACTAAAAAATAGATGTGATTTTTTTGTGTGTGTATCTATTGCTTAAAGTTAATGAAAGAATCATTATACAAGTTTTTTCTTTAGGACAGAAATATAGTCACTCATTCAAATAGGGCCCCAAGGTCCCTGGATTTTATCAAACTGAAACTCCTTCCTGGTTTCATCCGAGTCCAGTTTGACCCAATATGGCTCTGCCTTGCCCTCGGTGCTCCTGAACCTCTGGGCTAGACTGTCACGAAGGGTCAGTAAACTCACATGGTCTGGGCTTGAACTTCTAACTTCTTAATTCCGGCATCTGATTTCTTTATTTTTAGCAAGTGCCATAGCAACTACTGCCTTTGTAAGAGTGTCTCAGGGTACAAATCAAATTCAATAACTTTTAAGTCAGACAAGGTGAAATGTTCTGTCAGATTCGACCACTGTGAACTTTCAAAGACCCAACACTAGTAAG
>NW_006781442.1:1693283-1698365 GCF_000442215.2 Lipotes vexillifer | reverse complement strand
GGAAAGAGATGGATATTGATTACATCCTCCTTGCTTGGGAGATTGGTCTTCATGAAGCAAACACAGGAAGGAACCAGTGAAAATTTAGCTGAGGTTCCTGATCAGTATCAGATTCTTAGCAACTAATAGGTTCTTTGGGGACATCCTTTGCTTCCCTTGCTCCTATAGCATATTTGTCCCAATTTTAAGTGCTGTAAGCTGTCTTAGTTTGGTTCAGTGTAAATACTGAGCTTTATTTAATCAAACACAGAAGTGATACACATAAGAACCTATATAAAAAGACCTGAAGAAGTCAACTTTGGGGAAAACTCCAAGAAAACCTGCTTTGCCAGGGACAAGAGCAGAGCACTTCACCTGCGTTCTCCCAGTCGATTATAAATCAACCTCATTGATCTCTATTTACTATTTACCATGGACCAGGCACCGTACCAGCGGCTGCAGGAACAAAGTGCTGCCTTCAAGGAGCCCTTAGACACTTCCTTTCCATGAACTGGAGTCTGAGAGCTATTTTTTGCAAAATTTTAGTGTCGCACAGTCATCTAGAGTTGTGCCTCTCAAGGTGGTATATACATGCTTGCAGGCATACAAAATATATAGACACCCAGCAATGTCCATCTGTGGTGATGTAGACAATGCCGCTTTCTCATTTGATTCCTTTTCTGTTTCTGCGATCTCCATTCCCCTAGTGCCTTAGTTCACACCCTTCCCCTCAAAAAAAAGAAAAAGAACAAGAAAACTAGCTGGTCTACTCAGTAATGTCCTAATTACTCTCCTTTCTCCAGCTGTGTTCCCTCTAATAAATGCTTCATCATGATGTCAGATTTTTTGCTAATACATCTGATCTTGAATATTCCTACATGAAAACATCAGATGATTTCCCACTGTCCAGAGCATGGACAAACTAACTTCCATATTTCTTTAAATACATGCATATAATTGTGTGTGTGTGTGTATGCACATTCACATATGCACACTTGAATAGTGTTCATTCTATATGTAAAATTTTGATCATAATTTAATATTTTGAATTTCCCATGTAATTTAATAATCTTTAAATATATAAGATTTTTGAACCAATGTGTGATATTCTATGTATAACTGTATTATGATATATTTACTCAACCTACTATCATTGGGCATCTAGTTTATTGATTTTAAATATTGTAAATAATGAGAAATAAATGTCATTATATTAAAACATAGAAATAATATAGAAATCTTACTTTAAATCTCTTGTCATTTACCAGGATAGAATCAATGGAACAAGTAAAATAATTATTTTGGATTGACTCTGAGTTTGTCAGTATACATCTTTTCTAAGTCAATGTTTAATGATAAATGTATAGCTCTTTTCCCTTGGAAGTTCTGACTCTGGAAATCAACAGAGAAGCAATTACTTTCAAGTATAAAAACACATGCCTTTGGGAATGGGTGGGGGAAGAATCCTGCAGATTTTAGCATTTCATACAAAATCTTGAGGTGATATTAAATGTTCATTTGTCTACCTGTAGTGGATAATGTGATAAATTCTCAAATTGCTTTTTAAAGGGAAACCACAGAATAAGAATTTTGAATATGCTATATCCTCAAATTACTTCTTTTTAGGGAAACCACAAAATAAGCATTTTTGGTGTAGGAAGGGTCTTCATAATACTTACATAATACTCACTTTTGCCACCTATGAAAACAGTATGCTAATACTACTGCAGTGTTGCAAGTATCCATTGAAACGGCATATCTGGAAGGAGCAGGTATGGAATAGATCACGGTACATAGTAAATGCATTTATACTGAATTTCCATTTTCTCTCTCCTTTCTCTTTTTTCCTCCCCAGTCCACTAAGGGAAAGATTCAGAGAATTGTGTCTTTAGCTTCTAGATTCTAGTCTAGTCTATCTTCTAGATGAACCACAAAAAGATAATAAGTGAAATCCCGAGAGGGAATTAATGATAAAAATTCATTTCTATCTGTATGCATCAACTTGGTCTTTTATTTTCTACTGTACACTCTGCAGCAAAAGAAAATTCATTGAGTAGTTGCTACATTGTAGAAGACTCTGAGGCTAAGTCTAAGCTTTTTAATATAATCTAGTATCAGTCAAGTAAGTGGAACAGAACATACGATTCTAAAGTATATTCTTCCTGAGAAGTTAGTTGCACACCTGCCACCTGCTTGCTGATGAAAGTGGGGACTATATTCTGTGCCAAGTGCAGCATATTGAACAGGCACAGGAGTAAGGACAGATTTGCTGAGATGGAGCTGTTGACACATGAATCCTTGGGAAAGGAAAGTTAGCAAGTGCCCTGTGTGAATGGTTAAACATAGTTATTTCTTTAGTTAGTTGCAGGAAAGAAATGATAATATGCTTATTTTTGTGGGTTTCTAGATATTGGAAAATTTACATATTGCATTGAACTTATTTTACTATGTTTTTGCTTTAAAGTTTAGCTTTGCAATAAGGAAAAATGTGTCCACTGCAAATCTTGAAAATCTCTCTTGCTTTTGTAATTTATCTTAAGCACTTTACTTTTGGGGGCTTATTTTTTACTTTTTCATGAGAGTAAAAATTTTAAAAAATGACTCAAAACCTTGTCTGTTCTCCTGGAAGGAAAAATAAAAATGAACAGCAAAGGCACAGATTATATTTTTATCCCATTTGTCCATGGTAAAGAGAGACCATAGATGAGATAACTTTTCAAATATGTGTGGCTTTTCTCAGTGATATATTTGTTCTCCACAATGTACAGACTCCTAGACAATGGACTTCATAAAATGATACACTTTTCTAAGCATGTTGTGTACACCCTTGGCAGTAAAAATCATTTGGTATTTTTTACTACATTTCATTTCACATGTGCATCTTCACATTAACATGTACATAAATATAGCTCTATATTCTAGCTCATAAAGATGAAATCATTACCTGGGATTGTGTTTACAACTCCATTGTCAATTAAGGCATCTGTTGCTAAATGGTGGTGCCTTTAATTATAGTCATTACTGCCTGTCAATGAAAATTCAGGTACTTAAATTTAACAAGGAAGTGAACTACAGACTTTAGTAAATTTCCTAGTAGGGGCCCAAACTCAGTAAGCACTTTTGTGTTTACTGGCAGCTTTTTGTGATATGGCAGCTCTGGAAAATATACATGTTGTCAATAGCCTGTGTCCTGTGGGTGTGAACAGTGATCTTGGTCAACAGGTGGGAGCAGTCTCGACAGCCACAAACTTGTCCCAGTTTGACACCCTCAGTACTGCCCAGCAAGTTACTGCGTCCCTTAGTTGTCCATGAGATGACTCTGACACTCTCTCCTCCTAGGACTTTAACCCTAAGCTTCTCCAGGCCACCACCTGGAAGGTGATCACATCTCATTCTTCAAAAGGAAAGTAGAGACAAGTATACCCAAACTCATCTTACCCAAGTCTACCAGCTTCAGTGTATCTGCTCTCCATCTTCTGCCTTCACTCCTGTCACAAAAGAAAGAGCATCTTCATGTTTCTGTGAAGCAGTGTTTCTCATTTATTCAAGTACCCTTTTTAGACCAGTTTTCCTAATTGTAACACAACAGACACACTGTATATCTGCCTATAAACTGCACAGTATCTATGCTTTAGGCAAAAAGAATAAGATATTTTGCCCCCTTGGGAGCATTTTTCATCCTATTGGTGGTAATATTGATTGATAGTGCATGTTCTAAAGCACAACCATCTATATGTGCTGTAACAGCACACAGTGTGTGTGTGTGTGTGTGTGTGTGTGTGTGTGTGTGTGTGTGTAGGGGAAAGGGTAAGTAATTGACCAACCAAATAAAGTCATCTCAAATCTAAAAGAGAATTTATTATTGACTCATATCTTCAAAATTCAAGTGAGAACAAACTTTATGAAAGGTGTGATCTGAGCTTCTGCTCCATTTCTTTGTGAGTTCCTTGAGTCAGTGCTCCTCTCTTAAACTCTGACTTTGGTTGCCTCATCCTAGGAAGGCTTCCTTCATGGCTACAAAGTGGTTGTCTATAGCAATGTGGGATACCCACTTTGCTCACTTTCAAGTTTTGTGCCTTCCCCATTAATCATTCAAACCTGACCGATTAACTTTGGGATGATTATGTAACTCTTGAATCAACGAATGTTATCAGAAAAATGCCAAGTGTTTAGGCCTAGGCTTCCTGAAATATCACCATGAAATTGGTCAATGGGTTTCTTCTACGTAGCTTAGACTATAAAGCTCCATCTTGAATCAGAAAGTAAGGCCAACGCCAAGCAAACTCCATGGTTTCTCTACAATGGGCCAGGGAAAAAGTAATCTTTTGAGAGATTATTAATGTGAACTTCATCATTCCATGATGTCAGTTGGTCCAGGGTTTTACTACAGCAGTTATTTCTTCAGTCTTATAATCATCAATTATTCCTCTCTAGTATATCAATCAAATGAAAATGCAAATAAATATAACCCAGTATCTCCCACTTTCAAACAAATCTTTTTGATAAAATATATCCTCCAGCCACAGTCCTATTCCTTCTCTTCCAGATGATAAAACTTAGTGAGGCTATTATTTCTACTCACTGTCATCATTCCCATAATTACATTTCTAATTAATCCATTATAGTTGAGTATCTTTTTAAGTATGAAAATTGTTATTGTCAATGCCTTTAATGTCATCTATTATGAGTTTATGTGTCAACTTGACTGGGTCATGGGGTGCCCAGATTAAATATTATTTCTGGATGTGCCTGTGAGGGTGTTTCTGGATGAGATTAATATTTGAATCAGTGGATTTAGTATTAGATTGCCCTCCTCAGTGTGGGTGGTAACCATCCACTCTGTTGACAGCCTAAATTGAACAAAAAGCAGAGGAAGGGAGGATTCTTCCCTTCCTGCCACCCTACCTTCCTGCCTGCCTGTTGAGCTGGGATACCTGTCTTCTGCTCTTGGACTGGGATTTACACCACTGACTCCTTGGTTCTCAGGCATTTTGACTCAGACTGGAATTACACCACCAGCTTTGTTGAGTTTACTGCTTGTTGATGGCAGATCATGGCACTTCTCAGACTCCATAATCCATGAACCAATTCCTCATAATAAAG